>NC_092055.1:98194815-98512169 GCF_003086295.3 Arachis hypogaea | reverse complement strand
CATTTGTGGCCAAATGCTATTGTGTAGATGATAAAAAATTTATACACATGAAGAATTGAGTCATTGAGATATTGAAATAGGATTGGAGCTTATTTTCATAATGGGATGATCTACATTGATGAACAAATTATTATTGTTGGGTCCATTATCTCGATTTGTTATAATAAATATCTTGGAGACATAAATAAAAATGTAAAGTTATTGCCTCATTTTAATTTTAATTAGAGCCGGTTTGAGTAAACAATTTAATTAAATTTAAAAAAAAACAAAACATAAGAATTTATATTAAAAGTAATTTTTTAATCACAAAAGTATTTATTTAAAAAATAAAAAAATTTATTATAGGAGAATTTATTTTTTTAACTTCTCCATAAGCACTTAAATGACTTTTTAAAAAGTCACATGTTAATTTTAAAAATTATACCAAACATTAATATTATAACGTTTTATAAATTAAAAGTAAAAAAAAATTACTTATAAACTTATCCAAATTAGCTTTAATTTAGTAGTTTTGGTCAAGATTTAATGAAGTTTTTTTGTGTGTTGGATTAAGCACTAATTGTTATTGAATATTTGGACTAGACTTGAGGATAAATTTTCTGTGTTAGTTTAATTTTTTATTGACATGTTTGTTGGAAATTTTTTTCTAAATTAATGAAACTAAATATTTACTAAAATATAAAAATTGTAGAGTAATTACTAATTTAAATTCATGTTACACATCTTGGATATTGTGCCTAAAAAACCATAAAACAAAATTCCGGTGACTCAATACCTGGATAAGGAACAATGCTTGAATACAAATAACATGGTTGCACTTGAAATATATAAAAACTGTATATATGTACGCATTTCAGGTACTTAGTACCTGGAATATGTGAAAAACATCATCTAGGTGACTCTGTCACTCGGATACGCATAAAGATGTATTTAGGTGGCCCAGTACCTTAGATACGTGTATATATATTTAGGTGTCTTAGTACCGTAGATATCTACTGCAAAATAAAAAAATCCCTTATAAAGGGTTTTTGGTTCACATCACACTACACCAATTCCGCTAATCTCTAATTCTCCTCTCTTTATATTCTGTACACATGGCTAGTCAATTTTTTTGTGGTAATTTACCCGAATGGGATAATAATAAGTGGTGAAGATGAAATGATATTTAAGTGCAATTCACCTGTGATGTTGCGCACTTGCCACCTTGATTCATTAGACGCGCTAAAGAATCTCATATTAAGCAACATGGGTGCAGTAGGTTCGAAAGAGGTTGGAAAAGTTGCATATAGATTTTTATCAGCCCTTTTAAATGGAGGGTTTCGAAACAGGACATTTTGGGTCGAAGCTGATCAGCATGTGATGATAATGTTTGACATACATGCAAGGTTAATGCTGCAGCATGTGATGGAGTGGTATGCGGCGTGGTTCATTATCTTCGATCCCGCATGCACCTCCAGTAACACCAATACTGATTCACTTTTGTTGAACCTTGCAACCGTGTCGAAGAAGACTTGAGTGATTCTGATTCAGATTACATGCTGACACTGGATCATCTAATGAGAGTCAGTCCTCCGACGAGTTTGTGTTAGAGACTTCATCTAGTAGTGGTGCTCGGGTCTTTCTTCCTCCACTATTGGCCATTCCATGGTTGTCAGAGGTTCCTAGCCACTATTACATTTTTAACTTGGATGCAATGCAACTAGATGATCATTTCAACCTAATGAAGGGGAGGATTACAACACGAATGGCAGCGTGAAATTTCGGGTCGGTCATAGGTTCAAGAGTAAAGATGTTGTTCTCATGGCAGTCAAAAACTATAGCATTCGAAGGAATCCAAAATATAAAGTGTTGGAGTCAGATAGACTTAAATACCATTATCGATGCAAACAATTCTCTGCTGGGTGTCCATGGAGCCTTCACATAATATTTTGATAGAATTTGAACTATTGGTAATTGTCTTGTATTGCTTTTTAAAGTCATTAACAAGTAAATATTGATTATGTCGTTTTATATAGGATGAGATTTGAGGTTACTTTTGTAGGGCAGTGTATAGATTTGCGAGGCCACATACCTATTTAGCACCAACCTATTGAAGGATGCAAAATTATGTTCAGTTCTTAATATTGCACATGGTGAGGAACAAAAATAGTAAATAAACATTACTTGTAGCAACTTAGTTTTTGGCAAAATAAATTTTTTTCGAAAGTTCAGTGAAGCAGGCACCTCTATTGCATAGGCACCGCATCATCAAGCACCTCTACTGCATCATCAAGTACCTCGCCATGTCGTCAGTACTAAACTAGCATAAAACTACGTTTTCAAGCCACTTTGGGTTGGAATTTCAAAAATTTGAGTGACACAGTTAGACTCCGTGTAGCGATCCAATTTCAAATACGCAAAAAAAATATAATAATATTTTAAGAAAATAATATTTTATTAATGAGCGGATAATTTATACGCTTTTTGGCATTGTTTTTAGTATGTTTTTAGTAGAATCTAGTTACTTTTAGGGATGTTTTCATTAGTTTTTATGTGTTAAATTCACATTTTTGGACTTTACTATGAGTTTGTGTGTTTTTCTGTGATTTCAGGTATTTTCTGGCTGAAATTGAGGGACTTGAGCAAAAATCAGATTCAGAGGTTGAAGAAGGATTGCTGATGCTGTTGGATTCTGACCTCCCTACACTCAAAGTAGATTTTCTGGAGCTACAGAACTCAAAATGGCACGCTTCCAATTGCGTTGGAAAGTAGACATCCAGAGCTTTCCAGAAATATATAATAGTCCATACTTTGGCGAAGTTTAGAGGACGTAAATGGGCATTGAACGCTAGTTCTACGCTGCTATATGGAGTTAAACGCCAGAAACAAGTCACAAACCAGAGTTGAACGCCAGAAACACGTTACAACCTGGCGTTCAACTCCAGAAAGAGCCTCTGCACGTGTAACACTCAAGCTCAGCCCAAGCACACACCAAGTGGGCCCCGGAAGTGGATTTATGCATCAATTACTTACTTCTGTAAACCCTAGTAACTAGTTTAGTATAAATAGGACCTTTTACTATTGTATTAGACATCCTGGATTGTATTATTGATCCTGTGATCACGTTTTGGGGGCTGGCCTCTCGGCCATGCCTGGACCTTTCACTTATGTATTTTTAACGGTAGAGTTTCTACACTCCATAGATTAAGGTGTGGAGCTCTGCTGTTCCTCGTGAATTAATGCAAAGTACTATTGTCTTTCCATTCAATTCAACTTATTCCGCTTCTAAGATATTCATTCGCACTTCAACATGAATGTGATGAACGTGACAATCATCATCATTCCCCCACGAACGCGTGCCTGACAACCACTTCCGTTCTACCTTAGATTGAATGAGTATCTCTTGGATCTCTTAATCAGAATCTTCGTGGTATAAGCTAGATTGATGGCGGCATTCATGAGAGTCTGAAAAGTCTAAACCTTGTCTGTGGTATTTTGAGTAGGATTCTGGGATTGAATGACTGTGACGAACTTCAAACTCGCGAGTGCTGGGCGTAGTGACAGACGTAAAAGGAGGGTGAATCCTATTCCAGTATTATCGAGAACCTCAGATGATTAGCCGTGCTGTGACAGAGCATTTGGACCATTTTCACAAGAGGATGGGATGCAGCCATTGACAACGGTGATGCCTCCAGATGATTAGCCTTGCAGTGACAGCGCATCGGACCATTTTCCAGAGAGGATCAAAAGTAGCCATTGATAATGGTGATGTCCTTACATAAAGTCAGCCATAGAAAGGAGTAGGATTGATTGGATGAAGACAGCAGGAAAGCAGAAGTTTAGAGGGATGAAAGCATCTCTATACCTTTATCTGAAATTCTCACCAGTGATATACATAAGTATTTCTATCTTTATTTTCTGTTTAATAAGTATTATTTTCGAAAACTCCATAATCAATTATCATCCGCCTGACTGAGATTTACAAGGTGACCATAGCTTGCTTCATACCAACAATCTCCGTGGGATCGACCCTTACTCACGTAAGGTTTATTACTTGGACGATCCAGTGGACTTGCTGGTTAGTTGTATCGAAGTTGTGAATGAAAAACGATTTATTAAGATGTGCGTACAGAGTTTCTAGCGCCATTGCCTAAGATCACAATTTCGTGCACTAAGTTTTTGGCGCCGTTGTCGAGGATTGTTCGAGTTTGGACAACTGACGGTTCATCTTGTTGCTCAGATTAGGTAATTTTCTTTTGTTTTATTTTCAAAAATTTTCTCATTTGTTTTCGAAAAAATTTTTAAAATAAAAATGTTTTCAAAAATATATTTTTTTTCAGAATTTTTAAGAATGAATTCTAGTGTTTCATGAAGCATGTTGAAGCCTGGCTGGCTGTAAAGCCATGTCTAATTCTTTTGGATAGGGAATGTCAGGCGTGTCATGTCTGAGTTACATACTAAAGCTTGGCTGGCTATTAAGCCATGCCTGACCCTTTGATTGGAGCTTTAGACTAAAGAGCATAAGATTCCTGGAATTCATATTAAAAATTTTGGAATCCTTATTTTTCTTTTTCAAATAATTTTCGAAAAATCCAAAAAAAAAAAATCATAAAATCATAAAAATAAAAAATATTTTGAGTTTCTTGTTTGAGTCTTGAGTCAATTTTTAAGTTTGGTGTCAATTGCATACTCATTTTGCATTTTTCGAAAATTGCATTCATGCATTGCATTCATCATGATCTTCAAGTTGTTCTTGATAAACCTTCTTGATTGATCTTCATATTTTAGTGTTTTGTGTTGTATGGTGTTTTTCATATGCATTCTTGAATCCATAGAGTCTAAACATGAAAGATTTCTAAGTTTGGTGTCTTGCATGTTTTCTTTGCATTAAAATTTTTTCAAAAATATGTTCTTGATGTTCATCATGATCTTCATAGTGTTCTTGGTGTTCATCTTGACATTCATAGCATTCTTGCATGCATTCATTATTTTGATCTAAACATTTTCATGCATTGCATCATTTTCATGTTTTTCTCTTTCATCATTAAAAATTCAAAAATAAAAAAAATATCTTTCCCTTTTTCCTCTCATAAAATTCGAAAATTAGATTTGACTTTTTCAAAAATTTTTAAAATCTAGTTGTTTTTATGAGTCAAATCAAATTTTCAATTTAAAATCTTATCTTTTTCAAAATTTTTTTCAAAAATCAAATCTTTTTCAAAATTTTTTTCAAAAATCAAATCTTTTTCATTTTTCTTATTTATTTTCAAAAATTTTAAAAATATGTTTCAAAAATCTTTTTCTTATCTTTATCTTCTAATTTTCGAAAATAACATCATCAATTAATGTTTTGATTCAAAAATTTCAAGTTTGTTACTTGCTTGTTAAGAAAAATTCAAACTTTGAGTTCTAGAATCATATTTTGTGATTTCTTGTGAATCAAGTCATTAATTGTGATTTTAAAAATCAAATCTTTTTCAAAACTAATTTCAATCATATCTTTTCAAAAATATCTTCTTATCTTATCTTTTTCAAAAATTTGATTTCAAAATATCTTTTCTAACTTCCTATCTTGTTATCTTTTCAAAATTGATTTTCAAATTTGTTTCAACTAACTAACTAACTTTTTGTTTGTTTCTTATCTTTTTCAAAACTACCTAACTAACTCTCTCTCTCTCTAATTTTCAAAAATATCTCCCTCTTTTTCAAAATTTCTTTTTAATTAACTAATTATTTTAATTTTTGATTTTAAAATTTTTGAAAATTACTAACCTTTTTCAAAAACTATTTTCGAAAATCACTAACTCTTTTTCAAAAATCATTTTCGAAAACCCTCTTTCTCTCTCATCTCCTTCTAATTATTTATTCATCTACTAACACTTCATCTAACCAAAAATCCGAACCCCTCTCTCTCTTTGTGTTCGAATTTTTTCTTCTTCTTTTCTTCTACTCACACAGGAACCTCTATACTATGGTAAAAAGGACCCATATTATTATTATTTTTCTGTTCCTCTTTTTCATATGAGCAGGAGCAAGGACAAAAATATTCTTGTTGAAGCAGATCCAGAACCTGAAAGGACTCTGAAGAGGAAACTAAAAGAAGCTAAATTACAACAATCCAGCAAGTAGCTTTCAGAAATTTTCGAACAGGAAGAGGAGATGGCAGCCGAAAATAATAATAATGCAAGGAGGATGCTTGGTGACTTTAATGCACCTAATTCCAATTTACATGGAAGAAGTATCTCCATCCCTACCATTGGAGCAAACAATTTTGAGCTGAAACCTCAGCTAGTTTCTCTGATGCAACAGAACTGCAAGTTTCATGGACTTCCATCTGAAGAACCTTTTCAGTTCTTAACTGAATTCTTGCAGATATGTGATACTGTTAAGACTAATGGAGTAGATTCTGAAGTCTACAGGCTCATGCTTTTTCCTTTTGCTGTAAGAGACAGAGCTAGAGTATGGTTGGACTCTCAACCTAAGGATAGCCTGAACTCTTGGGATAAGCTAGTCAAGGCTTTCTTAGCCAAGTTCTTTCTTCCTCAAAAGCTGAGTAAGCTTAGAGTGGATGTTCAAACCTTCAGACAGAAAAAAGGTGAATCCTTCTATGAAGCTTGGGAGAGATACAAAGGACTGACCAAAAAGTGTCCTTCTGACATGCTTTCAGAATGGACCATCCTGGATATATTCTATGATGGTCTGTTTGAGTTATCTAAGATGTCATTGGATACTTCTGCAGGTGGATCCATTCACCTAAAGAAAACGCCTGCAGAAGCTCAAGAACTCATTGACATGGTTGCTAATAACCAGTTCATGTACACTTCTGAGAGGAATCCTGTGAGTAATGGGACACCTCAGAAGAAAAGAGTTCTTGAAATTGATACTCTGAATGCCATATTGGCTCAAAATAAAATATTGACTCAGCAAGTCAATATGATTTCTCAGAGTCTGAATGGAATGCAAGCTGTATCCAACAGTACTCAAGAGGCATCTTCTGAAGAAGAAGCTTATGATCCTGAGAACCCTGCAATAGCAGAGGTAAATTACTTAGGTGAACCTTATGGAAACACCTATAATCTATCATGGAGAAATCATCCAAATTTCTCATGGAAGGATCAACAAAAGCCTCAACAAGGCTTTAATAAAGGTGGAAGAAACAGGTTTAGCAATAGCAAGCCTTTTCCATCATCCACTCAGCAACAGACAGAGAACTCTGAACAAAATACTTCTAATTTAGCAAATTTAGTCTCTGATCTATCAAAGGCCACTGTGAGTTTCATGAATGAAACAAGGTGCTCCATTAGAAATTTGGAAGCACAAGTGGGCCAGCTGAGTAAAAGGATCACTGAAATCCCTCCTAGTACTCTCCCAAGCAATACAGAAGAAAACCCAAAAGGAGAGTGCAAGGCCATTGAATTAATCACCATGGCCGAACCTGTAAGGGAAAGAGAGGACGTGAATCCCAGTGAGGAAGATCTCATGGGACGTCCAATGATCAATAAGGAGCTTTCCTCTGAGGAACCAAAGGAATCTGAGGCTCATCTAGAGACCATAGAGATTCCATTAAACCTCCTTATGCCATTCATGAGCTCTGATGGGTATTCCTCTTCTGAAGAGAATGAGGATGTTACTGAAGAGCAAGTTACCAAGTACCTTGGTGCAATCATGAAGCTGAATGCCAAATTATTTGGTATTGAGACTTGGGAAGATGAACCTCCCTTGTTCACCAATGAACTAAGTGATCTGGATCAACTGACATTGCCTCAGAAGAAACAAGATCCTGGAAAGTTCATAATACCTTGTACCATAGGCAACATGATCTTTGATAAGGCTCGGTGTGACCTTGGTTTAGGGATAAACCTCATGCCCCTCTCTGTAATAGAGAAACTGGGAATCTTTGGGGTGCAAGCTACTAAAATCTCATTAGAAATGACAGACAGTTCAAGAAAACAGGCTTATGGACAAGTAGAGGATGTGTTAGTAAAGGTTGAAGGCCTTTACATCCCTGCTGATTTCATAGTCCTAGATATTGGGAGGGATGAGGATGAATCCATCATCCTTGGAAGACCCTTCCTAGCCACAGCAAGAGCTGTGATTGATGTTGACAGAGGTGAACTAGTCCTTCAATTGAATGAGGACTCCCTTGTATTTACAACTCAAGGTTACCCTTCTGCAAACATGGAGAGGAAGCATAAAAAGCTTCTCTCAAAACAGAGTCAACCAGAGCTCCCAGAGTCAAACTCTAAGTTTGGTGTTGGGAGGCCACAACCAAACTCTAAGTTTGGTGTTGGGAAGTCTCAACAATGCTCTGAACATCTGTGAGGCTCCATGAGAGCCCACTGTCAAGCTATTGACATAAAAGAAGCGCTTGTTGGGAGGCAACCCAATTTTTATTTATTGTTCTTTCATGTTTTATTAGGTTCATGATCATGTGGAGTCACAAAATAAATATAAAAATTGAAAACGGAATCAAAAACAGCAGAAGAAAAATCACACCCTGGAAGAGGATCTCACTGGCGTTTAAACGCCAGTAAGAAGCATCTGGCTGGCGTTCAACGCCAGAACAGAGCATGGTTCTGGCGCTAAACGCCCAAAATGGGCAGCATCTGGGCGTTTGAACGCCAGAAATGCACCCTGGAGAAGAGCTGGTGCTGAACGCCCAGAACAAGCATGGTTCTGGCGTTCAACGCCAGAAATGGGAAACAAATGGGCGTTCAACGCCCAGAACAAGCACCAATCTGGCGCTGAATGCCCAGAGTTGTGTGCAAGGGCATTTTGCATGCCCAATTTGGTGCAAGGTTGTAAATCCTTGAACACCTCAGGATCTGTGGACCCACAGGATCCCCACCTACCTCCACTCACTTCTTCTCACCCCTCTTTCACACAATCCCATAAACACTCTTCCCCAAAACTCTTCACCAATCACCTCAATCTCTCTTCCCTATCACCACTTCACCACTCACATCCATCCACTCTTCCCCACAAACCTACCTCATAAACTCCACCTACCTTCAAAATTCAAAATTATTTTCCCACCTAAAACCACCCTTATGGCCGAACCTTACCCCCCCTTCCCTATATAAAGCCCTCCATTCTCCCTCATTTTCACACAACACAACCCTCTCTTCCCCTTCTTGGCCGAATACACCTCTCCCTCCTCTCCTCCATATTTTCTTCTTTTTCTTCATCTATTCTTTCTTTTCTTGCTCGAGGGCGAGCAAAATTCTAAGTTTGGTGTAGTAAAAGCATAAGCTTTTTGTTTTTCCATTACCATTGATGGCACCTAAGACCGGAGAATCCTCTAGAAAAGGGAAAGGGAAGACAAAAGCTTCCACCTCCGAGTCATGGGAGATGGAAAGATTCATCTCCAAAGCTCATCAAGACCACTTCTATGATGTTGTGGCCAAGAAGAAGGTAATCCCCGAGGTCCCTTTCAAGCTCAAGAAGAATGAGTATCCGGAGATCCGACATGAAATCCAAAGAAGAGTTTGGGAAGTTCTAACAAACCCCATCCAACAAGTCAGCATCCTCATGGTTCAAGAGTTCTATGCCAATGCATGGATCACTAGGAACCATGATCAAAGTAAGAACCCAAACCCAAAGAATTATCTCACTATGGTTCGGGGGAAATACTTAGATTTTAGTCCGGAAAATGTGAGGTTGGCATTTAACTTGCCTATGATGCAAGGAGATGCACGCCCCTACACTAGAAGGGTGAACTTTAATCAAAGGTTGGACCAAGTCCTCATGGACATATGTGTCAAAGGAGCTCAATGGAAGATTGACTCCAAAGGTAAGCGGGTTCAATTAAGAAGACTGGACCTCAAGCCTGTGGCTAGAGGATGCTTGGAGTTCATCCAACGCTCCATCATCCCCACTAGCAACCGATCTGAAGTTACTGTGGATCGGGCCATCATGATTCATAGCATCATGATTGGAGAGAAAGTAGAAGTTCATGAAGTCATCTCTCTTGAACTCTACAAAATAGCCGAAAAGCCCTCCCCTGGGGCAAGGCTAGCTTTTCCTCATCTTATTTGCCATCTATGTTACTCAGCTGGAGCTTTCATAGAAGGAGACATTCCCATTGAGGAAGAGAAGCCCATCACTAAGAAAAGGATGGAGCAAGCAAGAGAGCCCATTCATGGATCTCAAGAGACGCATGAAGCTCATCACCATGAGATCCCGGAGATGCCTCAAATGCATTTTCCTCCACAAAACTATTGGGAGAAAATCAACACCTCCCTAGGAGAATTAAGTTCCAACATGGGACAATTAAGGGTGGAACATCAAGAGCACTCCATCATCCTTCATGAAATAAAAGAAGATCAAAAAGCAATGAGGGAGGAGCAACAAAGACAAGGAAGAGACATAGAAGAGCTCAAGGACATCATTGGTTCCTCAAGAAGGAAATGCCACCATCACTAAGGTGGACTCATTCCTTGTTCTTATTTTCTGTTTTTCGTTTTCTTAATGTTAAGTGCTTATCCATGTTTGTGACTTATTACATGATCATTAGTAGTTAGTAACTATGTCTTAAAGTTATGAATGTCCTATGAATCCATCACCTCTCTTAAATGAAAAATGTTTTAATTCAAAAGAACAAGAAGTACATGAGTTTCGAATTTATCCTTGAACTTAGTTTAATTATATTGATGTGGTGACAATACTTTTTGTTTTCTGAATGAATGCTTGAACAGTGCATATGTCTTTTGAAGTTGTTGTTTAAGAATGTTAAATATGTTGGCTCTTGAAAGAATGATGACAAGGAGACATGTTATTTGATAATCTGAAAAATCATAAAATTGATTCTTGAAGCAAGAAAAAGCAGCAAAGAACAAAGGTTGCAGAAAAAATAGGCAAAAAAAAAAAATAAAAAGCAAGCAGAAAAAGCCAAAAGCTCTTAAAACCAAGAGGCAAAAGCAAAAAGCCAATAACCCTTAAAACCAAAAGGCAAGGGTAAATAAAAAGGATCCCAAGGCTTTGAGCATCAGTGGATAGGAGGGCCTACAGGAATAAAATCCTGGCCTAAGCGGCTAAACCAAGCTGTCCCTAACCATGTGCTTGTGGCGTGAAGGTGTCAAGTGAAAACTTGAGACTGAGCGGTTAAAGTCAAGGTCGAAAGCAAAAGAAGAGTATGGTTAAGAACCCTGGACACCTCTAATTGGGGACTTTAGCAAAGTTGAGTCACAATCTGAAAAGGTTCACCCAATTATGTGTCTGTGGCATTTATGTATCCGGTGGTAATACTGGAAAACAAAGTGCTTAGGGTCACGGCCAAGACTCATAAAATAGCTGTGTTCAAGAATCATCATACTGAACTAGGAGAATCAATAACACTATCTGAACTCTGAGTTCCTATAGATGCCAATCATTCTGAACTTCAATGGATAAAGTGAGATGCCAAAACTATTCAAGAGGCAAAAAGCTACAAGTCCCGCTCATCTGATTGGAGCTATGTTTCATTGATAGTTTGGAATTTATAGTATATTCTCTTCTTTTTATCCTATTTGATTTTCAGTTGCTTGGGGACAAGCAACAATTTAAGTTTGGTGTTGTGATGAGCGGATAATTTATACGCTTTTTGGCATTATTTTTAGTATATTTTTAGTAGAATCTAGTTACTTTTAGGGATGTTTTCATTAGTTTTTATGCTAAATTCATATTTCTGGACTTTACTATGAGTTTGTGTGTTTTTCTGTGATTTCAGGTATTTTTTGGCTGAAATTGAGGGACTTGAGCAAAAATCAGATTCAGAGGTTGAAGAAGGACTGCTGATGCTGTTGGATACTGACCTCCCTGCACTCAAAGTGGATTTTTTGGAGCTACAGAACTCAAAATGGTGCGCTTCCAATTGCGTTGGAAAGTAGACATCTAGAGCTTTCCATAAATATATAATAGTTCATACTTTGGCCAAGTTTAGATGACGTAAAAGGGCATTGAATTCCAGTTCTACGCTGCTGTCTGGAGTTAAACGCCAGAAACAAGTCACAAACCAGAGTTGAATGCCAGAAACACGTTATAACCTGGCGTTCAACTCCAGAAAGAGCCTCTACACGTGTAACACTCAAGCTCAGCCCAAGCATACACCAAGTGGGCCCCGGAAGTGGATTTATGCATCAATTACTTACTTCTGTAAACCCTAGTAACTAGTTTAGTATAAATAGGACCTTTTACTATTGTATTAGACATCCTGGATTGTATTCTTGATCCTGTGATCACGTTTTGGGGGCTGGCCTCTCGGCCATGCCTGGACCTTTCACTTATGTATTTTTAACGGTAGAGTTTCTACACTCCATAGATTAAGGTGTGGAGCTCTGCTGTTCCTCATGAATTAATGCAAAATACTACTATTTTTCTATTCAATTCAACTTATTCCGCTTCTAAGATATTCATTCGCACTTCAACATGAATGTGATGAACGTGACAATCATCATCATTCCCCCACGAACGCGTGCCTGACAACCACTTCCGTTCTACCTTAGATTGAATGAGTATCTCTTGGATCTCTTAATCAGAATCTTCGTGGTATAAGCTAGATTGATGGCGGCATTCATGAGAGTCCGAAAAGTCTAAACCTTGTCTGTGGTATTCCGAGTAGGATTCCGGGATTGAATGACTGTGACGAACTTCAAACTCGCGAGTGCTGGGCGTAGGGACAGACGCAAAAGGAAGGTGAATCCTATTCCAGTATGATCGAGAACCTCAGATGATTAGCCGTGCTGTGACAGAGCATTTGGACCATTTTCACGAGGATGGGATGCAGCCATTGACAACGGTGATGCCTCCAGACGATTAGCCATGCAGTGACAGCGCATCGGACCATTTTCCAGAGAGGATCAAAAGTAGCCATTGACAATGGTGATGTCCTTACATAAAGCCAGCCATAGAAAGGAGTAGGATTGATTGGATGAAGACAGTAGGAAAGCAGAAGTTTAGAGGGACGAAAGCATCTCTATACCTTTATCTGAAATTCTCACCAGTGATATACATAAGTATTTCTATCTTTATTTTCTGTTTAATAAGTATTATTTTCGAAAACTCCATAATCAATTATTATCCGCCTGACTGAGATTTACAAGGTGACCATAGCTTGCTTCATACCAACAATCTCCGTGGGATCGACCCTTACTCACGTAAGGTTTATTACTTGGACGACCCAGTGCACTTGCTGGTTAGTTGTATCGAAGTTGTGAATGAAAAACGATTTATTAAGACGTGCGTACTGAGTTTCTAGCGCCGTTGCCTGAGATCACAATTTCGTGCACCATTTATTATATAATATCTTATTATAATGATATTTTATGATAATATTATTTTAACTGGGTCCAAAATCTACCGGTACGGTGTAACACCTTAATATTCAAATCCTTATGCTCGAGTTATAAGTCAATGACAATAAGGTGGTATGACTCTCAAGGTGAATTTTAATACATACATACATACATATATACATACATATATACATATACATATATATATATATATATATATATATATATATATATATATATATATATATATATATATAAGTTGAAAGAAAATATTAAACGAAAAGCCAGAAAAAGAGTAAAAATAAAATCGTGAGCGGAAACTCTCACGTATCGATAAAACAAAAAATAAAGCACGTCTTAAAGCGAAGGTAAAGATAATAAGCAGTAATGAAGGATAAGGTAAGGATAGGATATAAATATATATAACATAAATAAATAGCCACTAGTCGTGACCCGCGAAGTTTAGGCCGGCTAGGGTTACAGAAGTAAAAGCAGTTGACAACAGAATTTTCTATCTCTCCCAAGGATACATCATCGCCTTTATAGGCAAGTTCCAAAATAGATAATTGCATACATATAAGTTTTTCAAAATAAAGAAGGAGAGATTCTAAGAAAAAGTAAAAGAGAGTCCATTGATCTTTGCCATCTTTCAGATAAACCACAGCTCACTGTTAAGCATCTAGACCTGCATCTAAAAAATAGAGAATATATATGGAATGAGAACCCCCGACCCATGGGTTCTCAATACGGTAAAAGTGCAAATAAATACAATGCACTATAATAAAAACTCACTAAGCATCTTAATCTTTCTTTCATCAATTATTCACCCTAAATTCTCAGTAATCCATAACTTATGCAAATGCCCTAGGGATGCTAAGTCTAATTCAATCTATCATCTTTTCCAACCTTCCAAATTTCCAACTTCCAATTTATTATGGAACCATGACCAGAACCAGCACCAGCTAGCCGACTTAGTAATCTATATCAATACCTCATATCTTCGCCTAAAGCAAATGAAATCACTTCACTGCATCTATCCAGGGAACTCAATTTATCTCATTCAATATTCATCATTGTTAATTAATTATTTCATCTTTTCATTTCCAACAAGGATAGCCTTAGCGTCAATCGACACCAGCATGAGGGACCTCTCAGTTGTACAAACACAAGCAAAACAGACAAGTAATATACAAGTAAGGCAAGTAAGGCAAGTAGCATTTAAACATGTAACATATTCAGTTAGACAAACTCATGCAATTAAGCTAACCTAAACAAATCAACTATATGCAAATGACGTATGCCTGCCCTAGGGCCAATGAGCTCATTTGTTGGTTATACAGCCAACCCGACACACCCGGTAGCTAACCCAGATATCATCTCTCAACACGAAGGGAATCCTCAACCTTCAAGGAGGAAATCCTCAACCTCCCATTTAGAGAGAGACTATGATGTAATGATAGAGAATCCTCAACCTAACTCATTCATACCACAGCCAGGAATTAAATTGAAGGGAATCCTCCACCTTTTCTATTCAATTCTCCGATGTAGTAAGAGAGGGAATCCTCAACCGCGCTTGTCCACCGCAACAAGAGAGGGAATCCTGATGTGAGAATTAATGTTTATCTAAAATTTCACAAAATAGAATCTCATTTCACGTATAGTCTAAATCAACAATTAAATCCCAATCAAAGTTTAATTTTCAAATACGAATAACCAAAAGTAATTAAACCTCGAGTCGTTCTCCCTAGGAATGCAATTAAGATGTCACACTCTTGGTTATAAGGAAAAGGGGGTTTTCAATCAAAGAAATGAAAGATTAAAAAAATTGAGAAATAAAAGAATTAAGAAATGATCAAAAAGGATATTAATGCAAGTAAAAAGGAAACAAGATCAAAACTTAGTGAAAATGCTATAAATGCATAAAAAGCATTGACTTGGGAATGAGAATTAAGGAATCCTATGATCGTCATAACCACAACTATGGCAACTATGATGAGTCAATCTCGCTTCATCAACCCTTAACATCGAGGAGTAAGTCAAGCAAGCATAATTGACCTTAATCCATAAGTCCTTGCTAACTCAGTACAAAAAAAAAGTGTATAAAATGGCATTAAAAGTAGGGCAGTTTTATAAAACCGCCTTAATGTCCGTTAATTAGGGCAGCTTATGTGATTGTCGTAATTCATTCCTTTTTCAATGGCGACTGTTGGTGATTCCAGCGGTTTCAAAATGCCCTATGATCACACTATTAAAAAGAGAAACGAAATTTCAGCCTCTCAGATCTAAAGTTCCATCGAAATACGTTAAGTTCCATCGGGTTTGCTCTCGTAGAAACGCCATTTTTGCTCCTTCGAGCTTCTCCTCCTCCGTCAAGATTTTCTCCAGATCTGCGAGCTTCTCCTCCTTCCTCGACCTTTTTCTTTGCTAGCTTCTCCTCATCCATTAACGTGCCTTCTCCTCGATCTGTTTCTCAGTTTGCGTTCTAACTTCTCACTTCTAGATCTGTAACTAAATTCACATCCTCTAGTTCTAATTACTTCAATGATTGTTATATGTTAATTGTTCTAATTACATCCTCTCTCAATAATGATTTTATTTTTGATTTTGTATTCACTCTTAATTATTGGTTCTAGCATTTCATCTTTCATGCGGCTTTGATAATTGACTCGATGCTCCTTATCGCTTATTTCTTTCTAGTAGTTTCATGGAAGTTCTATTTTGGTTCATTTCTTGTAATGTGTTGTTATCAAATTACCGAATTTAGAGTTTTCCTTTTTTTTATTTTGGTTTTGGTTCTATCGAATTTTGATTTTGGTCCACTCCCTGTGTTCTTTAATTTTGTGATTGTGCCATGTACCTATATAAAATGAAAGAGAGAAATCTTTACCTGATTACAACATTTGCAAAGTGGTTGCGTGAGTGTCCTTTTTTATTATTATATAAGCCGTGGGAGCTAACCACGGTTCCAAATTTGTGCATAAACTGTGGGAGTCTGGAACGGTTTTCACTTAGAAAAGTTTGAGCATAAATCGTGGCTGTTCACCACCGACTACGAAGGAAAATTGCGAGCCATAAACCGTACTTGGTCACCATGGTTTATGAAGAAAAAGCTGTGTGCATAAAACCCTGTTGGCTACCACGGTTTATGCTTAGAGTAGTATAAATACATAATTGTTATTATTATTATTAATTTTATTTTTATTATTATTGGGAGTTGTTAGTATTATTATTATTGTTATTGTTAGTATTATTATTCCTGTTGGTATTGTTATTATTGTTATTGTTGTTATTGTTAATGTTATTGTTATTATTATTCATATTGATGTTATTGTTAACCTTCTTAGTAATTATTGTTATTGTCGTTATTATTATTGTTATTGTTTCATTATTGTTATTACTGTCATTAGAGAAAATAGAAAACCAATGTTGGTGGCCAAGCACGTGTGCATGATCATAAAACCCCCTAAATTACCACGGTTTATGCGTGGAGTAATATAAATACAAAATTCACCTATCACATTGACTAAACTTATTTATTTACCTAAAGTTTGTTTATAGACTCAGCAAACTTGTTTACATTTTAATACGATTTGAATTGTATTAGTATATTTTTATAAATTTTAATCAATTTAATTTTATTTAAATAATTAGATTTTTAAATTATAAAATTTTTATTAGTTTGTAATTTAAATTTTAAATAGATATAATTTAAATTAATGATTTATAAAAGTGTATGTATTCGTATTATTTTGTACTCATATGATTAATTATATTTATTTAATTTTAAAAAATACCGGTGGTTAATTTTTTTTATTTAAATACATTCATATTATTTTTAAATTAAAAGAATATACTTATTTAAAATAATATGAGTACGTTGATTTAAATTTAAAAAATTTTAAAATAATAAGAATATGTTTATTTAAAATAATACAAATTTGTTTATTTAAATTAAAAAATTAAAATAATAAGAGTACATTTTGAAATATGTTAAAATATTTTATAATATTATAACATATTTCAAAATTTTTTAAAATTTTAATATATTTCAAAATTTTTTTAAATAAATGTACTCTTATTATTTTAATTTTTTAATTTAAATAAACATATTTGTATTATTTTAAATAAACATATTCTTATTATTTTAAAATTTTTTAAATTTAAATTAACGTACTCATATTATTTTAAATAAGTATATTCTTTTAATTTAAAAATAATATGAATGTATTTAAAAAAAATTAACCACTGGTATTTTTTAAAAATCGAATAAATATAATTAATCATATGAGTACAAAATAATACGAATATATACAATTTTATAAATCATTAATTCAAATTATATCTATTTAAAATTTAAGTTACAAACTAATACAAATTTAATAATTTAAAAATCTAATTATTTAAATAAAATTAAATTGATTAAAATTTATAAAAATATACTAATACAATTCAAATCGTATTAAAATGTAAACAAGTTTGCTGAGTCCATAGACAAACTTTACGTAAATAAATAAGTTTAGTCAATGTGATAGGTGAATTTTGTATTTATATTATTCCACGCATAAACCGTGGTAATTTAGGGGGTTTTATGATCATGCACATGTGGTTGGCCATCAACATTGATTTTCTATTTTCTCTAATAATAGTAATAACAATAATGAAACAATAACAATAATAATAACGACAATAACAATAATTACTAAGAAGGATAACAATAACATCAATATGAATAATAATAACAATAACACTAACAATAACAACAATAACAATAATAACAATATCAACAGGAATAATAATACTAATAATAACAACTCCCAATAATAATAAAAATAAAATTAATAATAATAATAACAATTATGTGTTTATACTACTTTAAGCATAAATCGTGGTAGCCAACAGAGTTTTATGTATACAGCTTTTTCTTCATAAACCGTGGTGACCAAGCACGGTTTATGGCTTGCAATTTTCCTTCATAATCCGTGGTGAGCAGCCACGGTTTATGCTCAAACTTTCCTAAGTGAAAACCGTTTCAGACTCCAACGGTTTATGCACAAATTTAAAACCATAGTTAGCTCCCACGGTTTATATAATAATAAAAAAAGACACTTAACCACTTTGCAAATGTTGTAATCAGGTAAAGATTTTCCTCTTTCATTTTATATAGGTACATTGCCCTTAATTTTGGCTTTCAACTTTAATTTTGGTCCACTCGCTCATCGAAGCCTCTCGCAACAGCGGAGAATGGCAAAGCAGAGAAGGACATCTTTGATGGGAGTCTGAACTGCTCAATTTGCATGCAGTTACCGGAGAGACCCGTGACAGTTAGTTTGTTCTGTTCTGGATTGCTTCCTCAAGTCAATGTTCATACCATTCAATTTTATGGAGCTGATTTTTTTTGTTTGGGTGTGCAGACGCTGTGTGGTCACAACTTTTGATTGAAGTGCTTCCAGAAGTGGATTGGGCAGGCAAAGCGGACCTGTGCGAACTGTCACAGTCAGATCCCACCTAAGATGGCCGAAAACCCTAGGATTAATGACCAGCTGACCATTGTAATCCGTTTGGCGAGGCAGATGAAGGCCACGGGGATGGTGGGTGCGGTGGCGCAGCCCAAGGTGTATGTTTCTCGTAAAAACGACGACCTTCCAGACACTTTACCACTGAACAGGCGAAGAAGACTGGCAAGGCCAACGCGTGTAGTGGTAAGATTTTTGTGACTATTATTTTCTCGTTAAAATGACGACCTTCAAATTTTTTGGATCCAATCACTACTGAGTATGATCCCAGGAACAATTGTGGGGTGCTTGTTGAGGATACTTGGGAGGATAGAATGGATGAGTATTGGACTAGATTTCAAAGGCTATTGGAATCTTGACCACACCATGGATTGGACACTCATTTGCTTATCAGTTATTTTACCGGAGGTCTTTGCGTGGAAGATAGAAGATTGCTCACCGCCGCTAGAGGTGGTTCCCTTTCCAAAAACAAGACGGCAGGAGAGGCTTGGAGCTTGATAAATGATATTGCCGAGGCCACACAACATGTTAAAGTCAGAAGCAATCCTCTCAAGGGAGTGGTAGAAGCACCTCCTTCTAAAACAAGCTTAACCAAGGTGCTTGAGGGTATGACTACTGTCCTTACGGAGATACACATGAAACAAAAGGCATTCCATTCTATCCAAGCCGTCCAAGCCCTACCCCAAGTTTCCCAACTTGAAGGCCCTTGACGTGGCGAATATTGGCGAGTCAAGAATTGTTATAAAATATGCGTTGCAAGTATAGTTCTTAACCAACCAGAAATTCGCTTATCAATTTAAAAGGGTGTCACAAAAATTAAAATCAAAATACTGGGAGTATGAATCCCAGGTCGTCTCCCAACGAGTTGCAGAAAGGTGTGCTATTTTATTAATCAGATGTTTTCAAAAAGAGTTTGAGTTGAATAAACAGGAAATTAAATTGGAGAAATTAAGTAATTTAAATAAAAGCCTTGACTGGGAGTAGATTAGTTGGAAGCCCTATTCTTGTTGCAGTACTCTCAAGATTAATTGATAATTGAAGGTTGTTCTATTAGTTATCCCTTACTAGGTAAGGGAAAGTCAAACAAGTTGGAATGTTGTTTCTATTCATAAGTTCCAATCCACTCAATTGAAAAGGATTAGTGTCAGTGACTAAAGAACATTCCAACAATAAACCCAATTACAATTTTTTTTTAAGCACCCCAACTCAAGGGTTCCTTTCAATCAACTCCCCATCAAGTTAGGGAACTACTCGCTCATTGTGAATGTAGAACTCATAACATAGAAAAGGGAATTAAAGAAAGACATGATAAATAAAACTTAAAGGAATCAATTAAAAATAAAAGTAACTCTTGTATTAATAAATTCTAAAATAATCCAATAGTAAAATTGAGTAAATTAAAGGACATGGAAGAGTAAAGCCAAGTAAAGAAAACGAACTAGAATGACGAAGTCTTGATGAGGTAATAACTCTTCTCAATATCCCAATGCAAAGAGCAATAGAAATTAAAATCCTAAGAACTATGAATGTCTAGAGAGAAAACATAGAGGAGGAGTAAAACTAGATCTAAAACTAAAATTGTGTAGAATGAATGTTGTTGTTGGTCTCTGTATGTTCTCTGGCTCTAGTCTGCCTTTCTGGGCCAAAAACTGGGTCAAAACAGGCCCAAAATCGCCCCCAGCGAATTCTGCAGATTATGCAAATCGCTCACGTCATGCGATCGCGTCATTCATGCGGACGCGTCATTCGGCGTTTTGCCCTGCCACGCGAGCGCGTCGTCCACGCCTCCGCGTCACTTGTGCTATTCCAATCCGCGCGGTTGCGTGAGCCATACGGCCGCGTCACTGCGATTTCCTCTCTTTCGCGCGGTCGCGCGAGTCATGCGGCCGCGTCACTTCTCGCTGGTCATCTCTTCAATTTCTTGTGTTCCTTCCATTTTTGCCGGCTTCCTTTCCAATCTCCACTTCATTCATGCCCTATAAAGCCTGAAACACTTAACACACAGATCACGGCATCGAATGGAATAAAGGGAAATTAAAATACATAATTAAAAGTCTCTAGGAAGCAAGCTTTCAATCATGTAATAATTTTAGGAAGGAAATATAAATGCATGCTAATCATATGTATAAGTGGGTAAAGATCACGATAAAACCACACAATTAAGCACATTATAAACCATAAAATAGTGGGTTATCAACCTCCCCACACTTAAACATTAGCATGTCCTCATGCTTAGTTGAAGGAGATAAAACAAATGAGTAGGAGCATGTAAAACTCATGCAATGCAATGCAACCTATATATGTGAATGCAACTATATGATCCTTGTCCACTTGATCAATAGTAAATAAGCTCTTCAAAACAATTACAAATCAAATTCCACTAATTCAATTCTTATACAGTAAGAACAGATAAAAATGCAAGAAGGCAGCTCATGAAAGCAGAGAACATAGAAATTTAAGCATTGAACCCTCACTGATGATGTATGTACGCTCTAATATCTCTAGTGTATAGGGCAATCACTCTATCCTTCTCTAATCATGCTCTCTAATTTTTGTTCTTCTCCTAATCAATCAACAACATTTAATATACCAATGCAAACATCATGAGGTCTTTTCAAGGTTGTAATGGGGCCAAGGTAATGGTAAGGATACACATATGGCTAAGTAAGCTTATAAACTGAATCTTTAATTAACCCAAGCTTTAACATAACCTATATATATATATTCTATATAACTTTAGAATTCATGCCTAGCTACCCAGAATTTTTCTTTTATATTCCATACTCATGTATCAACCCTTTATTTTTAATTTTATCATACATGCATTGATCTTTGAATTCTTAATTTAACATTGGGGTAATTTTGTCCCCTTAATTATTTGTTGAATATTTTTGGTTTTTTTTTTTACATAAACATAAAAAATAAACATAGCTTATCAATGCACATAGATTTTTAATTCTTATAGTTTCACATGAGTAGGTATCCAAATTCTCATTATATTATCATGATACATTTCCTTATTATCTTTTGTTCCCACAATTTTCCATACTTAATTAGCACACACAATTCTATCTTAAGCTAACCAAAGATTCAATTTGGGATATATAATTGTTTTTCCGCTTAAGGCTAGTAATGTAAAATATAAAACAAATGGGATTTAAAGGCTCAAAGTGGCTAACAAAGGTAATTGAAAGGGTAGGCTTAATTTGGATAAGTGAGCTAAACAAATAATGGCCTCAATCACATGCAAACATCTAAATATAATAAACATTGGACATATAGGATGAAACAAAATATAGATTACAATCATAGAGAAGTAAACACACAAGAATAAAATAATTATGGTTAAATAATGTAACCATGCATAAAGGCTCAAATCTCACAGGTTGTGTGTTCTTTAGCTTTAAAATTATTTTCCAAATACAACTTCAAGCAAATTTAACATAAAAATTTTAATTAAAATTAGTGAAATTTTGTTCCAAAAATAGAGTCTTAGAAGAAACTTATTGTCTTTTCAATCAAGTAGAACATGCATGCAACTAATCTATTACTTTGCAATTTATACTATTCTACAAAAGAAAAACTAACTAAATATCCTAATTTATTGGTGTTTAGGGAAGAGAAATTACCTCCGGAAGTCAGGTACTGACCAACCTCCCCACACTTAAGGCTTTGCACTATCCTCGGTGCCATCTGTCAGGAACAAAGGGGGGCTGGTAGCAGTGTCTCCACAGTCAGAGCCATCATGGCTTCCTGTGCTGGTAAAGAAAGTGGAGTCCGGAGTGTCTGAGTCCTTGAATTTTCCCATAATCAGCTCCTTGAGGTATGTGAATCGGCAGTTGTTATGGCGCTCTCTCATCTTAGCTTTGTGTTCCTGCCGATCCAACTTTGCAAGTATCTGATGGAGCAGTTGGTCTGTTGTAGGTGCTTGTGGTGTTGAAAAAGGAATATCTTCAACCGGTTCAGTAGGATGGCTAGTAGTGGCTACTGGAGGGCTGATATATTTCCCGTTAGGGACGTATTGATCATCCCGTGGAAGTATGGCTTTGGTGTCCCCAGCTCTGGAGCAGACTCCGGCTGCTGAGATAAGATCTGAGACCAGGGTGGGAAAAGGTAAGTTGTCCACAATTTGTACGTGTCCCATGGCATTCCGGATGTGTCTTGGTAGGTTCAGAGGTTGGTCTGTAAGGATGCACCATAGTAGGACGGCCATGTCCGCAGTGAAGGAGGACTCGTGAGTGCTCGGAAAGATGTAATAGGACATGATCTGTTCCCATACGTGAGCCTCCAAGGTAAGTGCTGAAGCCGATATTCCCTTAGGGCGGGTACGATGGTATCCGTAGATCTAACAGCTGCCAGGTAGTGCGATACGGCGTCCCAGTCAAATTGGTACATCTGGCGCTTGAGTGCGGCTTCTTGAAAGGCGTCCAATCCTTCTGGAATAGGGGGAAGATCTATAGCTCTTTGAATGGCATCTTCTGTAATAGGGACTTGCTTCTGACGGACAAAGACAGACTGCAGGGTTGGCAGGTGGAAGTTGGAGTAGAACTCGACTACCCAAGAAAGATTGACCTGCCTCGGCTATCTCTGTAGGAAACCCCATTGTCTTTGTGCAATTTACGGCTCAAAAAATGTAGCAATATGGTTTGGGAGGAGAAGAAGGTATTCATTGTTGTAACTCCTTTCTGCCAGGATGGGGAACATCTGCTCATAGTAGCGATTGGGAAATCGCGCAGTGTCCCTTGCTGGGAAGGCATTTTCTTTATTATCAACCTTTATAATCCTCTTAAGTCTCTTTGTTGAGGGCTTTACCGCAGTTGAAGAGGGTTCTGCCACTAATGCTCTCTTTGTTCCTCTTCTTGCTGGTTGTTTGGGAGTAGCCTTCTCCTTTCCTTTCTTGGTGACCATCTTGAAAAAGGGAAGAGGAAGAAAATTAAGTTCAAAGAGAAAGAGCAAGGAAGAGGGTTGTAGGAGTGATAATCAATGCACGGTAAAGAGGATGTCGTTAACACATGGTCATGACTACATGTGAAAAGGTCATCAATGGAAATATAGCAAGTGCATATGAGGACAATTAAATGCAAGAGGTTTATTGGCATGCAAGCAAAGGCATGAGGAGCATAGATCAAGCATTCAATGTCCAAGTTAGGTTACCAAGTCTTTCAAACTAACAATTTGTTTGTAATAACAATTATATCTAAGTAATAAAATATAAAAAGGGTTTTGTGAAAAGCAAGCATTGAATAGTAGAGTAACGTAGAAAAGTGCATAATACCATATGGGCTTTTTTCACAAACACATAGCATGCATGATAATTAAGGTATAGAAAGTATTAAATTGAACATGCAAGCAACCCTTTAAAAAGTAATATATAATTGCCAAACAAATTTACAACAATCCACAAGCATATAATGAGAAATAATGACTCAAATAAATTTCTAACACCAAGTGAAAAGGAAAAAGAAAGAAAAAGAAAATATGAATAATGAAAGTAAAAAGAAAAGAAAAGAAGATAACATATAAAAATAAGAATAAAATATAAAAGTAAGGAGGGAAGAAGAAAAAGAAAAACCTTGTTAATGGGGGTGAGAGAGAGAGTGAGAGTGTAAAAAGAAAGAAAGAAGGAAGAAGGAAGAAGGGAGGAGGAAGAAATAAGGAGGGAAAAGAGAAAATAGGATTTGGGGAGAAAAAGATAAGATAAGTGGCAAATCAGGGAAGCTGTGCGGCGCAATCGACGCGGTCGCGTGAGGTACGCGGTCGCGCGACTTGCGCTTATACCAATTGACGCGGTCGTGTCGGTCACACGGTCGCGTGACCCGTTTTATACCACTGGCTCGAGGGCAGCCTCGCACTCGCACAACTCTCTGTTCAAAATCATTAATTGCCAAATATTGGGTGACGCGATCGCGTGGGGCATGCGATCGCGTGAGTGGCCTTTAAAAGGATATGACGCGGACGCGTGAGCTATACGTCCGCGTGGAAATAATTGTGTGTTCAGCACTAATCCAGCACCACTCTAGCACAACTTTCAGTCGTGCACCCTTTTCACGTCGAAATCCAAGGCACGCGGCCGCGTAAGTGACGCGGTCGCGTGGGAGGCCACTGTTCCCAAGTGACGCGGACGCGTCGGTGACGCGGTCACATGGGGCGATTTGTGCCACTGGCACGCCTCCAGCCACGCTCTTGCGTGACTCTCTGTTCGTTTTATTAGTCTCTCCCAACACCTGCGACGCTGACGCGTCAATGATGCAGTCGCGTCGCGTAACATTTTTTTTATATAAAAGTATGGAAATGCAGATGCACGAAATACACTAATAAGGAAAAGAGTTATTGAATAGGAAAACTAAAAATAAGGAAAAGAACGATCATACCATGGTGGGTTGTCTCCCACCTAGCACTTTGCTTTAACGTCTGTAAGTTGGACGCTCCACTAGCTCAATCTTCGGCTATGTGAGGATCTTCCAAGAGGAAGATCTCGAGTTCCTTGTTTTTCTTTAGCTTCTCGCCATGGTACAGCTTTAAACGATGTCCATTAACTTTGATAAGTTCAAAGCTTGAAGGATGGCTTAGGTTATAAACTCCGTATGGTTCGGCCTTCTCGACTCTGTATGGACCTTCCCATCTTGATCTCAACTTGCCTGGCATGAGCCTCAGTCGAGATTTGTAAAGGAGAACTAAGTCCCCAGGTTGGAACTCTTTTCTCTTGATGTGCTGATCGTGTGCAGCCTTCATCTTCTCCTTGTATAGTCTTGAGTTCTCATAAGCTTCTAGGCGAAGGCTTTCTAGTTCTTGCAGTTGCAACTTCCTTTCAGCTCCGGCTTTCTCAATTCCTATGTTGCACTCCTTTACTGCCCAAAAGGCTTTGTGCTCTATCTCAACAGGGAGATGACAAGCTTTTCCATAAACTAAGCGGAAAGGACTCATCCCAATGGATGTTTTGTATGCCGTTCTGTATGCCCAGAGTGCATCTTGTAGCCTGGTGCTCCAGTCTCTTCTGAGGTTTGACTATCTTCTGCAAGATACGCTTTATCTCTCTGTTTGACACCTCGGCTTGCCCATTAGTCTGAGGATGGTAGGCTGTTGCAACCTTATGAATTATTCCATGCTTCTTCATTAATCCTGTTAGTCTCCTGTTACAAAAATGGGTGCCTTGATCGCTCACGATTGCTCGTGGTGATCCAAAGCGACAAATAATGTGGTTTCTCACAAAGGAAACAACAGTGTTAGCATCATCAGTGCGGGTAGGAACAGCTTCCACCCATTTGGAAACGTAATCCACAGCTAACAATATATAAAAGTAACCATTAGAATTTGGAAATGGACCCATGAAGTCAATGCCCCAAACATCAAAAATTTTACAAAAAAACATAATTTGTTGAGGCATCTCATCCCTCTTGGATATATTACCAAATTTTTGGCATGAGAAACAAGATTTACAAAATTCAGCAGCGTCTCTAAAAAGAGTAGGCCACCAGAATTCACAGTCTAAGATTTTTCTAGCTGTTCTTTGAGGGCCAAAATGTCCTCCACTCTCAGATGAGTGACAGGCCTCTAAGATGGACTAGAATTCTGATTGAGGCACACACCGTCTAATTACCTGGTCAGTGCCACATCTCTATAAATATGGGTCATCCCATATATAATATTTAGACTCGCTTTTCAGCTTGTCTCTTTGATGCTTAGAAAAATTTGGAGGAAAGGTGCGGCTAACTAGATAATTAGCTACAGGTGCATACCAAGGGACTACCTCAGATACTGCTTGTAGGTTATCAAATGGGAAATTATCAACTATAGGAGTGGGGTCATCTGTAATGTGCTCAAGGCGACTCAAGTGGTCTGCCACTAAATTCTGGTTACCACTCCTATCCTTAATTTCTAAATAAAATTCTTGTAATAGCAGTATCTAACGTATAAGCCTTGGTTTGGATTTCTTTTTAGCTAATAGATACTTTAGAGCTGCGTGGTCTGAGTACACCACTACCTTCGCACCAAGTAAATAGGCTCTGAATTTATCCAGAGCAAAAACAATAGCAAGAAGCTATTTCTCAGTAGTAGTGTAATTGGACTGAGCGGCATCTAAAGTTTTAGACGCATAAGCAATAACAAAGGGGTCCTTACCTTCACGCTGAGCCAGTGCTGCTCCTACTGCATGGTTGGAGGCGTCGCACATTATTTCAAATGGCTGGCTCCAGTCTGGTCCTCTCACAATTGGAGCTTGAGTCAGGGCGGTCTTCAGCTTATGAAATGCTTGTTTGCAATTTTCACTGAACTTGAACTCAATATCTTTCTGCAGTAGCCTGGATAAGGGAAGTGCTACCTTACTGAAGTCCTTAATGAATCTCCTGTAAAAACCTGCATGGCCAAGGAACGAGCGGACTTCCCACACAGAAGAGGGGTAAGGTAAACTAGAAATAACATCCACCTTTGCTGGATCTACAGAAATGCCAGTATTAGACACAACATGTCCTAGTACAATCCCTTGTTTAACCATAAAGTGATATTTTTCAAAATTTAATACAAGGTTTGTACTGACACATCTATCTAATACTCTAGATAATCCATCTAAGCAAAGGCTAAAGGAATCACCATAAACACTAAAATCATCCATAAAAACTTCCATACAGTCCTCAATAAGATCAGAGAAAAGACTCATCATGCACCTTTGGAAGGTAGCTGGTGCATTACACAAGCCAAAGGGCATTCTCTTGTAAGCATAAGTCCAAAAAGGACATGTAAAAGTGATCTTTTCCTGATCCTCAGGAGCTATATGAATCTGGAAATAACCTGTGTAGCCATCTAAAAAATAATAATGTGATTTACCTGACAGGCGATCCAGCATTTGATCAATGAATGGAAGATGATAGTGATCCTTACGGGTTGCTTGGTTGAGGCGTCTGTAGTCAATGTAGACCCTCCAGGCATTCTGAACTCTGGTTGCCATGAGTTCTCCATGCTCATTCTTCACTGTAGTGACTCCAGACTTCTTTGGCACCACTTGTACTGGGCTTACCCATTCACTGTCTGAGATGGGATAGATGATATCTGCCTCCAGTAGTTTGGTCACTTCCTTTTTGACAACCTCTAAGATAGTGGGATTCAGTCTTCTCTGGGGTTGACGGACAGGTCTTGCTCCCTCTTCTAAAAATATCATATGCTCATAGACTTGAGGGTTGATGCCTACTATGTCTGCCAAACTCCAACCAATTGCCTTCTTGTGCCTCCTTAGTACACTAAGTAACTGCTCTTCTTATTGAGAAGTGAGTTCCCTTGCAATGATAACTGGAAACTTCTGCTCGTCTTCAAGGTAAGCATATTTGAGGTGTGGAAGAAGGGGTTTTAATTCTAACTTCTGATCATGGTCAGGCTCTGGGTTGTTTGGAGCTGGTAACAATGGTAAAGCACTATCATTGTCCTCTAAGAATGTCCCCACACTTGGACCTTGTCCTACGTACTGCTCTTCAAATTCCTCCTGGTGAACTTCAGCCACGGTTTTATCTATAATGTCACACTAGAGGATAGAATGATCCTCCGGAGGATGCTTCATAACTCCATTCAGATTGAAGACTACTACTCGGCCATTGGTGCACGAAATTGTGATCTCCAGGCTCGAACAATCCCTGGTAATGGCTCCAAAAACTTGGTGCTCTGTTCTCAATACATAATTGTCACAACTTCGATACAACTAACCAGCAAGTGCACTGGGTCGTCCAAGTAATACCTTACGTGAGTAAGGGTCGAATCCCACGGAGATTGTTGGTATGAAGCAAGCTATGGTCACCTTGTAAATCTCAGTCAGGCAGATATAAAGTGATAATGGTGTTTTCGAATATTATATAATAAAATAGGGATAGAGATACTTATGTAATTCATTGGTGAGAATTTCAGATAAGCGAATGGAGATGCTTTTCGTTCCTCTGAACCTCTGCTTTCCTGCTATCTTCATCCAGTTAGTCTTACTCCTTTCCATGGCTGGCTTTATGTGATACATCACCACTGTCAATGGCTACTTTCGGTCATCTCTCGGGAAAATGATCCAATGCCCTGTCACGGCACGGCTAATCGTCTGGAGGCATCACCCTTGTCAATGGCTTCATCTTATCCTCTCAGTGAATAATATGCTCACGCACCCTGTCACGGCACGGCTATTCATCTGTCGGTTCTCGATCATGCTGGAATAGGATTTACTATCCTTTTGCGTCTGTCACTAACGCCCTGCAATCGCGAGTTAGGAGCTCGTCACAGTCATTCAATCATTGAATCCTACTCGGAATACCACAGACAAGGTTTAGACCTTCCGGATTCTCTTGAATGCCGCCATCATTCTAGCTTACGCCACGAAGATTCCGGTTAAGAGATCTAAGAGATATTCATTCTAGCTTATTTCATGTAGAACAGAAGTGTTTCTCAGGCACGCGTTCATAAGGGAGAAGGATGATGAGCGTCACACATAATCATCACCTTCATCACGTTCTTGGGTGCGAATGGATATCTTAGAAGCGAAATAAGAAGAATTGAATAGAAAACAGTAGTACTTTGCATTAATCTTTGAAGAACAGCAGAGCTCCACACCTTAATCTATGGAGTGTAGAAACTCTACCGTTAAAAATACATAAGTGAAGGTCCAGGCATGGCCGAGATGGCCAGCCCCCTAAAACATGATCAAAGGATCATAAGGTAATCCAAAGATGCCTAATACAATAGTAAGAGGTCCTATTTATAATAAACTAGCTACTAGGGTTTACATGAGTAAGTATTTGATGTATAAATCCACTTCCAGGGCCCACTTGGTGTGTGTTTGGGCTGAGCTTAAGTGTTGCACGTGCAGAGGCCATTTGTGGAGTTGAACGCCAGTTTTTGTGCCAGTTTGGGTGTTCAACTTTGGTTTTGGATCCTTTTCTGGCGCTGGACGCCAGATTTGGGTAGAAAGCTGGCGTTGAACGCCAGTTTACGTCGTCAATTCTTGGCCAAAGTATGGACTATTATATATTTCTGGAAAGCCCTGGATGTCTACTTTCCAACGCAATTAGAAGCGCGCCATTTCGAGTTCTGTAGCTCCAGAAAATCCACTTTGAGTGCAGGGAGGTCAGAATCCAACAGCATCAGCAGTCCTTTTTCAACCTCTGAATCTGATTTCTGCTCAAGTCCCTCAATTTCAGCCAGAAAATACCTGAAATCACAGAAAAACACACAAACTCATAGTAAAGTCCAGAAATGTGAATTTAACACAAAATCTATTAAAAACATCCCTAAAAGTAACTAGATCCTACTAAAAACATACTAAAAACAATGTCAAAAAGCGTATAAATTGTCCGCTCATCACAACACCAAACTTAAATTGTTGCTTTTCCCCAAGCAACTGAAAATCAAAATAGGATAAAAAGAATAGAATATACTATAAATTCCAAACTATCAATGAAACAGAGCTTCAATCATATGAGCGGGACTTATAGCTTTTTGCCTCTTGAATAGTTTTGGCATCTCACTTTATCCATTGAGGTTCAGAATGATTGGCATCTATAGGAACTTCAGATTTCGAATAGTGTTATTGACTCTCTTAGTTCAGTATGATGATTCTTGAACACAGCTTCTTTATGAGTCTTGGCCGTGGCCCTAAGCATTTTGTTTTCCAGTATTACCACCGGATACATAAATGCCACAGACACATAATTGGGTGAACCTTTTCAGATTGTGACTCAGCTTTGCTAAAGTCCCCAATTAGAGGTGTCCAGGGTTCTTAAGCACACTCTTTTTTTTTTGCTTTGGACCTTGACTTTAACCGCTCAGTCTCAAGTTTTCACTTGACACCTACACGCCACAAGCACATGGTTAGGGACAGCTTGGTTTAGCCGCTTAGACCAGGATTTTATTCCTTTAGGCCCTCCTATCCACTGATGCTCAAAGCCTTGGGATCCTTTTTATTTGCCCTTGCCTTTTGGTTTTAAGGGTTATTGGATTTTTGCTCTTGCCTCTTGGTTTTAAGAGCTTTTGGCTTTTTCTGCTTGCTTTTTCTTTCTATTTTTTTTTCGCCTATTTTTTTTTTTTTTTTTTGCAAGCTTTGTTCTTTGCTGCTTTTTCTTGCTTCAAGAATCATTTTTTATGATTTTTCAAATTATCAAATAACATGTCTCCTAGTCATCATTCTTTCAAGAGCCAACATATTTAACATTCTTAAACAACAACTTCAAAAGACATATGCACTGTTCAAGCATACATTCAGAAAAAAAGAAGCATTATCACCACATCAATATAATTAAACTAAGTTCAAGGATAAATTCAAAACTCATGTACTTCTTGTTCTTTTGAATTAAAACAGTTTTTATTTTAAGAGAGGTGATGGATTCATAGGACATTCATAACTTTAAGACAAAGTTACTAACTACTAATGATCATGTAATGAAGACACAAACATAGATAAGCACATAACATAGAAAACGAAAAACAGAGAAAGTAAGAACAAGGAATGAGTCCACCTTAGTGATGTCCTTGAGCTCTTCTATGTCTCTTCCTTGCCTTGGCTGCTCCTCCTTCATTGCTTTTAGATCTTCTCTGATTTCATGAAGGATGATGGAGTGCTCTTGATGTTCCACCCTTAGTTGCTTCCAATAATTGTGTGGAAGAAAATGTATCCCCTGAGGTATCTCAGGGATCTCTTGATTTGCAGTCAAATGTTCTACCACTGAGCTATAGACCCTTGATGGAAGCTTTTGTCTTCCCTTTCCTCTTTCTAGAGGTTTCTCTGGCCTTAGGTGCCATCAATGATTATGGAAAAAACAAAAAAGCTATGGTTTTACCACACCAAACTTAGAATGTTGCTCGCCCTCGAGCAAGAGAAGAAAGAATAGAAGAAGAAGAAGAGGATATGGAGGAGATGGATGGAGGTGCGTATTCGGCCATATGGGTGGGATTGGGTGGGAAAGAGATGTTGAATTTTGAAGGTAGTGGTGTTTGGATGTGAGTGGTAAAGGGTTAATAAGGAAGAGTGTTTATTGGGAATAGAGGATGATTGAGAAGAGAGAAGAGAGTGAGTGGAGGTAGGCGGGGATCCTGTGGGGTCCACAGATCCTGAGGTGATCCTGTGAGGTCCCAGATCTTGAGGTGTCAAGGCATTTACATCCCTGCACCAATTTAGGCATGCAAAATGCCCTTGCACACAACTCTGGGCGTTCAGCGCCAGGTTGGTGCCCATTTTGGGCGTTCAACGCCCCTTTGCTGCCATTTCTGGCGTTGAACGCCAGAACCATGCTTGTTCTGGGCGTTCAGCGCCAGGATGCTCCCATTCTGGGCGTTCAGCGCCAGAACTATGCTCTGTTCTGGCGTTTGAACGCCAGACAGATGCTCCTCCAGGGTGTGATTTTTCTTCTGCTGTTTTTTATTCCTGTTTTTGATTTTTTTGTTTATTTTGTGACTCCACATGATCATGAACCTAAGAAAACATGAAAAACAATAAAAATAAGAATTAGATAAACATTGGGTTGCCTCCCAACAAGCGCTTCTTTAATGTCAATAGCTTGACAGTGGGCTCTCATGGAGCCTCACAGATGTGCAGAGCTTTGTTGAGACTCTCCAACACCAAACTTAGAGTTTGGATATGGGAGTTCAACACCAAACTTAGAGTTTGGTTGTGGCCTCCCAACACCAAACTTAGAGTTTGACTGTGGGGGCTCTGGTTGACTCTGCCTTGAGAGAAGCTTTTTCTGCTTCCTCTCCATGGTTGCAGAGGGAGATCCTTGAGTTTTAAACACAAGGGAGTCCTCATTCCATTGAAGGATTATTTTACCTCTGTCAACATTAATCACAGCTCTTGCTGTGGCCAGGAAAGGTCTTCCTAGGATGATGGATTCATCCTCTTCCTTTCCAGTATCCAGGACTATGAAATCAGCAGGGATGTAAAGGCCTTCAACCTTTACTAATACGTCCTCTACTTGTCCATAAGCCTGTTTTCTAGAGCTGTCTGCCATCTCTAATGAGATTTTAGCAGCTTGCACCCCATAGATTCCCAGTTTCTCTATTACAGAGAGGGGCATGAGGTTTATTCCTGAACCAAGGTCACACAGAGCCTTAAAGATCATGGTACCTATGGTACAGGGTATTATGAACTTTCCAGGATCCTGTCTCTTCTGAGGCAATGTCAGTTGATCCAGATCACTTAGTTCATTGATGAACAAGGGAGGTTCAACTTCCCAAGTATCAATGCCAAATAATTTGGCATTTAGCTTCATGATTGCACCAAGAAACTTGGTAGTTTGCTCTTCAGTAACATCCTCATTCTCTTCAGAAGAGGAATACTCATCAGAGCTCATGAAGGGCATAAGGAGGTTCAATGGGATCTCTATGGTCTCTAGATGGGCCCCAGAGTCCTTTGGTTCCTCAGAGGGAAGCTCCTTATTGACCACTGGACGTCCCAGGAGGTCTTCCTCCTTGGGATTCACGTCCTCTCCTCTCCTCACAGGTTCGGCCATGGCGCTTATGTCAATGGCCTTGCACTCTCCTTTTGGATTCTCTTCTGTATTACTTGGGAGAGTACTAGGAGGGATTTCAGTGATCCTTTTACTCAGCTGGCCCACTTGTGCTTCCAGATTTCTAATGGAAGACCTTGTTTCATTCATGAAACTTACAGTGGCTTTAGATAGATCAGAGACTAGATTTGCTAAATTAGAAGCATTTTGTTCAGAGTTCTCTGTCTGTTGCTGAGTTGATGATGGAAAAGGCTTGCTATTGTTAAACCTGTTTCTTCCACCATTGTTAAAGCCTTGTTGAGGCTTTTGATCCTTCCATGAGAAATTTGGATGATTTCTCCATGATGAGTTATAGGTGTTTCCATAAGGTTCACCTAAGTAGTTCAGCTCTGCTATTGCAGGGTTCTCAGGATCATAAGCTTCTTCTTCAGGAGAAGCCTCTTGAGTACTGTTGGATGCAGCTTGCATTCCATTCAGACTCTGAGAAATCATATTGACTTGCTGAGTTAATATTTTATTCTGAGCCAATATGGCATTCAGAGTATCAACTTCAAGAACTCCCATCTTCATAAGCGTCCCATTACTCACAGGATTCCTTTCAGAAGTGTACATGAACTGGTTATTAGCAACCATGTCAATGAGTTCTTGAGCTTCTGCAGGCGTTTTCTTTAGGTGAATGGATCCACCTGCAGAAGTGTCCAGTGACATCTTTGATAGCTCAGATAAACCATCATAGAATATATCCAGGATGGTCCATTCTGAAAGCATGTCAGAAGGACACTTTTTGATCAACTGTTTGTATCTTTCCCAAGCTTCATAGAGGGATTCACCTTCTTTCTGTCTGAAGGTTTGAACATCAGCTCTAAGCTTGCTCAGCTTTGGAGGAGGAAAGTACTTGGCTAAGAAAGTCGTGACTAGCTTATCCCAAGAGTTCAGGCTGTCTTTGGGTTGAGAATCCAACCATAATCTAGCTCTGTCTCTTACAGCAAAAGGGAAAAGCATGAGCCTGTAGACTTCAGGATCTACTCCATTAGTCTTAACAGTATCACATATCTGCAAGAATTCAGTTAAGAACTAAAAGGGATCTTCAGATGGAAGTCCATGAAACTTGCAGTTCTGCTGCATCAGAGAAACTAATTGAGGTTTCAGCTCAAAGTTGTTTGCTCCAATGGTAGGAATGGAGATGCTTCTTCCATGTAAATTGGAATTAGGTGCAGTGAAGTCACCAAGCATCTTCCTTATATTATTATTATTTTCGGCTGCCATCTCCTTTTCCTGTTCGAAAATTTCTGAAAGGTTATCTCTGGATTGTTGTATTTTAGCTTCTCTTAATTTTTTTCTTCAGAGTCCTTTCAGGTTCTGGATCTGCTTTAACAAGAATGTTCTTGTCCTTGCTCCTGCTCATATGACAAAGAAGATGGCACAGAAAAAATAGTAATAATAATATGGATCCTTTATACCACAGTATAGGGATCCTTGTGTTAGTAGAAGAAAAGAAGGGAAGAAAATCTGAACTCAGAGAGAGAGGGGGTTCGGATTTTTGGAGAGTTGAAGGAAAGATGTTAGTATATCAATAAACAAATAGAAGAAGATAAGAGGGGGAAGTGAATTTTAGAAAACAATTTTTGAAAAAGAGTTAGTGATTTTTGAAAATAGTTTTTGAAAAAGGTTAGTATTTTTTTCGAAATTTTTTTTTAAATAAAAAATAAAAATAATTAGTTAATAAAAAAGAAATTTTTGAAAAAGAGGGAAGATATTTTCGAAAATTAGAGAGAGAGAGTTAGTTAGGCAGTTTTGAAAAAGTTAAGAAACAAACAAAAAGTTAGTTAGTTAGTTGAAACAAATTTTGAAAATCAATTTTGAAAAGATAAGAAGTTAGGAAGTTAGAAAAGATATTTTGAAAATCAAATTTTTGAAAAAGATAAGATGAGAAGATATTTTTGAAAAGATATGATAGAAATTAGTTTTGAAAAAGATTTGATTTTTAAAATCTCAATTAATGACTTGATTCACAAGAAATCACAAGGTATGATTCTAGAACTTAAAGTTTGAATCTTTCTTAACAAGCAAGTAACAAACTTCAAATTTTTGAATCAAAACATTAATGATTATGTTATTTTCGAAAATTTGATATAAAAATAAGAAAAAGATTTTTGAAATTTTCGAAAATAACTAAGAATTTTGAAAAAGATTTGATTTTTGAAAAAGATTTTGAAAAAGATAAGATTTTCAAATTGAAAATTTGATTTGACTCATAAGAAACAATTTGATTTTAAAAACTTTTGAAAAAGTCAACTCAAATTTTCGAATTTGATGAGAGAAAAAGGGAAAGATATTTTTTTTTGATTTTTGAAATTTTTATGAAATCATGAAAATTATGTAATGCATGAAATTTTTAGATAAAAACAATGAATGCATGCAAGAATGCTATGAATATCAAGATGAACACCAAGAACACCATGAATGTCAAGATGAACATCATAGACACAATTTTGAAAAAATTTTAATGCAAAGAAAACATGCAAGACACCAAACTTAGAATTCTTTAATGCTTACGCACTAAGAATTCAAGAATGCATATGATAAACATGAAAAGACACAAAATAAAAAATCATCAAGATCAAACAAGAAGACTTACCAAGAACAACTTGAAGATCATGAAGAACACCATGAATGCATGAAATTTTCGAAAAATGCAAGATGCACATGCAATTGACACCAAATTTATGATATGACTCAAGACTCAAACAAGAAACATGAAATATTTTTTATTTTTGTGATTTTCTAAATATTTTTGGATTTTTATTTTATATTTTTTTGAAAAATTATTTTGAAAAAGAAAAATAAGGATTCCAAAATTTTTAATATGAATTCCAGGAATCTTATGCTCTAAAGCTCCAATCAAAGGGTCAGGCATGGCTTAATAGCCAGCCAAGCTTTAGCATATAATTACATGGACTGGAGTGATTAGTTGAATACCAATCCCAAAGCAGTTTGGGTATGGCTTTACAGCCAGATAGGATTCAACATGTTTCATGAAACACTAGAATTCATTCTTAAAAATCTTGAAGCCATAGAATAATTTATTTTTGAAAACATTATTTTTATTATTTTATTTTATTTTATTTTTTTTTCGAAAACAAAAGAAAAATTTTTGAAAGCTTTTTGAAAAATTTTTGAAAACAAAACAAAAAGAAAATTACCTAATCTGAGCAACAAGATGAACCGTCAGTTGTCCAAACTCGAACAATCCCCGGCAACGGCGCCAAAAACTTGGTGCACGAAATTGTGATCTCCAGGCTCGAACAATCCCTGGTAATGGCTCCAAAAACTTGGTGCTCTGTTCTCAATACATAATTGTCACAACTTCGATACAACTAACCAGCAAGTGCACTGGGTCGTCCAAGTAATACCTTACGTGAGTAAGGGTCGAATCCCACGGAGATTGTTGGTATGAAGCAAGCTATGGTCACCTTGTAAATCTCAGTCAGGCAGATATAAAGTGATAATGGTGTTTTCGAATATTATATAATAAAATAGGGACAGAGATACTTATGTAATTCATTGGTGAGAATTTCAGATAAGCGAATGGAGATGCTTTTCGTTCCTCTGAACCTCTGCTTTCCTGCTATCTTCATCCAGTTAGTCTTACTCCTTTCCATGGCTGGCTTTATGTGATACATCACCACTGTCAATGGCTACTTTCGGTCATCTCTCGGGAAAATGATCCAATGCCCTGTCACGGCACGGCTAATCGTCTGGAGGCATCACCCTTGTCAATGGCTTCATCTTATCCTCTCAGTGAATAATATGCTCACGCACCCTGTCACGGCACGGCTATTCATCTGTCGGTTCTCGATCATGCTGGAATAGGATTTACTATCCTTTTGCGTCTGTCACTAACGCCCTGCAATCGCGAGTTAGGAGCTCGTCACAGTCATTCAATCATTGAATCCTACTCGGAATACCACAGACAAGGTTTAGACCTTCCGGATTCTCTTGAATGCCGCCATCATTCTAGCTTACGCCACGAAGATTCCGGTTAAGAGATCTAAGAGATATTCATTCTAGCTTATTTCATGTATAACAGAAGTGTTTGTCAGGCACGCATTCATAAGGGAGAAGGATGATGAGCGTCACACATAATCATCACCTTCATCACGTTCTTGGGTGCGAATGGATATCTTAGAAGCGAAATAAGAAGAATTGAATAGAAAACAGTAGTACTTTGCATTAATCTTTGAAGAACAGCAGAGCTCCACACCTTAATCTATGGAGTGTAGAAACTCTACCGTTAAAAATACATAAGTGAAGGTCCAGGCATGGCCGAGATGGCCAGCCCCCTAAAACGTGATCAAAGGATCATAAGGTAATCCAAAGATGCCTAATACAATAGTAAGAGGTCCTATTTATAATAAACTAGCTACTAGGGTTTACATGAGTAAGTATTTGATGTATAAATCCACTTCCAGGGCCCACTTGGTGTGTGTTTGGGCTGAGCTTAAGTGTTGCACGTGCAGAGGCCATTTGTGGAGTTGAACGCCAGTTTTTGTACCAGTTTGGGCGTTCAACTCTGGTTTTGGATCCTTTTCTGGCGCTGGACGCCAGATTTGGATAGAAAGCTGGCGTTGAACGCCAGTTTACGTCATCAATTCTTGGCCAAAGTATGGACTATTATATATTGCTGGAAAGCCCTGGATGTCTACTTTCCAACGCAATTGGAAGCGCGCCATTTCGAGTTCTGTAGCTCCAGAAAATCCACTTTGAGTGCAGGGAGGTCAGAATCCAACAGCATCAGCAGTCCTTTTTCAACCTCTGAATCTGATTTCTGCTCAAGTCCCTCAATTTCAGCCAGAAAATACCTGAAATCACAGAAAAACACACAAACTCATAGTAAAGTCCAGAAATGTGAATTTAACACAAAATCTATTAAAAACATCCCTAAAAGTAACTAGATCCTACTAAAAACATACTAAAAACAATGTCAAAAAGCGTATAAATTGTCCGCTCATCAGCCATCTATTTCAAAAGAGTATGTTCCTGAAAAAGCATCTAATTTGAACTTCGAGGTCTTCAGGAATGGTCTTCCGAGTAGGATTGATGATGGCTTCTCTGAGTCATTTTGGGGCATCTCCAGGATATAAAAATCAATGGGAAATGTGAGCCCCTTAATGCCCACTAATACATCTTCAGCAACTCCAGCCACTGTAATAATGCTTTTATCTGCTAACACAAAACGAGCTGCGACCTTTTTAAGGGAGGGAGCCTCAAAATATCATATATAGACAAAGGCATTATACTCACACATGCTCCTAAATCACACATGCAGTCAGAAAATACTACACCACCAATAGTACAATTAACCATACATGGACCTGAGTCACTACACTTTTCAGGTAAACCTCCCATTAAAGCAGATATGGAACTACCTAAAGGAATAGTTTCTAATTCATTAATTTTGTCTTTATGTATACATAAATCTTTTAGAAACTTTGCATATTTAGGTACCTGTTGAATAACATCAAAAAGAAGAACAGTTACCTCAACCTTTTTGAATATCTCTACCATTTTGGGATCAGGTAACAGCTACTTCTTGGGCTTCCTTGCAAGTTGTGGAAATGGAATGAGAGTGGTGTCTTCTGCAGTATCTGCGCCCTGTGGTGCTTCCTTCTGTGGTTGGAGTTCTTCTTTTTCAGCTATGTCCTGTATGTCCTCTTCCTCTTCAACATCTTCTATTTCCACTACCTCTTCAGCTGAGGCGTTTTCTGGTGGGCTTGGCTCCTCCTGATTCCTCTCCTATAGTGTGGTTCCGGACCTTAGGGTGATGGCATTAATGCCATCCTTTGGATTGGGTAATGGTTGAGAGGGGATTCCACTGGAGCTCAAAGGCTGGTTATTGGAGTTATTCATTGATCTAATCTGTGAGACAAGAGCTTGCAAAGTAGAGTTCAGACCATTTAGTGTAGCATAAAGGTTATTTTCCATGGTCTGTTGTCTCCGATCAATAGATTGTAGTAAGTCATTATTAGAAGATGAGGAAGGATAAGTAATTTGAGAGGTCTGCTGTTGGGTATTCTATGGTCCTTGGGATTGCCTCAGGTGAGGTGCTCTGTAGGGCTAGTTTTGGTTTTGCTGCCTGTTGTTATTATTATTCCACCTCTGATTTTCCTGATTGTCTCTGCCTCCTCTGTTGTTGTTGTCCCTCCAATTCTGGTTAGAATTTTCCTGCCATCCATGGCTGTAATTGCCACCTTGTTTGTACCCTTGGTTAGGGTAGTCATAGAAGTTATGAGTGGCTGCCACGGTGTTGTCTTCCTGTTGGAGCTGCAGACATTCATCAGTATAATGGCTATAATCAGCACAGACTCCACAAACTCTCTGTGGGACTAACTGTTGGTTTTGCTGTGGTGGAGAAGGTTGAGCTTGCTGAACTTGTTGTTGATTCAATTGCATCTGCTTTAGTAAGTTAGTCATTTCTCAGATACTCTGAGTTAGAGCAGCAGTCTCTCTGCTAGAGGATACTTCTGCGACGGCTTTTGAGCGGCCTTGTTTCTGCCTGTGATTCTGAGTAGATTCAGCTAAGTCGCTGATCAATTGCCATGCCTCATCAGTGGTCTTGTACTTTTTCATAGATCCATTGCTAGCACTTTCTAATGTGGTCTTATCTTGGGGCCTCATGCCCTGTGTGACGTAACCAGTAACACTATCTTGTCAATCATATGGTGGGGGAATTCTTCCAGAAGATTATTGAAGCGCTTCCAGTATTCATAGAGAGTCTCGGATTCGTCTTGAACAATCATGGAAAATGTCTTTCCTCAGTTTATCAGTAACTTCAGCTGGAAAGAATTTTTCCAAGAATTCTCTTCTAAGTGTATCCCAGTCGGATACAGTTGCTGCGGGTTGAGTGTAGTACCACTCTCTTGCCTTTTCCTCAAGAGAAAACAGGAAAGCTTTCAACAAAATTGAAGTTTCATCTGCACTATCACGCCTGACAGTAGAACAGGCTGCTTGAAAATCTCTCAGGTGCTTGATAGGCTCTTGAGCAGGTAAGCCATGAAACTTGGGCATCAAATTGAGCAGTGCAGTCTTTATTTCAAAGTCCGTAGCCACCGCTGGATGATGGGCTTGAAACGGTTGCATTGTAAAATTAGGGGCTCCAGCCTCCTGGATAGTAACTCTCCTAGGTGCTGCCATGTCACCTACACGTAAATCAACCGAATCAGTAGAACGGGGGCTAGTTTCTTCCTCAAATGACGTTTCAGATCCGCCCTCTGAGAGGACTAACCGACGCCGAGCTTTCCTTATTCGTGAAATAGTTCTTTCAATCTCAGGATTGAATACTGGCAAGCTTGGATCAGGAAGTGAACGCGTCATCTAACGAAAGAAACAAGCAGCTCATATTAGCAAGATAAAATAAAATGCAAATAAATAAATTCCAATCAATAACTTAGCACTCTATTGCAACTCCCCGGCAATGGTGCCGAAAATTGACGTGGCGAATATTGGCGAGTCAAGAATTGTTATAAAATATGCGTTGCAAGTATAGTTCTTAACCAACCAGAAATCCGCTTATCAATTTAGAAGGGTGTCACAAAAATTAAAATCAAAATACTGGGAGTATGAATATCAGGTCATCTCCCAACGAGTTGTAGAAAGGTGTGCTATTTTATTAATCAGATGTTTTCAAAAAGAGTTTGAGTTGAATAAACAGGAAATTAAATTGGAGAAATTAAGTAATTTAAATAAAAGCCTTGACTAGGAGTAGATTAGTTGGAAGCCCTATTCTTGTTGCAGTACTCTCAAGATTAATTGATAATTGAAGGTTGTTCTATTAGTTATCCCTTACTGGGTAAGGGAAAGTTAAACAAGTTGGAATGCTATTTCTATTCACAAGTTCCAATCCACTCAATTGAAAAGGATTAGTGTCAGTGACTAGAGAACATTCTAACAATAAACCCAATTACAATTTTTCTTTTAAGCACCCCAGCTCAAGGGTTCCTTTCAATCAACTCCCCATCAAGTTAGGGAACTACTCGCTTATTGTGAATGTATAACTCATAACATAGGAAAGGGAATTAAAGAAAGACATGATAAATAAAACTTAAAGGAATCTATTAAAAATAAAAGTAACTCTTGTATTAATAAATTCTAAAATAATCCAATAGTAAAATTGAGTAAATTAAAGGACATGGAAGAGTAAAGCCAAGTAAAGAAAACGAACTAGAATGACCAAGTCTTGATGAGATAATAACTCTTCTCAATATTCCAATGCAAAGAGCAATAGAAATTAAAATCCTAAGAACTATGAATGTGTAGAGAGAAAACTTAGAGGAGGAGTAAAACTGGATCTAAAACTAAAATTTTGTAGAATGAATGTTGTTGTTGGTCTCTGCATGTTCTCTGGCTCTAGTCTGCCTTTCTGGGCCGAAAACTGGGTCAAAACAGGGCCCAAAATTGCCCCCAGCAAATTCTGCAGATTATGCAGATCGCTCACGTCACGCGATCGCCTCATTCATGCGGACGCGTCATTCGGCGTTTTGCTCTGCCACGCGAGCGCGTCGTTTACGTCTCCGCGTCACTTGTGCTATTCCAATCCGCGCGGTTGCGTGAGCCATGCGGCCGCGTCACTGCGATTTCCTCTCTTTCGCGCGGTCGCGCAAGCCATTCGGCCGCGTCACTTCTCGCTGGTCATCTCCTCAATTTCTTGTGTTCCTTCCATTTTTGCAGGCTTCCTTTCCAATCTCCACTTCATTCATGCCCTATAAAGCCTGAAACACTTAACATACAGATCACGGCATCGAATGGAATAAAGGGAAATTAAAATACATAATTAAAAGTCTCTAGGAAGCAAGTTTTCAATCATGTAATAATTTTAGGAAGGAAATATAAATGCATGCTAATCATATGTATAAGTGGGTAAAGATCACGATAAAACCACACAATTAAGCACATTATAAACCATAAAATAGTGGTTTATCAGCCCTCCTAGAATTTATGGTTTGTGCTCTAGCACCACACATTACACCGATCAATGCCACCAAATTTAAGAGGAGTACACCCTTGCCGTAGCCAATGTGAACTATAACAATCGTGCACCCTACCTCTCTCAAGGCCAAAACAACTACTCTCATGGCAATAACTCCAATCAAGGGTGGATGGACAATGCACATGGGAGCAATCAAAATCAAAGGTGGAACAATTCCTCTTCTCACTACAACAACAACCACCAATCTTCATCCCAATACCACCATAACAACAACAACAATAACAACAACCAAAACCACCACAACCAAGCATCCCATCAAAACCAAAACAACTACACCAAATACCAAGCACCACATGAAAGAAAGCAAAGAAAACTCCGGAGTTTGATTTAAACATGCTTCAAGTATTCAAGAAGGTTGAGGTAACCATTCCACTTCTTGATGCTATTCAACAAGTTCCGAAGTATGCAAAATTTTTAAAGGACTTGTGAACACATAAAGATAGGATTAGTGAGTTGGAAACTTTGTCATTGGGTAGTTCCATCTCTTCATTGATGAAGCCTAATCCGGAAAAGTGTAGTGACCCCGAACCATTTTGGTGTCTTGTCGTATTGGTGGAGTTGCTTTTCATGACTGTATGTGTGATCTAGAGGCTTGCGTGAGCATCATGCCGCTCTCTATATTTGCAAGTTTGAAATTGGCTCCATTGAAAAGGTCGGCCGCCAAATTTGCCTTAGCCGACAAAAGTGTGATCACTGTAATGGGAATAGCGGAAGATTGATGCCAGGGCATCTTGGCCAGTTTCACTGACCTTTTCTTTACTGTTTTTAGGTTAGTTTCATGCATTTCCTTAGGAAATAAGCTAGTTTTGGGTAGATATTCACTTACACCTTGATTCAAGCATACATTGTGCATTTTACATTATTTCAGGAGGATTTTGCATAAGTTTAATGACAAATTGTGTGTTGCATTGCCCATGACTTGGACTAGAACTTTGATGCACTCTATTGCTTGATTTCAGGACCAAACGAAGCAAGGAATGGGAGGTAACTTGCAAAGTTAATGAGAAAAGTGATTGCCAATAACGCTCTCAAAGCCATCATTGACCACGTTAAGAGTCACGTTAACTATGTTAACGTGAAGGAAGTTGAGCCAACGTTAGTGACACTTAACATTGTCACTAACGTTGGCAAATGCTCATAAGTGGCCACATTAGAGTCCACGTTAACTTAGTTAACGTGGCCTCTAACGTTAGAAAGGGGGAGAAACGCCAACGTTAGTGACATTCAACATTGTCACTAACGTTGGCCTAAGCAGAAAAATACCACGTTAACTCCCATGTTAACTTAGTTAACATGGGAGCTAACGTAAGAAGCAAGCATGGTCGACAACGTTAGTGACACCCAACATTGTCACTAACGTTGGAAGCAACCACACAACCCCCCAAGGAGCCACGTTAACTTCCACGTTAACTTAGTTAACATGGAAGCTAACGTTGATGAGTGAAAGAATGGCCAACGTTAGTGACACTCAACATTGTCACTAACGTTCTCGAAGGATGGCAAGCCCACGTTAAAGAGCCACGTTAACTAAGTTAACGTGGGCTCTAACGTGGGAACAAAGGGGGCTTTTCAAAGTTATTAGAAATGTTAAGTCTCAATAACGTGTGCGAAGGACTTAGAGGCAACGTTAGTGGCAACGTTTATGCCACTAACGTTGAAGTTAACGTGGCTTTTACTTAGTAACGTTAGTGAGAAAGTTGATTGTCACTAACGTTCTCGAACTTATATTTTCACTAAACGTTAACACCCCTAACGTCCTGAGCTAAAGTCTCTGCCCACTTCACATTTTCTCTCTGCAAGTAAAGCCAAGCCCAAATGAAGAAGAGAACTGCTTCAAACTCAAGATCCAAAGGCCCAATACTTGAAGAGCCAACTAGAAGCTGAGAGAAGTAGTATATATAGGAGTAGCTTTGAATTGTTGAAAGGTGCTAAGAAAAGGGGGAAAAAGGGAACTACTCTCTGTATTTTTACTTTCTCTGCAATTTCTAGTTCTATGATGTATTCTCCATCTTTATTTTCATTTTCTAGAGCTATGAACAACTAAACCCCTTTCATTGGGTTAGGGAGCTTTGTTGTAATTTGATGGATCAATACTAATTTTCATTATTCTTCTTTTATCTTTTCTCTTGATTTTACTTGAAAGCTTTCGATCTTCATCCAATTGAGTAGTTATCTTGGAAAAGAAGCTATTCAAACTTGGATCTCTTCTGAACCTTGAAAGAGGAATGAAGAGATCAAGCTAGAAATGCTTTCTCATGCTGGACCAAATTGGGTTTGGATGGGTATGTGACTATAACCCTCTCAATACTTGATTTGGGAAATGCATGTGGTATAATCAGTGACCATACTTCATCTCTTCTCATGAGCAATTGACCATGGAATTGGCTATTGATCAAGATTTGAGAGATTTAATTGCAAGAAATTGTAATTCAATCAATTAAGATTGCCAAGGAGATCAATGAGTGCATTGATTGAGGAAGAGATGAAAATGAACTTGATTTGGAGAATTGCAACATCTCCTAAGCCCAATGAACTCCCCATCTCTGATCTTACCCATTCTCTTTAATTTCTGCCATTTACTTTTATGAGCAAATCCCCCATTCCCATTTACAATTCTGCAATTTATTTTCAGTCATTTACTTCCAGTCCTTTAATTCTAGCATTTACTTTTCTCTTATTTACATTCCCGCCATTTTATTTTCTGCAACTCTCAACCCAAATTCTGGATTCGCTCAACTAGAACATTCTTCTAATTAAAGTTGCTTGATCAATCAATCCCTGTGGGATTCGACCTCACTCTATTGTGAGTTTTTACTTGACGACAAATTCGGTACACTTGTCGAAGGAAATTTGTTGAGAGACAGTTTCCACCCGCATCAAGTTTATGGCGCCGTTGCCGGGGATTGATTGTGCATCAACAATGATTAAATTGGAAGATCACTAGATTGAGCATTTTTACTTTGTGAATTTCATTTTTTGTTTGAGTGATTTACATTCTGTTTTAGTTAAACTTCTTCCATTCCCCCTCTACTCTTTTGTTTTTCTTTGTTATTTTCAATTCTGTTGCTAACCCACTAAGTGTTTGATATATTGCATCACCCACAACTAACAGTAATTCTGACAAAAAAAAATACTCTCTGCACCTATCTTTTCTTGCTTACACTTGATGGTTGTATGACAGGGAGAAGAAGCGGGGCTTCAACTTCCTTCGATTCTAAACCTGAGAGGACCTTCCTTAGATTAAGGAGGGAGGCAAGAGGAAAGAAAGTGGTTGGTGCTGAGGAAGAAGAGGAATTCTTTGAACTAAACATGGAAGACAACATGGAAAACTATCATGAAGAAGAGGATCACAACCATGGGGGAGGAGGTAGAGCAAATGATGCTGGGGAGGATAGAAGAGTTTTGGGCTCTTACATCAATCCAAACCCAGGCAATTGTGGAAGTAACATCCAAAAGCCAACAATCCATGCCAACAATTTTGAACTTAAACCACAGCTCATCACCCTTGTTCAGAACAACTGTTTGTTTGGAGGAGGTGTTCAAGACCCCAATCAACATTTGACCACCTTCCTGAGAATATGTGACACAGTGAAGTCTAATGGTGTTCATCCTGACACCTATAGACTGCTCTTGTTTCCATTCTCACTTAGGGACAAAGCAGCCAAGTGGCTGGAATCTTTCCCAAGGGAAAGCTTGACAACTTGGGAAGACGTGGTGAACAAATTCTTAGCAAGATTTTACCCTCCTCAACGAATCAATAGGCTGAGAGCTGAGGTCCAAACTTTCAGGCAACAAGATGGTGAGGCTCTATATGAAGCATGGGAGAGGTTTAAAGACCTAACAAGGAGGTACCCACCAGATATGTTCAACGAATGGGTGCAGCTGCACATTTTCTATGAAGGGCTCTCTTATGAGTCAAAGAAGGCCGTAGACCATTCATCTGGAGGATCTTTGAACAAGAAGAAGACTATTGAGGAAGCCATAGATGTTATTGAAACAGTAGCAGAGAACGACTACTTCTATGCTTCCGAAAGAGGGAACACAAGAGGAGTAATGGAGCTAAACAATGTAGATGCTCTGTTGGCCCAAAACAAGCTCATTACCCAGCAGCTGGCTGAACTCACCAAGAAGATGGAGAGGAACCAAGTAGCAGCAATCTCAACTTCATCAACAACCCAAGAAGGAGTGAATGAAGAAGCAGAGGGTAGTCAGGAGCAAGCCAACTACATTGGGAATTCACCAAGGAAAAACTATGATCCATACTCCAAGACCTACAACCCTGGGTAGAGAAACCACCCAAACTTTGGGTGGGAAAGTGAGCAAGATCAAAACCAAGACCAGAGACGTTACAACTCCAATAACAATGCAGCTCACCAGCAATTCACACAGAGGACATCTCAACACCCCCACAACAACACTTCTCCACACGCTTATCAAAACCAAAACAGCACATCTGCTCCGAATCACCCATCAATTGATGACAAGCTCTCTAAGATTGAAGCCTTACTTGAAGGAATATGCCAAGAGATTCAAGAAAATAAGGTGTTCAAAGAGGAGGTGCGAGCCAATATTAAGAACCAGGGAGAGACCATTAGGAAGCTGGAATTCCAGATGGGATATTTAGCTGAGAAGATTCCCAAACCTACTGATAGCTTCCCAAGTGACACGAAGAAAAACCCCAAAGGAGAAGCAAAGAAAGTAAGATGGGAAGATTGCAAAATGGTCACTACAAGTGATCAAGAGACTGAAGACAAGCAAGGCACACTTTTCGAACAACCTGAAGACACCTCAACAAAGGAAGAGGATAGAGATCACCAAGAACCAGAAATCTCACAACAAGATCTGCTGAAGCTCTATGCACCCTTCCCTCAACTGCTCAATGGTGCTGTGGAAAAAAGAATATACTCAAGGTTCCTACACTTGTTTGCATCTCTGCATGTAAACATACCATTCATCAAGGTAATTCAACAAATGCCTGCATTCATCAAGTATATGAAGGAACCTCTTCCCAGGAAAAGCTCACTCAAAGGAGGCCAGACTATAGTGATGAACAAGGAATGTAGTGCCCTTATTCAACCTGAGTTGCCTATAAAAAGAAGAGACCCAGGGAGTTTTCACATCCCTTGTGCCATAGGTGAAACTATGTTCGATAGAGCACTATGTGATTTGGGGGCCAGCATCAACTTACTGCCCTTATCCCTGGTGAAGAGGCTGCAGATCAATGAGATAATGCCCACAGATGTAATCATCAGACTGGCTGACAAAACTCAAAAGCAAGCAGTAGGAGTGGTGGAAAATGTGTTGCTAAAGGTTGGGAAATACTTTCTCCCAACGGACTTTGTCATCCTGGACATGGAAGAGAATCACACTCATCCAATCATATTGGGAAGACCATTCCTAGCTACGGCCAGAGCACTTATCGATGTAGAGAAAGGGGAGCTAATATTGAGAATCCATGATGAACGACTCAGCTTCAATGTTTTCAAACTCTCACAAGAAACAGATCAAGAGGACAAGGAACTAAGCACAAATGATAATAAGACACTGAAGGAGGAGACAAGCATTGAAGCACAGCCAGATCATTCTGAGATCCCCTTAATTGATAAACAAGGAAAACAGCAATTGCCACAGCTCAAGGAAAAATTGGAGGAACCTAAATCTCTAGAGGCAGGTAAAGACAGCATCACAACCCCTTTAGAAAAAGAGGTCACCAAGGGGAAGGCAACCTCAAAAGAAACAAAGAAGAAGGTACCAAGGAGGTGGAGGAACAAGAAGATCCCTACGGAAGACTTCTCTCCAGGGGATAGAGTTGTCTCAGCTTACTTCCCAGATATTCCCCTTAATCTCTCTACTGTACTATCTCAGTTACCTAAGGTCTTCACTATCAACAGAGTTCTTTCCCTGGAACATGTGGAGATCATTGATCCAACTAATGGATATAAGTCCACAGCAAGAGGGGAGGACTTTAAGCACTACCAACCACCCTGATGAGGGAAAAACGTCAAGCTAGTGACGCTAAAGAAGCGCTTCATGGGAGGCAACCCATGTTTTATATGTTTTTTTTTAAATAATGAATAAATCAATGTTTATGAATTTCAACTCAAACTTGACAAACACTTGGTGAAATCTTTATCATGCAGTATATAGTGCAGAACAAGTTTGGTGTTCAAAGCAAACCAAGATGCACGCTAGTCTTGGGAGCTTTGAACAAAACTTTTCATCACATTGCTTCAAACTAAGTTTGGTGTCACCCCATGGTGCCACCAAAATGCATAAGGATACACAAGTAGTTAGTTAGTTGAAATTCATAAATAAACAAACTCTTTTTCTTCTCTTTATTATTCTAGCCGTAGAGTTTGATTTTTATGATATTAATTGCCTTATTTTAAATCTTTATAGCAAAAGAAAAGAAGCATAAAAAGGGATGAATTGGACAACTAAACAAAGAAGGATCGGACACCACAAAAGGAAGGGCTACACACTTGTTCTTAAAAGGGAATACATTGGAAAATGTTGCCATGCAACATTGGAAAAATGGAACCCCTAAAAGACCGAGCAATCTCATTCATAAAGTGATGATCCTTGTCTTTTATCCATGCATCACCCCAACCGTCCATCAAGTAACCACTCAATCAATCCACACCCTCCATTCTCTCACAACTTCTCTATATAAATGACCCTTGTTCCGTACCCACCTTCATTGTCATTACCCAATCTTCACCACTCTCCATTTCGGTACAAGACACTCCCTACCCCATTAAAAACCTTTTCCCCACCTCACTCTCTTCATCGCAAAAAAACCTTAAACAACCAAAAATCTCCACAACTTTGCCACCTTCACATATTAACTATCATTCATGGCGTCTTCGGGTTCTAAAAGAAGGAAGGGAAAGGAACCCATGGAAGAACACCCATATGATGAAAAGACATTTAGAAGCTTGCATCATGCATTGCAATACAGGTGGATGGTTGATAAGGAAATCATTTATGAACTGGGATTTCAAGTTAAAAAGACTGAGTGCCCCGAAATCACAGAGAAGATAGAAAGGAGAAGATGGGAGCTCCTCACTGACCCGGTCATTAAGGTGAATGCAAACCTCATAAGAGAATTTTATGTAAATGCGGTTCAATATGATAAGAAGGATGAGTCGTACACAAGCTTTGTGAGAGGAAAGATGGTGGACTTTGGTCCCATGAGTGTCATGAGGGCATTGAAGCTATGGTCTATACAGTTTGAAGAAGAAAGCTATCACTCAAGATTGGACAACCCCAATTATGACCACATTCTGCAAGATATGTGTGTACCAGGAGCTGACTGGGAAAGGGGTGCGGGAAATAAACCAAAGTTCATCAAGAGAACAGATCTCACTCCTGAAGCCAAGGGGTGGTTTGAGCTAGTGAGAAGGTCTATTCTCCCAGCTGCAAACAACTCGGAGGTGAATGTCAAGAGAACCACAATGGTGCACTGTATACTGAAGGGAGGAGAAATCAAGGTTCATGAACTCATAGCTGAAGGTATTAGAAAGATGGTAGAGAAAAGCAACTCAAGAGGAACGCTAGGTTACCCCAGCACTATTTACCGAATATGCAAGAAAGCTGGGGTGGTTTTTGAAGATGAGAACCCCATATGGATAAAGGAAGGCATCCCAATAACTGTACGAAGGATGAATGCTGCAGCATCCCCTTTGCCTCAGCGGAAGCAAAGAAAGAGGACAGCCCCTCAAGTAGTGGAAGGACAAGTCTTAGAGGGCCAAGCACAACAGACCTTGGACATGCACCAATTGCAGGAGGCCATTGATGGCTTGTCTAGAAAATATTTGGAAAGCCAAGGAGCACAGAAAGAGCTTCAACTACAGATGATGGGGCAGCAAGAGAAAACACTCTCAAGATGGATGACTCAACAAGGTGAGTGGCAAAGGCAAATGATGGAACAGCAACTAAGTCAAGGACAACAATGGGGAGAAACATTCAATAAGATGGAACAAAGGCAAAACGAGCAACAAGAATCCATCCAGAGGCTAATCAACATCCAAGCACATCAAGGGGCACACATACATGAGATGCATCGAAGACAAATAGAACAGGCAGAACTATTGGACGAGCAAAGGGCATTCGCAGAAGGAGTTTACATGAGCGAAATAGGACATCATATAAACACTCAAGCCAGGGTCGGCTACTTAATGGGACAGCTGCCAATATTGCATCCAGGAATAGCCAGATATGAAGAAATGAAGGATGAATTAGCATGAGAGAAAAGACAAAGGGTGGAAGAGAGTCATGAGTCAGTGAGGAAGGCACTTGAGGATTGGAAGCAAGCAAGATTGGCACGGATGCGAGGAAATGCAAGAGGAAACAAGGAGGACAAGCAAGGAAAAAAGCATGGACATCCACAATAGTAAAAGGTGGTGGAGTTTCTTCTTTATTCCACCTTTCTCTATGTTTTAAATAAGGAAGATCTTGTATGAAATAGAACTTGCTTCCATGTTATGTTTAAACCTTCTTCAATTATGTCTTTTAAGTTTTTGGTATTGAAGAAAGTCTCTGTGTGCTAGTCTTTATGTCACTGCATCCTTACTTTACTTACTTGTATGCTTGTCCCTTTTAATCAAATGAAGAGAGAATGTTTATGTTTCAAAAGACCAGAGTGGAGTTCACACTATGGAGTACATTCATGAGTTTGTGGTATGATCATAAGTTAGCTAAGTTGGTTCAACCATAAGGTGGGATGACAACTATCTAGCCTGAATACTTTGCTTTGAATATACTCATGAGACTAAGTATATGACAAGATCCTAATAAGAGAAAGAGAAAAGAATAATGAAAGTGGAAAAACAAAAGAAAAAGAGTAAGCAATAAGGCTAGGCACCAATGGTTTTGATCTTAAGATATGTGTCTGTGGTGTTCCTGTGTGAGGGATCTACTTGGATGAATAAGCTTTTAGGGGTGCTTTATCACCTGGTAACTTGGGTAAACTAACTCGGGATTATCAGCTGAAAGTCCATTATCAAGAGTAACCCTCACCACAGAGCATTTAGTAACCCAAAGAGGTGCTGGACACCAAGGTCTCAAGAAGGAAAATAAATGAACTATATGCCTGTGGTGTGTATGTATGGGGGAGAGACATGAGGGAGTAAGTCCTTAGGGGTGCTTCAACACCTAGCACCTTGAACCAACTAGTTTGGGAGTGTTGGCTGAAAGCTTATCTTAAAAAGTTGCCCCCTTACAGAGCACTTAGCCTAAGAACACCAATAAGCTCTGAAATGACAATAAAGGGATCAATGAATAAAAGTCTCATGGGATGTAAGCAAAGTGAGTGTTTTAAGATATGATAAAGGTCTGAAAGCCAGGAATGAACCTAAGTTGCTATGCATGAAACTACCACAAAATCAGTGATATGACTTCCACAAGAATGACTCATTGCTCTTGGCATTCCATTCATCATTCTCTTGTTCCAGTACTTGCTTAGGGACAAACAAGCTTTAAGTTTGGCGTTGTGATTCCAGGGCATCTTGGCCAGTTTCACTGACCTTTTCTTTACTGTTTTTAGGTTAGTTTCATGCATTTCCTTAGGAAATAAGCTAGTTTTGGGTAGATATTCACTTACACCTTGATTCAAGCATACATTGTGCATTTTACATTATTTCATGAGGATTTTGCATAAGTTTAGTGACAAATTGTATGTTGCATTGCCCATGACTTGGACTAGAACTTTGATGCGCTCTATTGCTTGATTTCAGGACCAAAGGAAGCAAGGAATGAGAGGTAACTTGCAAAGTTAATGAGAAAAGTGATTGCCAATAACGCTCTCAAAGCCATCATTGACCACGTTAAGAGTCACGTTAACTAAGTTAACGTGAACTCTAACGTGGAGAAGGGAAGTTGAGCCAACATTAGTGACACTTAACATTGTCACTAACGTTGGCAAATGCTCATACGTGGCCTCTAACGTTAGAAAGGGGGAGAAACGCCAACGTTAGTGACATTCAACATTGTCACTAACGTTGGCCTAAGGAGAAACATACCACGTTAACTCCCACATTAACTTGGTTAACGTGGGAGCTAACGTAAGAAGCAAGCATGGTCGACAACGTTAGTGACACCCAACATTGTCACTAACGTTGGAAGCAACCACACAACCCCCCAAGGAGCCACGTTAACTTCCACGTTAACTTAGTTAACATGGAAGCTAACGTTGATGAGTGAAAGAATGGCCAACGTTATTGACACTCAACATTGTCACTAACGTTCTCGAAGGATGGCAAGCCCACGTTAAAGAGCCACATTAACTAAGTTAACGTGGGCTCTAACGTGGGAACAAAAGGGGCTTTTCAAAGTTATTGGAAATGTTAAGTATCAATAACGTGTGCGAAGGACTTAGAGGCAACGTTAGTGGCAATGTTTATGCCACTAATGTTGAAGTTAACGTGGCTTTTACTTAGTAACATTAGTGAGAAAGTTGATTGTCACTAACGTTCTCGAACTTATATTTTCACTAAACGTTAACACACCTAACGTCCTGAGCTAAAGTCTCTACCCACTTCACATTTTCTCTCTGCAAGTAAAGCCAAGCCCAAATGAAGAAGAGAACTGCTTCAAACTTAAGATCCAAAGGCCCAAGACTTGAAGAGCCAACTAGAAGCTGAGAGAAGTAGTATATATAGGAGTAGCTTTGAATTGTTGAAAGGTGCTAAGAAAAGGGGGAAAAAGGGAACTACTCTCTGTATTTTTACTTTCTCTGCAATTTCTAGTTCTATGATGTATTCTCCATCTTTGTTTTCATTTTCTAGAGCTATGAACAACTAAACCCCTTTCATTGGGTTAGGGAGCTCTGTTGTAATTTGATGGATCAATACTAATTTTCATTATTCTTCTTCTATCTTTTCTCTTGATTTTACTTGAAAGCTTTCGATCTTCATCCAATTGAGTAGTTATCTTGGAAAAGAAGCTATTCAAACTTGGATCTCTTCTGAACCTTGAAAGAGGAATGAAGAGATCAAGCTAGAAATGTTTTCTCATGCTGGACCAAATTGGGTTTGGATGGGTATGTGACTATAACCCTCTCAATACTTGATTTGGAAAATGTATGTGGTATAATCAGTGACCATACTTCATCTCTTCTCATGAGAAATTGACCAAGAAATTGAGAGATTGAATTGCAAGAAATTGTAATTCAATCAATTAAGATTGCCAAGGAGATCAATGAGTGCATTGATTGAGGAAGAGATGAAAATGAACTTGATCCGGAGAATTGCAACATCTCCTAAGCCCAATGAACTCCCCATCTCTGATCTTACCCATTCTCTTTAATTTCTGCCATTTACTTTTATGAGCAAATCCCCCATTCCCATTTACAATTCTGCAATTTATTTTCAATCATTTACTTCCAGTCCTTTAATTCTAGCATTTACTTTTCTCTTATTTACATTCCCGCCATTTTATTTTCTGCAACTCTCAACCCAAATTCTGGATTCACTCAACTAGAACATTCTTCTAATTAAAGTTTCTTGATCAATCAATCCCTGTGGGATTCGACCTCACTCTATTGTGAGTTTTTACTTGACGACAAATTCGGTACACTTGCCGAAGGAAATTTGTTGAGAGACAGTTTCCACCCGCATCAAAGATGTACTTGTGGCAATCAAGGACTTAGTTTTTCCAGTTGATTTCTACATCCTTGAGATGCCTCTAACAGATAATAGAAGCTCTTCCTCTGTTTTGCTTGGTAGATGATGAGCGGATAATTTATACGCTTTTTGGCATTGTTTTTAGTATATTTTTAGTAGAATCTAGTTACTTTTATGGATGTTTTCATTAGTTTTTATGTTAAATTTACATTTCTGGACTTTACTATGAGTTTGTGTGTTTTTCTGTGATTTCAGGTATTTTCTGGCTGAAATTGAGGGACTTGAGCAAAAATCAGATTCAGAGGTTGAAGAAGGACTGCTGATGCTCTTAGATTCTGACCTCTCTGCACTCAAAGTGGATTTTCTGGAGCTACAGAATCTAAAATGGCACAATTCCAATTGCGTTGGAAAGTAGACATCCAGGGCTTTCCAGCAATGTATAATAGTCCATACGTTCAACGAGTTTAGATGACGTAAAAGGGCGTTGAACGCCAGTTCTATGCTGCTGTCTGGAGTTAAACGCCAGAAACAAGTCACAAACTAGAGTTGAACGCCAGAAATACGTTACAACCTGGCGTTCAACTCCAGAAAGAGCCTCTGCATGTGTAACATTCAAGCTCAGCCCAAGCACACACCAAGTGGGCCCCGGAAGTGGATTTATGCATCAATTACTTACTTTTGTAAACCCTAGTAGCTAGTTTATTATAAATAGGACTTTTTACTATTGTATTAGACATCTTTGGAACCATCTTTTGATCATTTTTTATATCTCTAGACCTCCATGGGAGGCTGGCCACTCGGCCATGCTTACCCTATATTCACTTATGTATTTTCAACGGTAGAGTTTCTACACTCCATAGATTAAGGTGTGGAGCTCTGCTGTTCCTCAAAGATTAATGCAAAGTACTACTATTTTTCTATTCAATTCAACTTATTCCGCTTCTAAGATATTCATTCGCACTTCAACTTGAATGTGATGAACGTGACAATCATCATCATTCCCTATGAACGCGTGCCTGACAACCATTTCCGTTCTACCTTAGATTGAATGAGTATCTCTTAGATCTCTTAATCAGAATCTTCGTGGTATAAGCTAGATTGATGGCGGCATTCATGAGAGTCCGGAATGTCTAAACTTTGTCTGTGGTATTCCGAGTAGGACTCTGGGATTGAATGAATGTGACGAACTTCAAACTCGCGAGTGCTGGGCGTAGTGACAGACGCAAAAGGAGGGTGAATCCTATTCCAGTATGATCGAGAACCTCAGATGATTAGCCGTGCTGTGACAGAGCATTTGGACCATTTTCACAAGAGGATAGGATGCAGCCATTGGCAAGGGTGACGCCTCCAGACAATTAGCCATGCAGTGACAGCGCATCGGACCATTTTCCAGAGAGGATCAAAAGTAGCCATTGACAACAGTGATGTCCTTACATAAAGCCAGCCATAGAAAGGAGTAAGACTGATTGGATGAAGACAGCAGGAAAGCAGAGGTTTAGAGGGACGAAAGCATCTCCATGCATTTATCTGAAATTCTCACCAAGGATTTACATAAGTATTTCTATCCCTATTTTATTATTAATATTCGAAAACTCCATAACCATTCTATATCCGCCTGACTGAGATTTACAAGATGACCACAGCTTGCTTCATACCAACAATCTCAATGGGATCGACCCTTACTCGCGTAAGGTTTATTACTTGGACGACCCAGTGCACTTGCTGGTTAGTTGTGCGAAGTTATGATAAAAAGTTGAGATTACAATTGAGCGTACCATGTTGATGGCGCCATTGATGATCACAATTTCGTGCACCAAGTTTTTGGCGCCGTTGCCGGGGATTGTTCGAGTTTGAACAACTGACGGTTCATCTTGCTGCTTAGATTAGGTAATTTTCTTTTTTGTTTTATTTTCAAAAACTTTTTAAAAATCTTTCAAAAAAAATTTCTCCTTTGTTTTCGAAAAAATTTTAAAATAAAAATGTTTTCAAAAATATATTTTTCTTCAGAATTTTTAAAAAATGAATTCTAGTGTTTCATGAAGCATGTTGAAGCCTGGCTGGCTGTAAAGCCATGTCTAATTCTTCTGGGTAGGGAATGTCAGGTGTGTCATGTCTGAGTTACATACTAAAGCTTGGCTGGCTATTAAGCCATGCCTGACCCTTTGATTGGAGCTTTAGACTAAAGAGCATAAGATTCCTGGAATTCATATTAAAAATTTTGGAATCCTTATTTTTCTTTTTCAAAATGATTTTCGAAAAAATTAAAAGAAAATACATAAAAGTTATAAAATCAAAAAAATCAAAAATATTTTGTGTTTCTTGTTTGAGTCTTGAGTCAAGTTGAAAGTTTGGTGTCAATTGCATATTCATCTTGCATTTTTCGAAAAATTCATGCATTCATAGTGTTCTTCATGATCTTCAAGTTGTTCTTGGTAAGTCTTCTTATTTGATCTTGATGCTTTCATGTTTTGTGTCTTTTCTTGTCTCTCATGTGCATTTTTGCATTCATAGAGTCTAAACATGAAAGATTTCTAAGTTTGGTGTCTTGCATGTTTTCTTTGCATATAAAATTTTTAAAAATAAGTTCTTGATGTTCATCATGATCTTCAAAGTGTTCTTGGTGTTCATCTTGACATTCATAGTTCTTGCATGCATTCCTTGTTTTGATCCAAAAAGAAAAGAGAAAAACATGAAAATGATGTTTTAATTTTTCTCTCTCATCATTAAAAATTCAAAAATCAAAAAAATATCTTTCCCTCTTTTCTCTCATAAATTCGAAAATTTGAGTTGACTTTTTCAAAAATTTTTAAAATCTAGTTTTTTTATGAGTCAAATCAAATTTTCAATTTAAAAATCCTATCTTTTTCAAAACCTTTTTCAAAAATAAAATCTTTTTCATTTTTCTTAGTTATTTTCAAAAATTTTAAAATTATTTTTCAAAAATCTTTTTCTTATCTTTATCTCCTAATTTTCGAAAATAACATCATCAATTAATGTTTTGATTCAAAAATTTCAAGTTTGTTACTTGCTTGTTAAGAAAGATTCAAACTTTGAGTTCTAGAATCATATCTTGTGATTTCTTGTGAATCAAGTCATTAATTGTGATTTTAAAAAATCAAATCTTTTTCAAAAACTAATTTCAATCATATCTTTTCAAAAATATCTTCTTATCTTATCTTTTTCAAAAATTTGATTTCAAAATATCTTTTCTAACTTCCTAACTTCCTAACTTCTTATCTTTTAAAAATTTGTTTCAACTAACTAACTAACTTTTTGTTTGTTTCTTATCTTTTTCAAAACTATCTAACTAACTCCCTCTCTCTAATTTTCGAAAATATCTTCCCTCTTTTTCAAAAATTCTTTTTAATTAACTAATTATTTTAATTTTTTATTTTAATTTTCGAAAATTACTAACCCTTTTCAAAAACTATTTTCGAAAATCACTAACCCTTTTTCAAAAATAATTTTCGAAAATCCTTCTCCCTCATCTCCTTCTAATTATTTATTCATCTACTAACACTTCTCTTCATCTCACATCACTGCTCCTATCCTTACCCTTGTGTTTGGATTCTTCATTTTTCTTCACCCCTATTCCTTTTCTTCTTCTACTAACAATAAGGAACCTCTTTACTGTGACATAGAGGATTCCTTTTCTTTTCTTGTTCTCTTCTCTTTCTTATGAGCAGGAACAAGGAAAAACACATTCTTATTGAAGCTAATCCAGAACCTGAAAGGACTCTGAAGAGGAAACTAAGAGAAGCTAAATTACAACAATCCAGAGACAACCTTATTGAAAATTTCGAACAAGTAAAGGAGATGGCAGCCGAACCCAACAACAATAATGCAAGGAGAATGCTTGGTGACTTTACTGCACCAAATTCCAATTTACATGGAAGAAGCATCTCCATTCCTGCCATTGGAGCAAACAACTTTGAGCTGAAACCTCAATTAGTTTCTCTGATGCAGCAGAACTGCAAGTTTCATGGACTTCCATCTGAAGATACTTTTCAGTTCTTAACTGAATTCTTGCAGATATGTGATACTATTAAGACTAATGGAGTAGATCCTGAAGTCTACAGGCTCATGCTTTTCCCTTTTTCTGTAAGAGACAGAGCTAGAGTGTGGTTGGACTTTCAATCCAGAGATAGTCTGAACTCTTGGGACAAGCTGGTCACGGCTTTCTTAGCCAAGTTCTTTCCTCCTCAAAAGCTGAGCAAGCTTAGAGTGGATGTTCAAACCTTCAGACAGAAATAAGGTCAATCCCTCTATGAAGCTTGGGAAAGATACAAGCAACTGACCAAAAAGTGTCCTTCTAACATGCTTTCAGAATGGACCATCCTGGACATATTCTATGATGGTCTGTCTAAATTAGCTAAAATGTCATTGGACACCTCTACAGGTGGATCCATTCACCTAAAGAAAACGCTTGCAGAAGCTCAAGAACTCATTGACATGGTTGCTAATAACCAGTTCATGTACACTTCTGAGAGGAATCCTATGAGTAATGGGACGCCTATGAAGAAGGGAGTTCTTGAAATTGATACTCTGAATGCCATATTGGCTCAGAACAAAATATTGACTCAGCAAGTCAATATGATTTCTCAGAGTCTGAATGGAATGCAAGCTGCATTCAACAGTACTCAAGAGGCATCTTCGGAAGAAGAAGCTTATGATCCTGAAAACCCTGCAATAGCAGAGGTAAATTATATGGGTGAACCTTATGGAAACACATATAATTCATCATGGAGAAATCATCCAAATTTCTCATGGAAGGATCAACAAAAGCCTCAACAAGGCTTTAATAATGGTGGAAGAAATAGGTTTAACAATAGTAAACCTTTTCCATCATCCACTCAGCAACAGACAGAGAACTCTGAACAAAATACTTCTAATTTAGCAAATTTAGTCTCTGATCTATCAAAGGCCACTGTGAGTTTCATGAATGAAACAAGGTCCTCCATTAGAAATTTGGAAGCACAAGTGGGCCAGCTGAGTAAAAGGATCACTGAAATCCCTCCTAGTACTCTCCCAAGCAATACAGAAGAAAATCCAAAAGGATAGTGCAAGGTCATTGAATTAATCACCATGGCCGAACCTGTAAGGGAAGCAGAAGACGTGAATCCCAAAGAGGAAGACCTCCTGGGACGTCCAGTGATCAATAAGGAGCTTCCCTCTGAGGAACCAAAGGAATCTGAGGCTCAACTAGAGACCATAGAGATTCCATTAAACCTCCTTATGCCATTCATGAGCTCTGATGAGTATTCCTCTTCTAAAGAGAATGAGGATGTTACTGAGGAGCAAGTTACCAAGTACTTTGGTGCAATCATGAAGCCGAATGCCAAATTATTTGGTATTGAGACGTGGGAAGATGAACCTCCCTTGTTCACTAATGAACTGAGTGATCTAGATCAACTGACATTACCTCAGAAGAAACAGGATTCTGGAATGTTCTTAATACCTTGTATCATAGGCACCATGACCTTTGAGAAGGCTCTGTGTGACCTTGGTTCAGGGATAAACCTCATGCCCCTCTCTGTAATAGAGAAACTGGGAATCTTTGGGGTGCAAGCTACTAAAATCTCATTAGAGATGGCAGACAATTCAAGAAAACAGGCTTATGGACAAGTAGAGGACGTGTTAGTAAAGGTTGAAGGCCTTTACATCCCTGCTGATTTCATAATCCTTGATACTGGGAAGGATGAGGATGAATCCATCATCCTTGGAAGACCTTTCCTAGCCACATCAAGAGCTGTGATTGATGTTGACAGAGGTGAATTAGTCCTTCAATTGAATGAGGACTCCCTTGTGTTTACAACTCAAGGTTACCCTTCTGTAAACATGGAAAAGAGTCACTGTAAGCTTCTATCAAAACAGAGTCAACCAGAGCCCCCACAGTAAAACTCTAAGTTTGGTGTTGGGAGGCCACAACCAAACTCTAAGTTTGGTGTTGAACTCCCATATCCAAACTCTAAGTTTGGTGTTGGGAAGTCTCAACAATGCTCTGAACATCTGTGAGGCCCCATGAGAGCCCACTGTCAAGCTATTGACATTAAAGAAGCGCTTGTTGGGAGGCAACCCAATTTTTATCTAATTTTTATTTTCATGGTTTTTCATGTTTTATTAGGTTCATGATCATGTGGAGTCACAAAATAATTATAAAAATTGAAAACGGAATCAAAAACAGCAGAAAAAAAAACCACACCCTGGAGGAAGACGTTACTGGCGTTTAAACGCCAGTAAGAAGCACCTGGCTGGCGTTCAACGCCAGAACAGAGCATGGTTCTGGCGCTGAACGCCCAAAATGGGCAGCATCTGGGCGTTTGAATGCCAGAATTGCACCCTGGAGAAGAGCTGGCGCTGAACGCCTAGAACAAGCATGGTTCTGGCGTTCAACGCCAGAAATGGGCAACAAATGGGCATTCAACGCCCAGAACAAGCACCAATCTGGCGCTGAACGCCCAGAGTTGTGTGCAAGGGCATTTTGCATGCCCAATTTGGTGCAAGGTTGTAAATCCTTGAACACCTCAGGATCTGTGGACCCCACAGGATCACCTCAGGATCTGTGGACCCCACAGGATCCCCACCTACCTTCACTCACCTCTTCTCACCCCTCTTTCACACAATCCTATAAACACTCTTCCCCAAAACTCTTCACCAATCACCTCAATCTCTCTTCCCTATCACCACTTCACCACTCACATCCATCCACTCTTCCCCATAAACCTACCTCATAAACTCCACCTACCTTCAAAATTCAAAATCAATTTTCCACCCAACCCACCCTAAATTGCCGAACCTAACCCCCCCTCCCTTCCCTATATAAAGCCCTCCATTCTTCCTCATTTTCACACAACACAACCCTCTCTTCTCTTCTTGGCCGAATACACCTCTCCCCCTCTTCTCCACATTTCTTCTTCTTCTTCTTCATCTATTCTTTCTTTTTTTGCTCGAGGGCGAGCAAAATTCTAAGTTTGGTGTGGTAAAAGCATAAGCTTTTTGTTTTTCCATTACCATTGATGGCACCTAAGACTGGAGAATCCTCTAGAAAAGGGAAAGGGAAGACAAAAGCTTCCACCTCCGAGTCATGGGAGATGGAAAGATTCATCTTCAAAGCTCATCAAGACCACTTCTATGATATTGTGGCCAAGAAGAAGGTGATCCCTGAGGTCCCTTTCAAGCTCAAGAAGAATGAGTATCCGGAAATCCGACATGAAATCCAAAGAAGAGGTTGGGAAGTTCTAACAAAATCCATCCAACAAGTTGGAATCCTAATGGTTTAAGTGTTCTATGCCAATGCATGGATCACTAGGAACCATGATCAAAGTAAAAACCCAAATCCAAAGAATTATATTACAATGGTTCGGGGAAAATACTTAGATTTTAGTCTGGAGAATGTAAGGTTGGCGTTTAACTTGCCTATGATGCAAGGAGATGCACGCCCCTACACTAGAAGGGTCAACTTTAATCAAAGGTTGGACCAAGTCCTCATGGACATATGTGTGGAAGGAGCTCAATGGAAGATTGACTCCAAAGGTAAGCCGGTTCAATTAAGAAGACTGGACCTCAAGCCTGTAGCTAGAGGATAGTTAGAGTTCATACAATGCTCCATCATCCCCACTAGCAACCGATCCGAAGTTACTGTGGATCGGCCCATCATAATTCATAGCATCATGATTGGAGAGGAAGTAGAAGTTCATGAAGTCATCTCCCTTGAACTCTACAAAATAGCCGAAAAGTCCTCTCCTATGGCAAGGCTAGCTTTTCCTCATCTTATTTGCCATCTATGTTACTCAGCTGGAGCTTTCATAGAAGGAGACATTCCCATTGAGGAAGAGAAGCCCATCACTAAGAAAAGGATGGAGCAAGCAAGAGAGCCCATTCATGGAGCTCAAGAGGCGCATGAAGCTCATCACCATGAGATCCCGGAGATGCCTCAAATGCATCTTCCTCCACAAAACTATTGGGAGCAAATCAACACTTCCCTAGGAGAATTAAGTTCCAACATGGGACAACTAAGGGTGGAACATCAAGAGCACTCCATCATCCTTCATGAAATTAGAGAAGATCAAAAAGCAATGAGGGAGGAGCAACAAAGACAAGGAAGAGACATAGAAGAGCTCAAGGACATCATTGGTTCCTCAAGAAGGAAACGCCACCATCACTAAGGTGGACTCATTCCTTGTTCTTACATTCTCTGTTTTTCGTTTTCTATGTTAAGTGCTTATCCATGTTTGTGTCTTATTACATGATCATTAGTAGTTAGTAACTATGTCTTAAAGTTATGAATGTCCTATGAATCCATCACCTCTCTTAAATGAAAAATATTTTAATTCAAAAGAACAAGAAGTACATGAGTTTCGAATTTATCCTTGAACTTAGTTTAATTATATTGATGTGGTGACAATGCTTCTTGTTTTCTGAATGTATGCTTGAATAGTGCATATGTCTTTTGAAGTTGTTGTTCATGAATGTTAAATATGTTGGCTCTTGAAAGAATGATGATAAGGAGACATGTTATTTGATAGTCTAAAAAATCATAAAAATGATTCTTGAAGCAAGAAAAAGCAGAAAAGAACAAAGCTTGCAGAAAAAAAATAGCGAAAAAATAGAAAAAAAAAAGAGAAAAAGCAAGCAGAAAAAGCCAAAAGCTCTTAAAACCAAGAGGCAAGAGCAAAAAGCCAATAACCCTTAAAACCAAAACGCAAGGGCAAATAAAAAGGATCCCAAGGCTTTGAGCATCAGTGGATAGGAGGGCATAAAGGAATAAAATCCTGGTCTAAGCGACTAAACCAAGCTGTCCCTAACCATGTGCTTGTGGCGTGAAGGTGTCAAGTGAAAACTTGAGACTGAGCGGTTAAAGTCAAGGTCCAAAGCAAAAACAGAGTGTGCTTAAGAACCCTAGACACCTCTAATTGGGGACTTTAGCAAAGCTGAGTCACAATCTGAAAATGTTCACCCAATTATGTGTCTGTGGCATTTATGTATCCGGTGGTAATATTGGAAAACAAAGTGCTTAGGGCCACGGCCAAGAATCATAAAATAGCTGTGTTCAAGAATCATCATACTGAACTAGGAGAATCAATAACACTATCTGAACTCTGAGTTCCTATAGATGGCAATCATTCTGAACCTCAATAGATAAAGTGAGATGCCAAAACTATTCAAGAGGCAAAAAGCTACAAGTCCCGCTCATCTGATTGGAGCTATGTTTCATTGATAGTTTGGAATTTATAGTATATTCTCTTCTTTTTATCCTATTTGATTTTCAGTTGCTTAGGGACAAGCAACAGTTTAAGTTTGGTGTTGTGATGAGCGGATAATTTATACGCTTTTTGGCATTGTTTTTAGTATGTTTTTAGTAGAATCTAGTTACTTTTAGGGATGTTTTCATTAGTTTTTATGTTAAATTCACGTTTCTGGACTTTACTATGAGTTTGTGTGTTTTTCTGTGATTTCAGGTATTTTCTGGCTGAAATTGAGGTACTTGAGCAAAAATCAGATTCAGAGGTTGAAGAAGGACTGTTGATGCTGTTGGATTCTGACTTCCCTGCACTCAAAGTGGATTTTCTAGAGCTACGGAACCCAAAATGGCGTGCTTCTAATTGCGTTGGAAAGTAGACATCCAGGGCTTTCCACCAATGTATAATAGTCCATACTTTGAACGATTTTAGATGACGTAAAAGGGCGTTGAACGCCAGTTCTATGCTGCTGTCTGGAGTTAAACGCCAGAAACAAGTCACAAACCAGAGTTGAACGCCAGAAATACGTTACAACCTGGCGTTCAACTCCAGAAAGAGCCTCTGCACGTGTAACATTCAAGCTCAGCCCAAGCACACATCAAGTGGGCCCCGGAAGTAGATTTATGCATCAATTACTTACTTCTGTAAACCCTAGTAGCTAGTTTATTATAAATAGAACTTTTTACTATTGTATTAGACATCTTTGGAACCATCTTTTGATCATTTTTTAGATCTCTAGACCTCCATGGGAGGCTGGCCACTCGGCCATGCTTACCCTATATTCACTTATGTATTTTCAACGGTAGAGTTTCTACACTCCATAGATTAAGGTGTGGAGCTCTGCTGTTCCTCAAAGATTAATCGAAAGTACTACTGTTTTTCTATTCAATTTAACTTATTCCGCTTCTAAGATATTCATTTGCACTTCAACCTGAATGTGATGAACGTGACAATCATCATCATTCCCTATGAACGCGTGCCTGACAACCACTTCCGTTCTACCTTAGATTGAATGAGTATCTCTTAGATCTCTTAATCAGAATCTTCGTGGTATAAGCTAGATTGATGGCGGCATTCATGAGAGTCTGGAAAGTCTAAACCTTGTCTGTGGTATTCCGAGTAGGACTCTGGGATTGAATGACTGTGACGAACTTCAAACTCGCGAGTGCTGGGCGTAGTGACAGACGCAAAAGGAGGGTGAATCCTATTCCAGTATGATCGAGAACCTCATATGATTAGCCGTGCTGTGACAGAGCATTTGGACCATTTTCACAAGAGGATAGGATGCATCCATTGGCAAGGGTGACGCCTCCAGACGATTAGCCATGCAGTGACAGCGCATCGGACCATTTTCCAGAGAGGATCAAAAGTAGCCATTGACAACGGTGGTGTCCTTACATAAAGCCAGCCATAGAAAGGAGTAAGACTGATTGGATAAAGACAGCAGGAAAGCAGAGGTTTAGAGGGACGAAAGCATCTCCATGCATTTATCTGAAATTCTCACCAAGGATTTACATAAGTATTTATATCCCTGTTTTATTATTAATATTCGAAAACTCCATAACCATTCTATATCCGCCTGACTGAGATTTACAAGATGACCATAGCTTGCTTCATACCAACAATCTCCGTGGGATCGACCCTTACTCGCGTAAGGTTTATTACTTGGACGATCCAGTGCACTTGCTGGTTAGTTGTGCGAAGTTGTGATAAAAGGTTGAGATTACAATTGAGCGTACCATGTTGATGGCACCATTGATGATCACAATTTCGTGCACCAGTAGACCTTTCTTAAAGACCTATAAATTCAAATTGGATGCCTTTACCAGCACATACTCTTTTGAGGTAGGAGACAAGACTATCAAGTTCAATTTGGAAGAAGCCATGAGACACCCACCCGAAGAGCATTCTGTTCTCTGATGTGATGTAATCAATAAGGTAGTAGTGTAGGTACGAAGAGAGGATCACAACAAGTTTTGCTACCCTATTGTTGAAGAGATGGATGACCATGAGGGTGAACAAGAGAAAGTTGTTGAGATTGAACTCCAGGAGCTTGATGAAAAGGAACCTCAATTTGAGGCAAAAAGTGAATTGAAGTCTCTTCCATCTCATTTAAAGTATTCATTCCTAGAGGACAACCAAAGATTTTCGGTCATTATTGCTAGTGAACTTTCTAGCCAAGAAGAAGAGAAGCTCCTAGAGGTCCTAAGGAAACACAAGAAAGTAATAGGTTGGAGCTTGGCCGACATTGTGGGGATTGACCCCCGCACATGTATGCATCGTATTTTTCTCCAAGAGAGAGTTCGGCCAGTGAGACAACCCCAAAGAAGGCTCAACCCGACTATCCTAGATGTGGTGAAAAAGGAAGTCACAAGGCTACTTGATGCGGGTATTATATATCCAATTTCAGACAGTGAATGGGTGAGCCCGGTCCAAGTCCTCCCAAAGAAATCAAGAATCACTGCAGTTAAGAAGGAAGATGGTGAAGTGGTCACCACAAGAGTGCAAAATGCTTGGCGAGTATGCATTGATTATAGAAAGTTGAACACCGCAACGAGGAAAGACCACTACCCTTTGCCCTTCATTGACCAGATGTTGGACCGACTGGCAGGTAAATCCCATTATTGCTTTCTTGATGGATTCACTGGCTACTTCCAGATACACATTGCTCCTGAGGATCAGGAAAGGACCACCTTTACTTGTCCCTTTGGCACCTTTGCCTATAAAAGGATGCCATTTTGGCTATGTAATGCACCCGCCAGCCACCTTTCAGCGGTGCATGACTAGTGTCTTTTCCGATCTTATGGAGACTTGTCTGGAAGTCTTTATGGATGATTTTAGCGTATATGGTACTTCTTTTGATAGTTGTTCGGAGAACTTGGCCAAGGTCTTAGAAAGATGTGTCAACACTAACCTTGTCCTCAATTTCGAAAAATGTCACTTCATGGTGAGACAAGGTATAGTGTTAGGACATATAATTTCTAACATGGGCATTTCTGTGGACTCGGCCAAGGTTGAGGTTATCACCAGTTTACCTCACCCCTCTTCTGTGAGGGAAGTCCGTTCCTTTTTGGGGCATGCAGGATTCTATAGGCGATTTATCAAGAATTTCAGCAAGATTGCATTGCCATTATCACACTTACTCCAAAAGGATGTGGACTTTGAGTTTGATAGTGCTTGTGCGGGTGCATTTGAGGAGTTGAGGAGAGCTCTTACTACGGCACCAATTGTGCGGGGCCCTGACTAGACGCAGCCATTCGAAATCATGTGCGACGCATCAAATCATGCCGTAGGTGCCGCGCTTGCACAGCGCGATGGTAAGCTCCCGTACATCATTGCTTATTCCTCAAAAACATTGGATGCAGCACAATCCAACTATACCACTACGGAAAAAGAGCTCTTAGCCATTGTTCATGCATTGGATAAATTTCGATCTTACTTGCTAGGCTTCAAAATAGTGGTATACACGGATCATGCAGCTTTAAAGTATTTGTTGACAAAGAATGAGTCAAAACCTAGGCTCATACGTTAGATCTTGCTTTTGCAAGAGTTCGACATTGAGATTAGGGATCGAAGTGGGTCTCAAAATTTAGTTGCGGATCATCTAAGCCGCCTTGAAAATCTTAAATATGACCCATTTCTGATCGACAATTCATTCCCTTTGGATAGTTTGCATGCTATTTCGGATAGTTTCCCTTAGTTTGCACCAATGGCGAACTACTTGGTTGCTATGATTTTTCCTCCCAACTTTTCAAAACATCAAAGGGATAAGTTGAGGAGTGATTCCAAATATTACATTTGGGATGACCCTCACTTGTGGAAAAGGGGAATAGACCAAGTAATTCATAGATGTGTCCCGGAATTTGAATTCCAACCCATTCTTGAAGCTTGCCATTCATCCGAGTGTGGTGGCTACTTTGGCCCACAACGGATGGCTAAAAAAGTGTTGGATTGTGGATTCTAGTGGCCAACATTATTCAAGGATGCTAACCAATTTTGTGTGTCGTGTCACCAATGTCAAAAATCTGGAAAAGCATCCCAAAAGGACGAAATGCCTCAACAACCGATGTTGTTTTGCGAAATCTTTGATGTATAGGGCATCGACTTTATGGGGCTATTTCCTAGCTCAAGTGGATATATGTACATTCTATTGGCGGTTGATTATGTGTCAAAGTGGGTAGAAGCGATACCTACCCGCCTTGATGACGCTAATACCGTAGTTTCTTTCATTAGAAATAATACTGTATGCCGCTATGGGTCGCCACGAGCAATCGTGAGAGACCAAAGTTCACACTTTAGTAACAGGAAGGTGAAGCACTACTCAAGAGATATGGGGTACTATACAAGGTTACAACCACTTATCACCCCTAAACGAATGGGCAAGCGGAGGTGTCCAACCGGGAGATTAAGTGAATTTTAGAGAAGGTGGTGAGTCCACAAAGGAAGGACTGGAGCTCTTGGTTGGGGGATGCATTGTGGGCATATAGGACAGCCTATAAGACCCCGTTAGGGATGAGTCCCTTTCGGATCGTCTATGGGAAAGCATGCCACCTCCCAGTTGAAATTGAGTATAAGGCCTATTGGGCGGTTAAGTAGTGTAACATGGATTTCACCAAGGCGGGTGTAGCCAGGAAATTGTAACTTGAGGAACTTGAGTGCCTTAGGCTAGAGGCCTATGAGAATGCAAGAATTTACAAGGAGCAAACTAAGGCATTCCATGACCATCACATCCATAAAAAGGATTTCAAAGAAGGTGACGAAGTTCTCTTATACAACTCTAGACTCAGATTCATGCCCGAAAAGCTCCGTTCAAGGTGGGATTGACCATTTAAGGTGAAGGAGATTAAACCTTATGGCGCGGTCGAATTATTCCACCCTCAGAGTGGTGCAACATTCAAGGTGAACGGCCAAAGGGTAAAGAAGTATCATGGCTGCAAGTCACCGAAGGAGTTAGAGGTGTTCCTACTTCAGGATGTACCGAAAGGAGGAGAAGCTTAAGCACATGACCGTCCAACTTAAGGACTTTAAAGAAAAGTGCTTGGTGGGAGACACCCCACCATGGTAAGATCTTCCTTGTGTATGCTTTTTCTTGCTTCTAGCTTTAGATTCTTGTGAATTTTGTGATTTCTTGGTATTGTTGAGTTTGCTTAGGTATGCTAGCCTTTGTTGATTTTGTTGAATTGTTCTGATATTCACATAGATTTCATTAATCTTGGTATGGATAAATTGATAAGGTTAGAGAAAATGTTTCATTTTGAATAGTGCATGAATTTGTGAGTGTTTTCTTGACTATCTAGCTTGAAGGCCTCCCAAGAATGTGTTAAAAATGGGGCACAACCACGTGCAAGAGTTCTCCACGTGTACGCGTGGATGCATTTTCGTAGCCCATAGTGCTAAAACCCGAGAGTTGTGCCTCCAGTGTGCCGACTTTGTGCCTGGGGCACAACCATGACCCACGCGTAAGCGTATGTGACGTGTGCGCGTCCCCCTTCAAATTCGCACACCCACGTGTAAGCGTCGGCGACGCATATGCGTCGGCTACGAATTTTGGCCACTCTGGTTCAAAAACCAGAGAGTTGTCCCCCCTTTATGCCAAAACTGTGCCAGGCGACCCACGCGTGAGCGTAGGTGACGCGTACGCGTCAGTCGCCGATTTTTCAATCCACGCTTAAGCGTGATAGACGCGTACGTGTCGATTCTGCTGCACGCCACTTCTGGTCCAAAAACCAGAGAGTTATGCCTGCTCTGTGCCCACTTTGTGCCTGGGGCACAACTCCACCCACGCGTGCACGTATGTGACGCGTACGCGTCCCTTCGCTCCCCTGCGACCCACGGGTACGTGTGGGAGACGCTTACGCGTCGCCTTCAATTCCTCTTCATCCACGCGTGCGTGTAGATGATGCGCGCACGTCGCATCTCCGACGCAATTTAACCCCAGCGCGCCCTGTTTCACCATTTTCAACCATTCTTCTTCTACTACTCCCTCTTCCTCCCCCTCTACTATTTCTAACTCTTTTTCTCCGCCCATAACCACCGGCGACTTCACCCACTGGTGACCAACACCTTTGGCGGTCCCACACTCTCTCTCCCTCTGATTCCTCTTCTCACATCTTCACTTGCACATTACCTTACTCTCTTCCTCTTCTCTCAAGGTTTTCACTCTCCCTTCTTATCTTTTATCTTTGTGTCATTTTTTTTCTTTTGTTAAGTTGCACTTAATTACTTTCTTCCATTTCTTCTTAGTTGCTTGTTATTTCTTTTGCCCTTGTTTATTTGCTTTCTCTTTCTTTATATTTTCCATGGGTGATTGAACTTTGAGCTCTCTCTAGCATTGATGGTTTTTGGTGATATCTCTTGATCCCTTTTTGACTATGTGGTGTTGTTTTGATGTTTATATTTTTCATTTTGGGATGATACATGTGTAAATTTTTTTTTTCAATTTGCTTGTTGTTTGAACATTGCACACCAAGTGTTCGATGAAAAGCACCTATGCCATTTTGATCCATTTTGACTTTTTGCTTTCAACATTGGTGCTTCTCTTTCATACACTTGCTTTTCTTTATGTGCATTGAGCCTTGTTGGTTCATGTTTACTATTCTTATGCTCATTCCCATGACTTTCTTCCTTATTAGTGTTGATGCTTGAGTTTATCCTTCTCATGCCCTATCGCATGCTTTATTCACTCTTGCACTTCATGCCAAGTGTTATGCTCTATGCTTTTATTGGTATCTTGATCACATGTTGCAGCTGTCATGTCCTCAAGATGCACCATTCCGTTCGGGCACTACTTGTCACTTGCATGTTATTTTCTAAATGTTGATTATTTGGGATTAATGTTCTCCCCTCCCTTCCCTTTTTAGGATGGCCACCAAGAAAGGTAAGGTGAAGGCATCAAAGACACCAGCCACAAAAAGGGCACCCCAAAACTCAACATCCAAGGCACGTCCCAGTTTGGGCGCTAAGTGCTCTCAAAGAAGGCAAAGCCAAATGCTCATGTTGACGAACAAGAGAAGAGCAAACCGGCAAGGGACACCACAAGGTTTCCTAACCGCTACTGTAAGCTCATGTTCCCCGCCATGGTTGAGAGAAACTATTATTCCGAGCACCTACTTGCTCCCCCAAACCACATTGCTCCATGTGTGCTACCCCGCGTTGAGTGGAGAGGATGGGGGTTTCTATTACGCAAACCACAGTTGGTCTACGTGTGTCGGAAGCAAGTCCCAATTTCAGAGGAGGCTATTCAGTGAGCACTTCATATTCCACCGGTAGCAGAGGATATGGATGGTTATCAAGAGGTCCTACGTCATCGGCTTGAATTTGGGTTTGATTGGGACTCGATCCTTTGAGTCATTGCCGAACCAAAGGCATTTTGGACCCAAGAGAGACTCAGGATGCGGCCTAAGTGCATTGACGCCCGCCACCTTACTGTGGAGGCCCGCGCATGGGCCCAGATCTTATCTAATTATATGCTTCCGAGCACCCATAAGTCATCCTTCACGGCGGAACTCGCCCTCCTTGTTTGGTGCATTCTCACGGAGAAACCGGTCAACATCCCTCTCCTCATCCAACAAGCGATGGGTCGAGTCCATGCCAAGGGTAATCTACCATTTCCCGCTTTGGTATCAGATTTAGTTGCCACTGCTGGTGTCCCTTGTGAGGCTAAGGATATGAAAGCCATAATTCCAACGAAGGGTGATATCGTCCCAAGTGGGAAATATCTTCAGCCTCCCATGGACACCCCTAGCCTCGACATAGCTCCTCCTTCCACCGTTCCCACCACTTCATCCGCACCACCAAAGTCAACCCATCAATTGCTTGTGGGGCTCTATAAGAATATAGATCGTTATGAGAGGCGGAACCAACGCCGATTTGCTTACATGAAGAAGCTTTGGGGTGGAATTAGCCCACCTATGGAAGAACCGGACATCTCCACATCCACTTCAACCCAAAGTGAATCAAACTCTCAAGAGGTGGATGGTGGCAATGGCAACCCTAATCCCATGTTGCGTATTGGTTGTGAAATCATGATTATTCATTCTCCGGCAACGGCACCAAAAACTTGGTACGCACGTTAATAATCTCACTTCTTCTTCACAACTTCGCACAACTAACCAGCAAGTGTACTGGGTCGTCCAAGTAATAAACCTTACGTGAGTAAGGGTCGATCCCACGGAGATTGTCGGCTTGAAGCAAGCTATGGTCACCTTGTAAATCTCAGTCAGGCGGATTCAAATGGTTATAGAGTTTTAATAATTTAAAAGATAAATAAACATAAAATAAAGATAGAGATACTTATGTAATTCATTGGTGAGAATTTCAGATAAGCGTACGGAGGTGTGTTATTCCTTCTGAATCTCTGCTTTTCTACTGCCTTCATCCAATCCTTCATACTCCTTTCTATGGCAAGCTGTATGTTGGGTGTCACCGTTGTCAATGGCTACTTCCCGTCCTCTCAGTGAAAATGGTCCTCTACAGTTTCCCGCATGGCTAATCAGCTGTTGGTCCTCGATCGTGTAGGAATAGGATTTACTATCCTTTTGCATCTGTCACTACACCCTACACTCGCGAGTTTAAAGCTCATCACAGTCATCCCATCCCAGATCCTACTCGGAATACCACAGACAAGGTTTAGACTTTCCGGATCTCAAGAATGCTGCCAATTGATTCTAGCTTATACCACGAAGACTCTGATCTCACGGAATGGAAGGCTCTGTTGTCAGGAGAGGCAACCATGCGTCGTGGACCAGGAATCCAAGAGATATACACTCTAGCTTGTTTTCATGTAGAACGGAAGTGGTTGTCAATCACGCGTTCATAAGTGAGAATGGTGATGAGTGTCACATGATCATCACATTCATCATGTTCTTGTGTGTGAATGAATATCTTAGAATAAGAATAAGCATGAATTGAATAGAAGAACAATAGTACTTTGCATTAATACTCGAGGAACAGCAGAGCTCCACACCTTAATCTATGGTTTGTAGAAACTCCACTGTTGAAAATACATAAGTAAAAATAGGGTAGACATGGCTGAGTGGCCAGCCTCCCATGGAGGTCTAGAGATCTAAAATGATCAAAAGATGAACTAAATATGTTCAAAAGCTCAAAGGTCTAAGGACTAAACGTCCAAAGATGTAAAATAAATCTCTAAAAGTAGTTTTTATACTAAACTAGTAACCTAGGGTTTACAGAAATGAGTAAATAATGCAGAAATCCACTTCCATGCCCACTTGGTGTGTGCTTGGGCTGAGAATTGAGATTTTATGTGTAGAGACTCTTTTTGGAGTTAAACGCCAAGTTGTAGCCTATTTCTGGCGTTTAACTCCAGAATAGGGCAGGAAGTTGGCGTTTGAACGCCAGTTTGCATCGTCAAAACTTGGACAAAGTATGGCCTAATATATATTGTTGGAAAGCCCTAGATGTGTACTTTCCAACGCAATTAAGAGCGCGCCAATCGGGTTTCTGTAGCTCTAGAAAATCCACTTCGAGTGCAGGGAGGTCAGAATCCAACAGCATCTGTAGTCCTTCTTCAGCCTCTGAATCAGATTTTTGCTCAAGTCCCTCAATTTCAGCCAGAAATTAGCTAAAATCACAGAAAAATACACAAACTCATAGTGAAGTCTAGAAATGTGATTTTTATTTAAAAAATAATAAAAATATACTAAAAACTAACTAAATCATACTAAAAACTATGTAAAAACAATGCCAAAAAGCGTATAAATTATCCGCTCATCACAACACCAAACTTAAATTGTTGCTTGTCCCCAAGCAACTGAAAATCAATTAGGATAAAAAGAAGAGAATATACTATAAATTCCAAAATATCAATGAAACTTAGCTCCAATTAGATGAGCGGGACTAATAGCTTTTTGCCTCTGAACAGTTTTGGCATCTCACTTTATCCCTTAAAGTTCGGAATGATTGGCATCTATAGGAACTCAAAATTTTAGATTGTGTTATTGATTCTCCTAGTTCAGTATGTTGATTCTTGAACACAGCTACTTTATGAGTCTTGGCCGTGGCCCTAAGCACTTTGTTTTCCAGTATTACCACCGGATACATAAATGCCACAGACACACAACTGGGTGAACCTTTTCAGATTGTGACTTAGCTTTGCTAAAGTCCCCAATTAGAGGTGTCCAGGGTTCTTAAGCACACTTTTTTCATTTTTTTTTTGCTCTGGACCTCGACTTTAACCGCTCAGTCTCAAGCTTTTCACTTGATACCTTCACGCCACAAGCACATGGTTAGGGACAGCTTGGTTTAGCTGCTTAGGCCAGGATTTTATTCCTTTGGGCCCTCCTATCCATTAATGCTCAAAGCCTTAGATCCTTTTTATTTTACCCTTGCCTTTTGGTTTAAAGGGCTATTGGTTTTTTCTGCTTGCTTTTTCTTTTTCTTTTATTTTTTTCGCCATTTTTTTCTGCAAGCTTTTCACTGCTTTTTCTTGCTTCAAGAATCAATTATATGATTTTTCAGATTATCAAATAACATTTCTCCTTTTTCATCATTCTTTCAAGAGCCAACAATTTAAAATTCATAAACTGCAAATTCAAAAGACATATGCACTGTTCAAGCATTCATTCAGAAAACAAAAAGTGTTGTCACCACATCAAAATAATTAAACTAATTTCAAGGATGAATTTGAAATCATGTACTTCTTGTTCTTTTGTTTTTAGAACATTTTTCATTTAAGAAAGGTGATGGATTCATAGGACACTCATAGCTTTAAGACATAGATACTTAGACACTAGTGATCATGTAGTAAAGACACAAATATAAATAAAACATAAGGCTCAAAAACCGAAAAACAGAAAAATAAGAACAAGGAGATTAAGGAACGTGTCCACCTTAGTGAGGGTGGCGTCTTCTTCCTCTTGAAGAACCAATGGTGTTCTTGAGCTCCTCTATGTCTCTTCCTTGCCTTTGTTGCTCCTCCCACATAACTCTTTGGTCTTCTCTAATCTCATGGAGAATGATGGAGTGCTCTTGGTGCTCTACCCTTAGTTGTCCCATGTTGGAACTTAGTTCCCCTAGGGAGGTGTTGATTTGCTCCCAATAGTTTTGTGGAGGAAAGTGCATCCCTTGAGGCATCTCAGGGATTTCATGGTGAGGAATTTTCTCATGCTCTTGTTGAGGTCCATGATCTCTTGTTTGCTCCATCCTTTTCTTAGTGATGGACTTGTCCTCATCAATGAGGATATCTCCCTCTATGTCAATCCCAGCCGAATTGCAGAGGTGTCAAATAAGGTGAGGAAAGGCTAACCTTGCCAAAGTAGAGGACTTGTCAGCCACTTTGTAGAGTTATTGAGGTATAATCTCATGAACTTCCACTTCCTCCCCAATCATGATACTATGGATCATGATGGCCCGATCCACAGTTACTTCGGATCGGTTGCTAGTAGGAATGATAGAGCGTTGGATGAACTCTAACCATCCTCTAGCTACAGGCTTAAGGTCCGGTCTTCTCAATTGAACCGGTTTGCCTCTTGAGTCAACTTTCCATTGAGCTCCTTCCACACATATGTCCATGAGGACTTGGTCCAACCTTTGATCAAAGTTGACCCTTCTAGTGTAGGGGCGTGCATTTTCTTGCATTGTTGGCAAGTTGAACACCAACCTTACATTTTTCGGACTGAAATCTAAGTATTTTCCCCGAACCATTGTAAGCCAATTCTTTGGATTCGGGTTCATACTTTGATCATGATTCCTAGTGATCCATGCGTTTGCATAGAACTCTTGAACCATTAAGATTCCGACTTGTTGAATAGGATTGGAGAGTACTTCCCATCCTCTTCTTCTAATCTCTTGTCGGATCTCCGGATACTCACTCTTTCTGAGCTTAAAAGGAACCTCAGGGATTACCTTTTTCTTGGCCATAAATTCATAGAAGTGGTCTTGATGGACCTTTGAGATGAATCTCTCCATCTCCTATGACTCAGAGGTGAAAGCAATTGCCTTCCCTTTCCTCTTTCTTGAGGTTTCTCTGGCCTTAGGTGCCATTAATGGTTATGAAAAAACAAAAAGCAATTCTTTTAACACACCAAACTTAAAAGGTTTGCTCGTCCTTGAGCAAAAGAAGAAAGAAAGTAGTAGAAGAAGAAGAAAATGGAGGAGATGGAGTGAGAGAGTGTATTCGGCCAGGGGGGAGTAGTGTTTGTGATGTGTGAAAATGGAGTAGTGTTAAAGGGTTAATATAGGGGTGGGGGGAAGGGTAGGTTTCGGCCATTAGGGTTGGGTTTGGGAGGGAAAAGAATTTGAATTTTGGAGGTAGGTGGGGTTTATGGGGAAGAGTGGATAGATGTGAGTGGTTAAGGGTATTTGGGGAAGAGGTATGGAGGTAAAGAGGAGAGAAGAAGAGGTGGGGTAGGTGGGGATCCTGTGGGGTCCACAGATCCAGAGGGGTCATGGACTTAGCATCCCTGCTCCATTTAGGCGTGCAAAACGCCCTTAGAATGCATGTCTGGCGTTAAACGCCAGCTTGCTGCTTGTTTCTGGCGTTTAACGCCAGCTTTTCTCCCATTCTTGGCGTTAAACGCTAATTCCATGCTCTGTTCTGGCGTTAAACGCCAGTCTGGTGCTTGTTTCTAGTGTTTAACGCCAGCTTGAAGCTTCTTTCTGGTGTTAAACGCTAGTAAACTCTTCCTCCAGGGTGAGCTATTTTTAATGTTGTTTTTCATTCTATTTTTTTTATTTTTTAGTTGTTTTTGTGACTTCACATGTTCATCAACCTAAAGAAAACATAAAATAGCAATGAAAAATAAATAGATATAATTAAATAACATTGGGTTGTCTCCCAACAAGCACTTCTTTAATGTCAATAGCTTGATAGTGAGCTCTCATGGAGTCTCACAGATAATCAGAGCAGTGTTGTGACCTCTCAACACCAAACTTAGAGTTTGGTTGTGGCCTCCCAACACCAAACTTAGAGGTTGAATGTGGGTTTTTGTTTGACTTTGTTCTGAGAGAAGCTTCTCATGCTTCCTCTCCATGGTTACAGAAGGAGAACCTTGAGTCTTAAATACAAGGTAGTCCTCATTCAACTGAAGGACCAACTGTCCTCTGTCAACATCAATCACAGCTTTTGCTATGGCCAGGAAGGGTCTGCCAAGGATGATAGATTCATTCACATCCTTCTCAGTGTCTAGGATTATGAAATCAGCAGGGATGTAAAGGCTTTCAACCTTCACTAGCATGTTCTCTACTAGTCCATAAGCCTGTTTCATGGATTTGTCTGCCATCTCTAGTGAGATTCTTGCAGCTTGTACCTCAAAGATTCCTAGTTTCTCCATTACAGAGAGGGGCATGAGGTTTATCCCTGACCCCAGGTCACATAGAGCCTTCTCAAAGGTCATGGTGCCTATGGTACAAGGTATGAAGAATTTTCCGGGATCCGGTTTCTTCTGAGGTAACGTCTGCCTCATTAATGCATTCAGTTCATTGGTTAACAAGGGGGTTCAACCTCCCAAGTCTCAGTACCAAATAACTTGGCATTCAGCTTCATGATTGCTCCTAGATATTTAGCAACTTGCTCTTCAGTGATGTCTTCATCCTCTTCAGAGGAAGAATATTCATCAGAGCTCTAATTTAAGAAAATTGTCGTGTCGGTATAGAATTTCCTCAATTGAATGAATTCTCGTTGCAAGTATAGTTCTAAACCAACAAACAATCCTCCCAATCAAAAATTTGAGTTGTCACAAGTAACAAACCCCAAATGAAAATTAACCGAAGTATTTGAACTCCGGGTCGTCTCACAAGGAATTACAATGAAGTGCTCAATTATTGGCTATGAACATGCAAGGGGGGGTTTGGTTGATAAGAAGGGCAACAAAATAAATGACAAGAAAAGTAGATCAAACAAGTAACTAAAGAAAGCAAGTAATAAAGAGAGACATTCATGGCAAGTGTTGAGATCATAGGCTTTCTATCCTAGTCATGCAATGATTAATTCATCTTATTTAGTCAACTCCAACAAATAGGGAGAAAGTCAAACAAGACTAATCAATCATACCATAATAATAAACAAGAATTTATCTTATTACGTCATCTCCAACATTGGAAGAAGGTATCATATTATCTTCCATGAGAGAAAGTCTAATAAGACTAGCTAATCTCAATCCAAAAGTCCTAATCAACTTACTAATTAAATTAGCAAAAGATTAGCGTCAATGGAAACAATATTAGCTAACAACTCTAGATCACCAACATAAGTTGGGTTTTCATGACTCAAGATTGCCCAATTACTCTTTCCAAGCCAAGAATGCTCAAAATCTACTCTAACATCCAACCAAGCATTTTGTCAAACAATTGGAAGGCATAAAAGGAAAGCATAATAAATGACAAGAAATAGTAAATTCTACCAACTACAAATTGCAAGGAAAGTAAGAACACAACTCAAATCAACAATAAAAAGAACATCAAACATTAAATTCATTAAATGTAAACAAGATCCAACATGAGCATTCATAAACATAAAAGAGACATAAAAGTAAAATTGACAAGAGAACTAAGAAGAATAGAGTAGTAGAAACAAGAAATTAAAAGGAAAGACTAAATCAAAACAAGAATTAAAAGTTGGATTTAAGAAAAATTAACTAAAACTACCCTAAAATCTAGAGAGAGGAGAGAGCCTCTCTCTCTAGAAATCTAACCCTAAAACATGATGAAAACTAAACTATGATTACTTTTTTTCTTTCCTCCCTCAATCCTTGGATTTAATAGCATCAGAAATGAGTTGGATTGGGCCCAAAATGCTTCAGAAATAGCTGGGGGTGATTTCATTAAAGTGGACCCACGAGCAGCATCGGCGCGCACGCGTACATGGCACGTTCGCGCCCCTGAGAGCGAAGTAACATATAGCAAATTTTATATCATTTCAAAGTCCCAGATGTTAGCTTTCCAACGCAACTGGAACCATCTCATTTGGACCTCTGTAACTCAATTTATGGTCATTTGACTGCAAAGAGGTCAGGCTTGACAGCTTTACGGTTCCTTCATTTCTTCATGAGTTCTCCTACTTTGCATGCTTTTCTCCTCACTTCTTCCATCCAATACTTGCCTTATGAACATGAAATTACTCAACAAATATATCAAGGCATCGAATGGAATTAAAGTGAATTAAATTTAGCTATTTTAAGGCCTAAAAAGCATGTTTTCACATTTAAGCACAAATCAAGGGAGAATTGCAAAACCATGCTATTTCATTGAATAAATGTGAGAAAAGGTGATAAAATCCTCCAAAATAAGCACAAGATAAACCACAAAATTGGGGTTTATCAAATCTCCCCACACTTAAACCAAGCATGTCCTCATGCTAAGAATAAAGAAGGACAAGAAAAGGGATATGAACATTTATTCAATGCAAATAAACTATATAAACCTATCTATATGCATGCAACTAAATGCAAAATGATTCTACCTACTTGGTTAAAAGTAAATCAATCTCCAAGAACATATATAAGCAAGTAGGGCTAAGATCATATGATGATTCATGAATCCTACCAATTCAAATATCAAAATGTGGTACAAATAGACTTGCAAGAAGAAAGCTCATGAAAGCCAGGAACAAGGGATTAAGCATCGAACCCTCACCGGAAGTGTATCCGCTCTAGTTGCTCAAGTGTATAGGGTCAATCACTCAATTCTCTTCTACTCATGCTTTCCAAGATTTGTTTTTCTTCTAACAATCAACAATTATTCAATGCATGCATACATTCATCATGAGGACTTATTCATAGGTTGTAATGGGGCTAGGGTAAAGGTAGGGATGTATATGGTCAAGTGAGCTTAAAATTTGCATCTTTTATTAGCCTAAGCTCTCACCTAACACATATGACAACCTATACAATTCTAATACACAACCTAGCTACCCATGATTCTCACTTTTTCACATACTCATGCATTCTCTTTAATTCACATTCCATATGCATTGATTTTTATTGAACTTTACTTTGGGGCATTTTTGTCCCCTTTTTATTTCTTTTTCTCTTTTTTTTTTATATTTTTTTCTTTTATATATATATATATATATATATATATATGTTTTTTTTTTTTTTTTCTAAAGTATATACAAACGTATCAATGCATATGGTTTTACATATTTAATGCATAAGCATGTACCCAATTCCTAATATTTTTAACAAAAATAAAAAGTACACTTTTACTTCAACCAATGTCCCAAGTTTCCCATACCCAAATGATATACAGCCTCACTAGCTTAAGCTAATCAAAGATCCAAATTAAGGACATTTATTGTTTTTCGCTTATGGGTAGTGATGTGCTAACATTAAGAACAAAAGGGATTAAATAGGCTCAAAATTGGCTAACAATGGTTGACGAAAGGTAGGCTATTTGGGTAAGTGAGCTAAATAAAATGATGGCCTCAATCATATAAATGCATGTGTACATGGAATAATGGACATAGAGAATCAAACAAATCCAAGATTACAATCATAGAAAGAGAATAATGCACACAAGAATGGAAATAAGTGGTTATAACATGTAACCACACAATTGCGCTCAAAACTCACATGCTTGTGTTCTTAGCTCAAAAACCATGTTCCACAATAAGTTCTTCAAGCAAGTTCAACAAGAAAATTTTTTTTCAAATTGGTAGGGTGCCATAAAAACAGTTTCTTGGAAAAGAAATCATCACCCTAACCAAGTAGTCCTAACATAAAAGAAATGATAAAATATGTACAATTTCTAACTAGCATGCAACCTATCATGCAATGCAACAACTAACTAACAGGGACAAAAATTAAGAATTTGGTGTTGAAAAAGGAATTTGTTACCCATGGAGGTCAGTCGGACGACCTCCCCATACTTAGAAATTTGCACCGTCCTCGGTGCATGCAAAGAAGAGCAAGGTGGACGGGTTGCTACAAAGTTGGATTTAAGAAAAATTAACTAAAACTACCCTAAAATCTAGAGAGAGGAGAGAGCATCTCTCTCTAGAACTCTAACCCTAAAACATGATGAAAACTAAACTATGACTACTTTTTTTCTTTCTCCCTTCAATCCTTGGGTTTAATAGCATCAAAAATGATTTGGATTGGGCCCAAAATGCTTCAGAAATCGCTGGGGGTGATTTCATTAAAGTAGACCCATGAGCAGCATCGGTGCGCACGCGTACATGGTGCGTGCGCGCCCCTGAGCGCGAAGTAACATATGACAAATTTTATATCATTTCGAAGTCTCGGATGTTAGCTTTCCAATGCAACTGGAACTGCATCATTTGGACCTCTGTAGCTCAAGTTATGGTCATTTGAGTGTGAAGAGGTCAGGCTTGACAGCTTTACGGTTCCTTCATTTCTTCATGAGTTCTCCCACTTTGCATGCTTTTCTCCTCACTTCTTCCATCCAATACTTGCCTTATGAACATGAGATTACTCAACAAACATATCAAGGCATCAAATGGAATTAAAATGAATTAAATTTAGCTATTTTAAGGCCTAAAAAGCATGTTTTCACATTTAAGCACAAATCAAGGGAGAATTGCAAAATCATGCTATTTCATTGAATAAATGTGAGAAAAGGTGATAAAATCCCCCAAAATAAGCACAAGATAAACCACAAAATTGGAATTTATCAAGCTCATGAATGGCAGAAGGAAGTTCAATGGAATCTCTATGGTCTCTGTACGAGTCTCAAATTCCTTTGGTTCCTCAAATGGGAATTTCTTTCTGTTCAGAGGACGTCCCAAGAGGTCTTCCTCACTGGGATTCATGTCCTCCTTCTCCTCTGGGCATTCAGCCATACCAAGTAAGGTTATGGCCTTGCACTCTCTCTTGGGATTTTCTTCTGTATTGCTTGGGAGAGTACTGGGAGGAGTTTCAGTAATCTTCTTACTCAGCTGTCCCACCTGTGCCTCCAAATTTCTAATGGAGGACCTTGTTTCATCCATGAAACTTAGTATGGTCTTAGATAGATCAGAGACTATGGTTGCCAGGCCAGAATGGCTCTGTTCAGAATTCTCTGTCTGTTGCTGAGAAGATGATGGAAAAGGCTTGCTATTGCTAAACCTATTTCTTCTACCATTATTGATGAAGCCTTGTTGAGGCTTCTGTTGGTCCTTCCATGAGAAATTTGGATGATTTCTCCATGAAGGATTATAGATGTTTCCATAGGGTTCTCCCATGTAATTCATCTCTGCCATTGCAGGGTTCTCAGGATCATAAGCTTCTTCTTCAGAAGATGCTTCTTTAGTACTGTTGGATGTAGCTTGCAATCCAGTCAGACTCTAAGAAATCATATTGACTTGTTGAGTCAATATTTTGTTCTGAGCCAATATGGCATTCAGAGTATCAATCTCAAGAACTCATTTCTTCTGAGGCGTCCCATTGTTCACAGGATTCCTCTCAGAGGTGTACATGAACTGGTTATTTGCAACCATTTCAATGAGTTCCTGAGCTTCTACAGGGGTTTACAGATAAAGAGATCCTCCTGCAGAATGGTCCAATGACATTTTTGACAACTCAGACAGACCATCATAGAATATACATATGATGCTCCATTCTGGAAGCATGTCAGTAGGACACCTTTTGATCAGTTACTTATATGTTTCCCAAGCTTCATAGAGGGACTCTCCTTCCTTCTGTCTGAAGGTTTGGATTTCCACTCTAAGCTTGCTCATCTTTTGAGGTGGAAAGAATTTGGCCAGGAAAGCACTGACCAGCTTTTCCCAAGAGTTCAGGCTTTCCTTAGGTTGTGAATCTAACCATGTTCTAGCTCTGTCTCTTACAGCAAAAGGGAAAAGCATAAGCCTGTAGACCTCGGGATCAACTCCATTGGTCTTGATAGTGTCACAAATTTGTAAGAATTTAGCTAAAAACTGATGAAGATCTTCCATTGAAAGTCCATAAAACTTGCAATTCTGCTGCATTAGAGAAACTAATTGAGGCTTAAGTTCAAAGTTGTTTGCTCCAATTGCAGGAATTGAGATGCTTCTTCCATAGAAGTTAGAAGAGGGTGCAATAAAGTCACCAAGCATCTTCCTTGCATCTCCACCATTGTTATTAGGTTCGGCCATGTCTCCTTCTTTTTCGAAAATTTCTGTCAGGTCCTCTCCAGAGAGTTGTGCTTTAGCTTCTCTTAGTTTCCTCTTAAGAGTCCTTTCAGGTTCAGGATCAGCTTCAATAAGAATATTTTTATCCCTGTTCCTGTTCATATGAAAAAGAAGAGAATAGAAAAAAAAGAGGAATCCTCTATGTCACAATATAGAGATTCCTTTATGTGAGTAGTAGAAGAGAAGAATAAAAGAAGGAGAAGAGAAAAATTCGAATTTAAATTAAAATAAAAGGAAAATATTTTTGTTTTTATTTAAAAAAATAGTTAGAATTCGAAAATTAAAAAGAGAATTAAAATAAAATTAAAATTTCAAACAATTAGTTAAAAAAAAATTTTGAAAAAGGGGTTAGTGGTTTTCGAAAATTGAGAGAGAAAAGTAGTTAGGTGGTTTTGAAAAAGATATGATTGAAATAGAAAAATTTTTAAAATCAAATAAAAAGTTAAGTGGTTGATTGAAAAAGATTTTGAAAATCAATTTTGAAAAGATAAGAAGATAGAAAAGATTTTGAAATTAAGTTTTGAAAAAGATATGATTGAAATTTATTTTGAAAAAGATTCAAAAAGGAAATTAAAAAGATTTAATTTTGAAAATTAAAGTTGATTACTTGACTAACAAGAAACTAAAAGATATGATTTTAAAATTTAAAGATTGAAACTTTTCTTAATAGGCAAGTAACAACTTGAAATTTTTGAATCAATCACATTGTTAGCATTTTATTTTGAAAATATGAAATGAAAGTAAGAAAAAGATTTTGAAAATCAATTTTTAAAAGTTTTCGAAAATATGAAAGAAAAGATGAAAAAGATTTGATTTTTGAAAAGGAATTGAAAAAGATAGAATTTTTAAATTAAAAATTTGACTTGACTCATAAGAAACAATTAAATTTAAAAACTTTTTGACTAAATCAAACCAAATTTTCGAAAATTTATGAGAGAATAAGGGAAAGATATTTTTTTTATTTTTGAATTTTTAATGAAGAAAGAGAAAAACATCAAAATGACTCAAAATATGAAAATTCAAGATCAAAACACATGATGCATGCAAGAACACTTTGAATGTCAAGATGAACACCAAGAACACTTTGAATGTTAAGATAAACACCAAGAACTTATTTTTGAAAATTTTTAAGAAAAGACACACATGCAAGACACCAAACTTAGAAATTTTCAATGTTTAGACACTAACAAATTGGAAATGCATATGAAAAACAAGAAAAGACACAAAACAAGAAAATACAAAGATCAAACAAAGAAGATCATCAAGAACAACTTGAAGATCATGAAGAACACATGAACACATTTTCGAAAAATGCAAGAAGAATAAAGACATGCAATTGACACCTAAACTTAATAATTGACACTAGACTCAAACAAGAAACATAAAATTATTTTTGGTTTTATGATTTTATTAATTTTTTTGAATTTTTTTTCGAAAACTATTTTAGAAAAAATAAAAATAAGGATTTCAAAATTTTTAATAAGAATTCCAGGAATCGTGTAACGTTAGTCTAAAGTTCCGGTCCAGGAATTAGACATGGCTTACTAGCCGGCCAAGCTTTCAGTGAAAGCTTCGGTCCAAAACACTAGACATGGCCAATGGCCAGCCAAGCTTTAGCAGAACATTACATACAACAGCTAAATTACTGAGAAAGACAAAGAAGTTCTTCTAAGGATAGTTGAAACCTCGGTCCAAAAGATTAGACATGGCTTAATAGCCAGCCAAGATTCAACATATCTCATGAAACTCTAGAATTCCTTCTTAAAAATTTTGAAGAACATAGAATACTAAAATTTTTTTTTTGAAAATTTTTCGAAAATAAAATAATAAAAATAAAAACTTAAAATTAAAATAAAATTACCTAAGCTGAGCAACAAGATGAACCATCAGTTATCCAAACTCGAACAATCCCTAGCAACGGCGCCAAAAACTTGGTTGCGAAATCGTGATTATTCATTCTCCGACAACAACGCCAAAAACTTGGTACGCACATTTATAATCTCACTTCTTCTTCACAACTTCGCACAACTAACCAGCAAGTGCACTGGGTCGTCCAAGTAATAAACCTTACGTAAGGGTCGATCCCACGGAGATTGTCGGCTTGAAGCAAGCTATGGTCACCTTGTAAATCTCAGTCAGGCGGATTCAAATGGTTATAGAGTTTTAATAATTTAAAAGATAAATAAACATAAAATAAAGATAGAGATACTTATGTAATTCATTGGTGAGAATTTCAGATAAGCGTATGGAGGTGCGTTATTCCTTCTGAATCTCTGCTTTCCTACTGCCTTCATCCAATCCTTCATACTCCTTTCTACGGCAAGCTGTATGTTGGGTGTCACCGTTGTCAATGGCTACTTCCCGTCCTCTCAGTGAAAATGGTCCTCTACAATTTCCCGCATGGCTAATCAACTGTTGGTTCTCGATCGTGTAGGAATAGGATTTACTATCCTTTTGCGTCTGTCACTACGCCCTACAGTCGCGAGTTTGAAGCTCGTCACAGTCATCCCATCCCAGATCCTACTCGGAATACCACAGACAAGGTTTAGACTTTTCAGATCTCAAGAATGCTGCCAATTGATTCTAGCTTATACCACGAAGACTCTGATCTCACGGAATGGAAGGTTCTGTTGTCAGGAGAGGCAACCATGCGTCGTGGACCAGGAATCCAAGAGATATACACTCTAGCTTGTTTTCATGTAGAACGGAAGTGGTTGTCAATCACGCGTTCATAAGTGAGAATGGTGATGAGTGTCACATGATCATCACATTCATCATGTTCTTGTGTGCGAATGAATATCTTAGAATAAGAATAAGCATGAATTGAATAGAAGAACACTAGTACTTTGCATTAATACTCTAGGAACAGCAGAGCTCCACACCTTAATCTAGGGTGTGTAGAAACTCCACTGTTGAAAATACATAAGTAAAAATAGGGTAGACATGGCCGAGTGGCCAGCCTCCCATGGAGGTATAGAGATCTAAAATGATCAAAAGATGAACTAAAGATGTTCAAAAGCTCAAAGGTCTAAGGACTAAACGTCCAAAGATGTAAAATAAATCTCTAAAAGTAGTTTTTATACTAAACTAGTAACCTAGGGTTTACAGAAATGAGTAAATGATGCAGAAATCCACTTCTGGGCCCACTTGGTGTGTGCTTGGGCTGAGCATTGAGATTTTATATGTAGAGACTCTTTTTGGAGTTAAACGCCAGGTTGTAGCCTATTTTTGGCGTTTAACTCTAGAATAGGGCAGGAAGTTGGCGTTTGAACGCCAGTTTGCGTCATCAAAACGTGGAAAAAGTATGGACTATTATATATTTTTGGAAAGCCCTGGATGTCTACTTTCCAACACAATTAAGAGAGCGCCAATTGGGTTTCTATAGCTCCAGAAAATCCCCTTCGAGTGCAGGGAGGTCAGAATCCAACAGCATCTGCAGTCCTTCTTCAGCCTCTGAATCAGATTTTTGCTCAAGTCCCTCAATTTCAGCCAGAAATTACCTGAAATCATAGAAAAACACACAAACTCATAGTAAAGTCCAGAAATGTGATTTTTATTTAAAATCTAATAAAAATATACTAAAAACTAACTAAATCATACTAAAAACTATGTAAAAACAATGCCAAAAAGCGTATAAATTATCCGCTCATCACGTATCACAAATGGCACGGAGGACCGTGCAAACTTCTAAATATGGGGAGGTCGGTTACCGACTTCTGTAGGTAACAACCTTTTTCTCTTTTCAACACCCATAGTTCTAATTTTCTTTTGTTAGGTAGGGTAGATTGTATGGTTAGTTTTGTAGTTGAACATTTTTTTGCATGTTAGGACTACTTGGTTAGGGTGATAACCTCTTTTCCAAGAAAATCATTTTTAGGGAACCCTACCAATTTGAAAAAAAAAATTTGTGTTAAACTTGCTTGAAGAATTTGTTTTGGAACATGGTTTTGAGCTAAGAACACAAGCATGTGAGTTTTGAGCCTTAGTGTGTGGTTACATCTTATAACCACTGATTTTCATTCTTATGTGCATCATTCTCTTTCTATGATTGTGATCTTTGATTTGTTTGATTCTTTATGTCCATTATTCCATGTATACATTCATTTGTATGATTGAGGCCATCATTTTATTTAGCTCACTCACCCAAATGGCCTACCTTTCATCAACCATTGTTAGCCAATTTTGAGCCTATTTAATCCCTTTTGTTCTTAACATTAGCACATCACTATCCCTAAGTGAAAAACAATGAATGTCCCTTAATTTGTATCTTTGATTAGCTTAGGCTAGTGAGGGGGTGTATCATTTGGGTATGGGAAACTTGGGACATTAGTTGAGGTAAAAATGTATTTTGTATTTTTGTGAAAATGTTGGTAATTGGGTACATACTCATACATTAAATATGTAAACCATATGCATTGATACATTTGTATATACTTTATTGTAAAAAAAATGCAATAAAAAGGGGACAAAAATACCCCAAAGTAAAGTAGCAATAATAAGGCATATGGAATGTGAATTAAAGAGAATGCATGGGTATGTGAAAAAAAGTGGGAATCATGGGTAGCTAGGTATTGTATTAGAATTATATAGGTGGTTATATGTGTTTGGTGAGAGCTTAGGACAATCAAAGATTCAAATTTCAAGCTCACTTGACCATATGCATCCTTACCTTTACCCTAGCCCCATTACAACCTATGAATAAGACCTTATGATGAATGTGTGCATGCGTTGAATAATTGTTGATTGTTAGATGAAAAACAAATCATAGAAAGCATGATTAGAAGATAACTGAGTGGATCGACCCTATATACTTGAGCGATGATAAACCACTATTTTATGGTTTATCTTGTGCTGATTTGAGTGGTTTTTATCAAGCCTTTCCACACTTATCCATACAATTTGCATGATTTTATAATTCCTTCCCAATTTTGTTCTATGGTTGAAAACTTGCTTCCTAAGCCTTTAAATTGTATATTTTTAATCCCTTTTATACCATTCGATGCCGTGATCTGTGCGTTAAGTGTTTTTAGACTTTATAGGGCAGGAATGGCTTAAAGGATGCAGAGGAAGCTTGCAAAAATGGAAGGAGCACAAGAAATAAAGGAGATAACCAACGAGAAGCGACGCGCACGCATGGCTCACGCGTGCATGTGAATTGGAGTTTGCACGGCGACGAGTGTGCGTACCTGACGCGTATGCGTGACACACGACGATGACCAGTCACGTGTACGCGTGACTGACACGTATGCGTGACATGCGCTACCTGCAGAAGTCACAGAAAACATTGGGGGCGATTTTGGGCCGAGTTTGGACCCAGTTTTTGGCCCAGAAACACAGACTGGAGCCAGGGGACAAGCAGAGACTCAACACACATTCTCATTCGCATAGTTTTTAGTTTTAGAGTGGAATCTTAGAGAGAAATCACTCTCCCTCTAGGTTTTCTTCACATTCATAGTTCTTTATAGTTTATGCTTTTGATTTGGATATTGGATATTGAGAAGAGTCACTACCTCCATTGAAGTTTCCATTATTCTAGTTTGTTTTCTTATTCCTTTGCTCTTTTGATTACCTATTAACCCTGTTCAGATAAGAATGTTTATGATTTTGGGATTTATTAATGCAAAAAACTATTTTTACCTTTAATTAATTTTCAATTATTATTTTATTTAATTTATCATGTCTTCTTCTTATTCCTTTTTATCGTTTATGAAAATCACATTCATGTCAATGGAGTAGACTCCCAACTTGATTTGGGGGTTGATTAAAAGGAGACCCTTGAGTTGGAATACTCACGTGTTAATTTTAATTGAAAGTTGTTGGCTAATTCTCTAGTCACTAATGCTAATCCTTCCATAGGAGAGGATTATGACTTGTGAATAAGAGTTAGCTCAATCACTTGACTTTCCTTTATTCGGTAAGGGTTAACTAAGTGAAAACAACAACCTCTTGCTATTACACTTGGGAAAATCCAACAAGGATAAAACTTCCAATTAATCTTTCCCTGGTCAAGGCTTTTTATTCTGATTATATAAATTTTCTTGCTAATTTTCATTGCTTTAATTTACAATCATTTATTTTTCTGTTCTCCAACTCTTAAAATTTCTCAGAAAACCCCTAACTAATAAAATAGCACTCTTTTGTCAACTCGTTGGGAGACGACATGAGATTCCTACTCCCAGTATTTTCATTCTAATTTTGTGACAACCCTTTTAAATTGATAAGCGAAATTTTTGTTGGTTAAGAACTGTACTCACAACGTTATTTCTATATTAAATTCTTAATCGGCTAATTTCCGCCACGTCAATTTTTAGCGCCGTTGCCGGGGAGTTGCAATAGTGTGCTAAATTATTAGTTGGTGTAAATATTTTTAATTTTATATATTTGCATATTTTTATTTTATTTTATTACCATGAGTTGTATGTTTCTTTCATTGAATGATGCGTTCACTGCCTGATCCGAGCTTAGCCGTGTTTGATCCTAAAATTGAAAGAACTATTTCACGTATTAGGCGAACTCAGCGTCGGTTAGACTCTGAGGGTGAATCTAAAGTGCCATCTGAGGAAGAAACAAGCTCCTCTACTACTGATTCTGTTGATTTACGTGCAGGTAATATGGCAGAGCCTAGAAGGATTACTCTCCAGGAAGTAGGAGCTCCTGACTTTACACTACAACCGTATCAAGCGCGTCACCCAAATCTGGCTGTAGATTTTGAACTAAAGACTGCGCTAATCAACTTACTGCCCAAGTTTCATGGCTTACCTCCTTAGGAGCCCATAAAGCACCTCAGAGATTTTTAGACAGCCTGCTCAACTACTAGGCTTCATGGTGCGGATGAAACTACTATTTGGCTATATGCCTTCCCATTTTCTCTTGAGGGAAAGGCAAGGGAGTGGTTCTACACTCAACCCGAAGCAGTTGTTACTAACTGGGATCTGCTCAAAAGGGAATTCCTGGAAAAGTACTTTCCAGCTGAAGTTACAGACAGACTGAGGAAAGAAATTTTCTGCATTATTCAAGGCGAATCAGAGACTCTTTATGAGTATTGGGAACGCTTCAGGAATCTCCTAGACTCATGCCCCCACCACAAGATTGACCAGTTGGTGTTGATCAGCTATTTCACACAAGGCATGAAGCCTCAAGATAAGACTACACTAGATGCTGCGAGTAATGGCTCTCTGAAGAAGTACAAGACAGTGACAGAAGCGTGGCAACTAATCACTGATCTAGCTGAATCTACCCGGAATGTCTGGCACAAGAACAACCATCCAAGGCTATTGCAGAGGTTTCCTCTAGTAGTGAGACTACTGCTCTCACACAGACTCTGGGAGAGATGGCCAACATACTGAAGCAGCTACAGCGGAACCAACAACAACCTCAGCCTCCCCCACAACAACAGTGTCAACAGTTGGTTCCTCAGAGAGTGTGCGGAATATGTGCCTGCTATACTCATTACACTGATGAGTGTCCGCAAGTCCAACAACAAGAAGACAACACCTTGGCAGCTACCCACAATTTCTATGACCGCCCAAATCAAGGATACCATCAACAAGGCGGCAACTATAACCAAGGTGGAAACTACAATCAAGGATGGCAAGACAACTCCAACCAAAGCTGGAGAGACAATTTCAACCAAGGATGGAGGGACAACTACAATCGAGGAGGTAGAGACAACGGTAGAAATCAGAGGTAGAACAACAACAATAATCAGCAGAACCGGTATCAGTAGAACCCTCCTTACCAACAGCAGAACCAACGCCAGCCTTGCAGAGCACCACACCTAAGGCAGTCCCAGGCACCTTAGAACAACCAACAGCAGGCCCCTCAAATTATTTATCCCCCTTCTTCTACCAATGATGAGATGCTTCACTCTATTGTACAAGGACAGACAGACCTTCAGAATACACTTACCTCTAGCATTACTGGTCTTACCTCCACTTTACAAGCTCTCATCTCCCGGCTGGAACCACCTTCCACTCCCAACAATCAACCTTCAAGGTCCAGTGCACTACCTTCTCAACATTCACCAACCCCAAAGGCAGCATCAATGCCATTACTTTGAGGACCAGAACTATACTGCAAGAGAGGAGTCATGAGGAGCCAAGCTCAAAGGAAGATATCAAAGCTGAAGACATTATTGAGGTAGAGGATGTTGAGGAAGAGGAGGAAGTACAAGACATGGTTGAAGAAGAAGAAGAAGCTCTACCAAGGAATGGAGTACAAAAAGAAGCTGAAGTCACAAGTGAAGCCATTTTCATTCCATTTCCACACCTTGCTAGGAAGACCAGAAAGCAGATGGAGCTCGACCCCAAAATGGTAGAGATCTTAAAAAAGGTTGAGGTAATTATTCTCCTTTTTGATGCCATTCGCCAGGTACCTAAGTATGCGAAGTTTCTAAAAGATTTATGCATGAATAAAGATAAAATACAGGATTTAGAAACTATTCCTCTAGGTAGCTCTATTTCTGCTTTAATGGGTGATATACCTGAAAAATGTAGTGATCCAGGCCCATGCATGGTTACTATTGCTATAGAAGGTGTAAAATTTTCTGACTGCATGTGTGATTTAGGCGCGTGTGTGAGTATTATACCATTATCTGTATATGATGCTCTGAGGCTCCTTCTCTTAAAAAGGTCGGCAGCATGTTTTGTTTTGGCAGATAAAAGCATAATCTCGGTGGTAGGAATTGCTGAGGACGTGCTGGTGAGTATTAAGGCGCTCACATTTCCTATTGACTTTTATATTTTGGAGATGTCCCCTAATTACTCAGGAAGGCCATCATCAATCCTCCTTGGAAGGCCATTTCTGAAGACTTCAAAGTTCAAACTGGACGCCTTCTCAGGAACTTACTCCATTGAGATAGATGGCAGAGCAGTGAGTTTCAACCTGGATGAAGCTATGAAGCACCCTCCGGAAGATCATTCTGTCTTCCAGTGCGACATCATTGATGAAACTGTAGCTGCAATTCACCAAGAAGAAGTAGAAGAGAGGCACATGGAGCAAGATGCAAGTGTGGGGATGCCCCATGAACAAGATGAAGACACATTGCCACCTTCACTAGCTCCAGATGATCAAGTGCCAAGCCATGAGCAGAAAATGGAGTTGAAGCCCCTTCCATCCCACTTCAAGTACGCTTACCTTGAGGATCATCAGAAGCTCCCAGTTATTATTGCAAGGGAACTCACTTCCCAATAGGAGGAGCAGCTGCTTAGTGTGCTGAGAAGACACAAGAAAGCAATTGGGTGGAGCTTGGCGGATATAGTAGGCATCATCCCTCAAGTTTGTCAACACAGAATATTTTTAGAAGAGGGAGCAAGGCCTGCCCGCCAACCTCAAAGGCGGCTAAATCCCACCATCTTAGAAGTTGTCAAGAAGGAAGTGACCAGACTGCTTGAAGCTGATATCATCTACCCCATCTCAAATAGTGAATGGGTCAGCCTAGTACAAGTGGTGCCCAAGAAGTATGGAGTCACAACAGTGAAGAATGAGCATGGAAAGCTCCTGATAACCAGAGTGCAAAATTCCTGGAGGGTGTGCATTGATTACAGGAGCCTTAACCAGGCTACTCGCAAGGATCACTACCCCCTGCCATTTATCGATCAGATGCTTGATCGTCTGTCAGGTAAATCACACTATTGCTTTTTAAATGGTTACACTGGCTATTTTCAAATTCATATAGCTCCTGAAGATTAGGAGAATACTACTTTTACATGTCTCTTTGGAACGTATGCATACAAGAAGATGCCTTTTGCCTTATGTAATGCACCGGCTACTTTCCAAAGGTGCATAATGAGTATTTTCTCAGATCTTATTGAGAACTGTATGGAGGTTTTCATGGATGACTTTAATGTGTATGGTGATGTATTTAGCCTTTGCTTGGATAGTTTAGCTAGAGTATTAGATAGGTGTGTTAGTTCAAACCCTGTATTAAATTTTGAAAAATGTCATTTTATGGTAAAACAAGGTATTGTTCTAGGACACGTTGTTTCTAATACTGGTATTTCTGTAGATCCAGCAAAGGTAGATGTGATTTCTAGTTTACCTTACCCCTCCTTCGTGAGGGAAGTCCGTTCGTTTCTTGGTCATGCAGGGGACTTCAGTAAGGTAGCATTGCCTTTATCCAGACTACTGCAGAAGGATGTTGAGTTTGAGCTGAGTGAAGACTGCAAGGAAGCGTTTGATAAGCTGAAGATCGCCTTGACTCAAGCTCCAATTGTGAGAGGACCAGATTGGAGCTAGCCTTTTGAGATTATGGTGATGCCTCCAACCATGCAGTAAGAGCGGCGCTGGCTCAGCGCGAAGGTAAGGACCCTTTCGTAATAGCTTATGCTTTTAAGACCTTAGACGCTGCTCAGTCTAACTATACTACCACTGAAAAAGAGCTTCTGGCTATTGTTTTTGCTCTGGATAAATTCCGAGCCTATTTACTTGGTACTAAAGTGGTAGTATACTCAGACCATGCAACTCTAAAATATTTATTAGCTAAAAAAGAGTCCAAACCAAGGTTAATACATTGGATACTGTTGCTGCAAGAATTTGATTTAGAAATCAAAGATAGGAGTGGTTCCCAGAATTTAGTGGCGGACCACTTGAGTCGCCTAGAGCACATTAAGAATGACTCCACTCCTATCAATGATGCTTTTCCATTTGATAGCTTGCACGCAATATCTGAAGTAGTTCCTTGGTATGCACCTGTGGCTAACTATCTAGTCAGTCATACCATACCTCCTAATTTTACTAAGCATCAAAGGGACAAGCTGAAAAGTGAGTACAAATATTATATATGGGATGACCCATATTTATAGAGGTATGGTGCTGACCAGATAATTAGAAGGTGTGTGCCTCAATCAGAATTCCAGTCGATCTTAGAGGCTTGCCACTCCTCTAAGAGTGGTGGACATTTTGGCCCTCAAATAACAGCTAGAAAAATTTTAGACTGTGGATTCTGGTGGCCCACTCTTTTTAAGGATGCTACTTTTTTCTGTAAATCTTGTTCTCCATGCCAAAGGTTTGGTAATATATCCAAGAGGGATGAGATACCCCAACAGCTTATGCTATTTTGTGAGATTTTTGATGTTTGGGGCATTGACTTCATGGGTCCATTCCCAAACTCTAGTGGTTTCTTATATATACTGTTAGCTATAGATTATGTTTCTAAATGGGTGGAAGCAATTCCTACCCGTACTGATGATGCTAACGTTGTTGTCTCCTTTGTTAAAAATCATATTATCTGTCGCTTTGGATCACCACGAGCAATCGTGAGTGATCAAGGCACTCACTTTTGTAACAGGAGATTAGCAGGTCTACTGAAGAAGCATAGGATTGTTCACAAGGTAGCAACAGCTTACCATCCCCAGACCAATGGGCAAATCGAGGTCTCTAATAGAGAGATAAAGCGCATATTGGAGAAGATAGTCAATCCTCATAGGAAGGACTAGAGCACCAGGCTTGTAGACGCGCTCTGGGCTTATCAGACAGCGTACAAGACACCCATCGGGATGAGTCTCTTCCGCCTAGTCTATGGCAAAGCTTGTCACCTCCCAGTAGAGGTGGAACACAAGGCTTTCGGGGTGGTAAGGGAATGTAACATGGGATTTGAGAAGGCTGGTGCTAAAAGGAAGCTGCAACTAGCAGAATTGGAGAACCTTTGACTCGAAGCATATGACAACTCCAGACTATACAAAAGGAAGGTGAAGGCTGTGCATGACAAGCACATCAAGAGAAGACATTTCATACTTGGGGAGCTAGTTCTCCTTTACAACACAAGGTTGAGACTCATGCCAGGCAAGCTGCGTTCAAGATGGGAAGGCCCTACAAGGTAGAAAAGGCAGAGCCATACGGAGTCTTTCACCTGAGTCATCCCTCAAGTTCCAAATTCATCAAGGTCAATGGATATCACTTAAAGATGTATCATGGTGAGAAGATAAAGGACAATAAAGAGCTAGAGATCTTCCTCTTGGAAGATCCACCAACAGAAGCAGATTGAGCTTGTGGACCGTCCAACTTAAGGACGTAAAAGCAAAGTGCTAGGTGGGAGACAACCCACCATGGTATAATCGTTCCTTTTTATTCTTAGTCTTATTTTATTTTATTTTTATTAGTGTTCATTCATAATTTCTGCATATTCATCTGCATTCTGCATAAAAAAAAAGGAGCACTTGATGCGCAAGCGTCGCTGACGCGTACGCGTCACATGTGAGTGCGAGAATAATAACAATTGAATAGAGAGTTGGGCAGGAGTGGTGCTGGACACGTGCCTTGCGCACAAGCATGACCACGCGTATTCATCCCTCATGCGTGCGCGTCGCTTCCGATTTCACCAGTCAACGCGTGCGCGTCCCTAACGTGTACGCGTGGACCTGAAAATCAGCGTAAATGGTGTTTGGCCAGAGAGTTATATTGGTGTAGGGCTGGAACTGTGTTGGGAGCACAAGCCCCATCACGCGTATGCATCCCTGACGCGTGCGCGTCGTTTTCCCATAATGGCCATCCACGCGTGCGTGTCCCTGACGCGCACGCGTCGTATGCATTTTTGGCTCTCGTGCGTATCAAACAGAGAGTTGTGCGTGCGCGGGGCTGCCTTCGCGCCATTCGCACAGCCCATCTCACGCGTACGCGTCGCTTGGAATTTGCGCGACCCACGCGTACGCGTGCGCGTCGCACGCGACGCATAATTAAACATGTTCACCGCCTGATTTCAAATTATCCCCCAATCCTAATTCTTTTCCAATCCTAATTTTTTCTTCTTTCTTTCTTCTTCCTCCTTTCTTCCTTATTCTTTCTTACTCTCTATTACTTTCTTCTTTCCTTCTTCATCTTCTCCAACAGGTTTCTTTTCTTCCTCCCATCTACTCTTTCATTATTGCATTTAATTATTTTCCTTTCTTCTCAATTTTTCTTTTAGCATGATTATCTATGGTTTATTTTTCTTTCTTTTTCATGCATTCTTATGTTGGTATTGGAGTTTTATTTGGGTATTACCTTATTATAATGAAGCTTGTGGATATTATGTGAAGTGATTTGACAATTGACATATTAATTTGGCTCTCGTGTTCATTTTGATTATATTATTTTCATCCCTATTTCAACTTGCACACCAAGTGTTTGTGAAAAAGCTCTTATGGCATTTTGAATCCTATTTTTCTTTTACTCTTTTACTTGAATGCCTCTTTTTCACAGCACTTGCATTCCACATGTATTGGGATTATCATTCACAATTGTCATCATACAAATGCTCTTTACTTTGGCATATTTAATAATTGATGCTTGAGTTATGCTTCTCATGCCAATTACTTGCATGCTTTTACCATCTTGCATCTAATTATTATGAATTGCCTTGTTGATCTTAATTGATGTCTTACCTACATGTTGTAGCTACCATGTATTTAGGCCATTATCTTTTATTTGGCATTCATTATCACTTGGAATTTTCTCCTTCTGGTTCTTGGGTTATCTATATTTAACATTCTCCCTCTTTCCTTCTTCCTTAGGCATGGGTACCAAGAAAGGAAAAGATAAGGCCACTGAGAAGCCACCGGCAAGGAGAGGAACGAAGAGAACACCGGCTAAAGCACCACCATCTACCAGTGTCAAGCCGCCAACAAAGCGGGTGAAGAGGATCATTAAAGTTGATGAATCAGAGAAAGTCTTTCCCGTACGGGACTCCACACGGTTCGCTAACCGCTACTGCGAATAGATGTTCCCCATCCTAGCCGAGAGGAACTACGATAATGAACATCTACTCATTGTTCCAACACACTTTGTTGATTTTGTGGAGCCCTGAATTGAGAGGAGACAGTGGGGATTTTTGAGAAGGCAGCCACGAGAGACCAACTTATCGTGGGTAGTTGAATTCTACGCCAACTTCTACTCGCCTACTCTGCAGACTGTCTACGTTCGTCAGGAGGAAGTCCTTGTCTCCGAGAGTGACATACAAAGAGCACTGGATCTTCCACCTAGCCCAGAGGGATGGGATGCATATCAAGAAGTATCTCGTAAGCGCCAGATGTATCAGTTCGACTGGGATAGCATCCTTGGAGTTATAGCCCAACTTAGCAGCACCTGGATCTATAGGAAACATCGTTCAAAACCCAAGAGCATCTTAGGCCAGTCACTCACCTTGGAGGCTCGCGTGTGGGCATAGATTATGTCCCACTATATCTTTTCGAGCACTCATGAGTCGACCTTCAGAGCAGACATGGATGTTCTCATATTGTACATCCTAACAGAGCAACCTCTCAACCTGCCTTGACACATCTGGCAGGCCATGGGACACGTACAGATTGTGGATAACCTGCCTTTCCCCACCTTGGTTTCAGATTTAGTCTCTGCAGCAGGCGTGCCCTATCGAGCTAGAGACACGAAGGTCATGATCCCTAGAGCCGAGCAGTATGTCCCAAATGGGAAGTACATCAGGCCACTAGTTTTCTCTGCGAGCTGGACTGCAGGCCCATCTTTGGATATTCCTCCCTCTTCCACTCCACCATCATCCACACCACAAGCACCATCCATCCATTAGATGTTCCTTCAGATCCTTGAGAGGTTCGACCGGCAAGACCGACGGATGGAGCGAATGGAGCGCCGTAACAAGCGCCGATACAACTATCTGAAGGACCTCATAGTTGGTACACACCCACCTCCAGAACAGAAGGACACCCCGGACTCCCTTTCATCCAGTAGCACAGGGAGCCATGGCAAACCAGATAGCGGAGGCGATGCTTCTAGCCCTACCTTACTCCTTACTGATGGCACGGAGGACCGTGCCAAGCCTTAAGTGTGGGGAGGTCAGTCCTTGACTTCCGGAGGTAAGTTCTCTCTCTTAAACACCAACATTTAACTTTTCCTTTTGTTAGATAGGATAGATTACATGATAATAATTGTTTGCATGTATGTTTTGCTTGGTTAAAGTAATGAGTTTCTTTTCAAAACCCTTTTTTCATAGTATTTCACCAATTTAAATTGAAAATTTGTGTTAAACTTGTTTGAGGATTGTAATTTTGAACATTGGTTATAGCTAAGAACACACAACCTGTGAGATTTGAGCTTAATTACATGGTTACACTATTTAACCATAATATTTTATTCTTGTGTGTTTTCTTCACCATGATTGCAATCTTTGCTTTGTTCCATTCTATATGTCCATTGTTTAGTGTATTTGCATGCATACATATGACTGAGGCCATTATTTGTTATTATCTCACTTATCCCAAATAGCCTACCATTCAATTTACCTTTGTTAGCCACTTTGAGCCTTTTAATCCCCATTTATTCTATATTTTACCACATCACTAGCCTTAAGCAGAAAAATAATTAATTACCCCAATTAAATCTTTGGTTAGCTTAAGATAGGGATTGTGTATCAATTAAGTATGGGGAACTGTGGGAGCTTGGGTTAATGGGAATGTATTGTGTTTCTACTTTATTTGAATATTGGGAATTTGGGTACCTACTCATGTGAAACCAGAAAAATTAAAAACCCATGTGCATTGATATGTTATGTTGACTTTCATGTTCAAAAAAAAAGATAAAAAAAGTACAATATAAATAAATAAATAAATAAGGGGACAAAGCTTACCCCAATGCTAAGTTTAATAAAAGATCAATGTATGTGTGGTTAAATTAAAGAAAATTTGGTATATGAGTATGTGAAATATACAAAAGTGGGAATTTTGGGTAGCTAAGCTTAATTTTAGAATTTCATAGAGTGTGTGTGTGTGTTAGGTGAGAGCTTAGGTTAGTCAAAGATTCATATTATAGCTCACTTTGCCATACATATATCATTATCTTTACCTTAGCCACATTACAACCTTGAAAAGACCTCATGATGTATGAATTGATATACTAAATATTTGTTGATTGCTTGGATGAAGAACAAAGTTTAGAAAGCATGACTAGAGAAGAGTAGAGTGATTAACCCTAGACACTTGAGCGATTAGAATGCATATACACTACCAGTGATGGTTCAATGCTTGATTCTATGCTCCCTCCTTTCATGAGCTATCTTCTTACAAGTTTACTTGTCTTCTATTGTATGATTTGAATTAGTGAAATCTGATTTATGTTTGTCTTTGAGAACTTATTTACTTTTAACCAAGTAGACAGAATCATCTTAGCATATAGTTGCATTCATAGGTTGCATCTCATGAGTCTTACTTTCCCCATTCATTCTTTCTATCTCCTTGAGCTTAGCATGAGGACATGCTAATGTTTAAGTGTGGGGAGATTGATAAACCACTATTTTATAGTTTATCTTGTGCTGATTTGAGTGGTTTTTATCAAGCCTTTGCACACGTATCCATACAATTTGTATGATTTTACAATTCCTTCCCAATTTTGTTCTATGGTTGAAAACTTGCTTCCTAAGCCTTTAAATTGTATATTTTTAATCCCCTTTATACCATTCGATGTCGTGATCTATACGTTAAGTATTTTCAGACTTTATAGGGCAGGAATGGCTTAAAGGATGGAGAGAAAGCTTGCAAAAATGGAAGGAGCACAAGAAATAAAGGAGATAACTAGCGAGAAGTGACGCGTACGCATGGCTCACGCGTGCGTGTGAATTGGAGTTTTCACGGCGACGCGTGTGCGTACCTGACACGTACGCGTGACACGCGACGATGACCAGTCACGCATACGCGTGATTGACGCGTACGCGTGACATGCGCTACCTGCAGAAATCACAGAAAATACTGGGGGCAATTTTGGGCCGAGTTTAGACCCAGTTTTCGGCCAAGAAACACAGACTAGAGCCAGGGGACAAGTAGAGACTCAACACACATTCTCATTCACATAGTTTTTAGTTTTAGAGTGGAATCTTAGAGAGAAATCACTCTCCCTCTAGGTTTTCTTTACATTCATAGTTCTTTAGAGTTTATGCTTTTGATTTGGATATTGGATATTGAGAAGAGTCACTACTTCCGTTGAAGTTTCCATTATTCTAGTTTGTTTTCTTATTCCTTTGCTCTTTTGATTACCTATTAACCCTGTTCAGATAAGGATGTTTATGATTTTGGGATTTATTAATGCAAAGAACTATTTTTACCTTTAATTAATTTTCAGTTATTATTTTATTTAATTTATCATGTCTTCTTCTTATTCCTTTTTATCATTTATGAAAATCACATTCATGTCAATGGAGTAGACTCTTAACTTGATTTGGGGGTTGATTAAAAGGAGACCCTTGAGTTGGAATACTCGAGTGTTAATTTTAATTGGAAGTTGTTGGCTAACTCTCTAGTCACTAACGCTAATCCTTCCATAGGGGCGGATTAGGACTTGTGAATAAAAGTTAGCTCAATCACTTGACTTTCCATTATTCGGTAAGTGTTAAGTAAGTGAAAACAACAACCTCTTGCTATTACACTTGGGAAAATCCAACAAGGATAGAACTTCCAATTAATTTTCTCCCGGTCAAGGCTTTTTATTTTGATTATATGAATTTTCTTGCTAATTTTCACTGCTTTAATTTACAATCATTTATTTTTCTATTCTTCAACTCTTAAAATTTCTCAGAAAATCCCTGACTAATAAAATAGCACTCTTTTGTCAACTCGTTGGGAGACGACCTGGGATTCCTACTCCCAGTATTTTCATTCTAATTTTGTGACAACCCTTTTAAATTGATAAGCGGATTTTTTGTTGGTTAAGAACTGTACTCGCAACGTTATTTCTATATTAAATTTTTAATCAGCTAATTTTCGCCACGTCAAGCGACTAGAGTGGATACACATCCGATGAGGGTTCGATGCTCAAAACCTTTGTTCCCAGCTTTCATCATACAAGTTATGTACACACCGCTTTGATGTCTGGATTGGTAAGATTCATAAATTACCTTGTCATCTTGACCCAATGTGCTTATATTTGCTCTTGGACGGTTGAGTTACTTTTAACCAAGTAGATAGATACATTTGCATTAGTTGCATGCATTCATTTAGGTAATTTGCATTCCATGAACCCTATTCTCCCATGGTCTTTGGTCTTTTCACTTTAAGCATGAGGACATGCTTGGTTTAAGTGTGGGTAGGTTTGATAAACCCCAATTTTGTGGTTTATATTGTGTAGAATTTAGGGGGTTTTGTCAATATTTTCCACACTAATTCATAGAAATTGCATAGTTTTGTGTTCTCTTCCTAATTCTGCTTCATGATGGAAAACATGCTTCTTTTGCCTTAAAAATGCCATATTTTGATCCTCTTCTATTACCATTCGATGTCGTGATATGTTTGCTAAGTGATTTCAGAGTTTGTAGGGCAAGAATGACTTAGAAGAGAGAAAGGAAGCATGCAAAGGTGGGAGGAACATGAAAAATAGGGCTTTGAAGAATTGGCTGCGACGCGCACGCATAGCCCACACGCACGCGTGGGTGCAAGGAGCTAGGCATAGCGCGCGAAGAGTGACGCATCTGCGTGGATTGGCGAATTCCCTACCGACGCGTACGCATGCTTGACGCGTACGCGTGGATCGTAAAACTCAGGCGACGCATACGCGTGACCCACGCGTACGCGTGACATGCAGCACGTGACCTCATTAATGAAATCATGGCTGGCGATTTCTGAGGAGCTCCAGGCCCAAATTTAGCTGGATTCTGCCTGGAAAAGACCCAGGAACTTTAGGGAGAAAGGGGGGATCATGCATTACACCCTTAGACATAATTTTGGCTAGTTTTTTTTGTTCTTGTTCTTCTAGAGAGAGACCCTTATTCCTCTCTAGATCTAGTTTGATTTGATCTTTCCTTGTTGAATTCTGAATTGGGTTTTGTTGATTTCTAGTGTTGATTACTTAATTTGAATTCTCTAGTATAATTTTGTTAAGATCTTGTGTTAGATTTATGTTTTCTTGTTATTTCCCATTTTCTATTCATTTTAGGAACCTTGTGAATCTTGAATTGTCAATGATACATTGATGTCTTCCATGACTAATAGTGTTAATTGAGTAGTTTTCTATTGATAATTGTTAGTGGGTGCTTTCAATTTCCAATTTATTTGCAATTTGAATATGTCTTTTATTAATGCATACCATGTGTTTGATGAAATGTTTCTGATTATGGAGTAGTTTTCCTTACTCTTGGCCTAGGCTAAGGGAATTGGGTGAACTTGAGTCATTCGGTCTAATTGATTTGGTGATTTGAGAAACCTTAGTGGTCAAGTTGATACCCATTGACACTAATCCACTACTAAGTCAATTGGTAGTTGGATTGGGACTTATGAGTTGAGATTGATCAAGTCATTTGATATACTTCAAGTATAGAAGTTAACTTAATGAGCTTGTTTCCTCATAATTGTCAAGATATGGTTATTAGACAAGGATGGAGATCCCAATTCCTATGCCTAGCCAAGAGTTCCTTTTATTATTCATATTTGAAACCCAAAAATTTCAATTACTTAATTCTAGTTATAGCCCATTGCTTAGTTCTAGAATAGAATTATATTAGATGCTTTTTTGTTAGTTTGAAATTGCTCATACCTTGCCTTAGTTACTTGATTTTAGTTCCTTGCACTTTAAGATTTCTTGCATGTTAAGTCTAGTAGTTTAATTTCTTGATCATGACTCCCAACCCCGGAATTCTAACCAATGTTGATGCACATGTTTGCCCATTCCTTGTGAGACGACCCGAGGTTTGAATATTTCGGTTTAATTTTATTGGGGTTGAACTTCGTGACAACCAATTCTTTAAAATTTGATTTGAGGATCGATTATCGGTTTGGACTATACTATTAACGAAATCATTTTGTGAAATTTCGGACCGGTATAAATCCTTGTGTCATTTACGTTGTAAAAACAACGGTTAAAATTGCCTTTTAAAACGATAAAAAATGTCACTTTTATCTGGTAAAAATGGTGCCTTGTAACTTCCATTTTAAACAATTAAAATGCCATTTTAACTCGGAAAAAATGGAGGTTTTAAACTACCATTTTTAAACAATAAATACTGTCGTTTTAAACAACATGAATGCCATTTTAACCAACAAAAATGCTATTTTATCTGAAAATAACGGCGGTTTGAACTGCCATTTTAACCCAACTCAAAAACTGCCGTTTTAACCAACAAAAAATTCTATTTTATCTGGAAATAACGGCCATTTGAACCGCCGTTTTAACCCAACTCAAAAACCGCCATTTTAACCAAGTAATTGTGACGGTTTGAAACCGCCGTTTTAACCAACAAAAAATGCCGTTTTATATGGAAATAACGGTGGTTTGAACCGCCATTTTAACCCAACTCAAACACCTCCATTTTAACCAGGTAATTGTGGCAGTTTTTATAAAACCACCGTAATAACCAAATGGCGCTTCAAATTATGGCGGTTTTTCTTGAGCGCCATTCAAGGTAATATTGGCAGTTCAAACTGCCGTAATAACCCTAAAAAACTGCCATAATTACCAAGTTTTTTTGTAGTGACTTACCAATTTCTTGGTAAAAAGCTAGCGTCAATGAAAACAAGAGTCATCTAACTACCCGAAAATTATCACTAAATATCGGACATTATGACTCTAGTATCCTAGAAACTCATTTTCCAAGCCAATGTGTGAAAATTTACTCAAAATTACCAAGTGGCATTTTCACAAACACTTGGTGGGCATAAAACCAAAACATAGGAAATTGCAAAGCAAAATGAAAACTATAACCAAACTTTTCACAAAATCAACAATAAACATGCAATCAAGCAAATAGAAATCATAAAACATTAAATTCATCAATCAAAAATCTCAAGAAACCAAAATTACATATATTAACAAAGTAACTTGAACCATAGGAAAATGTAACAAGAGTAGTGAAATTAAAAAGGAAATTAAAGAGTACTTACAATGAGATAAGAAAAATCCAAGATCAAACTTGAAACTATAAAATGCTACAAGGGAAATTGAAGTAAACCCTAAGAGAAAATTTTTTACTCTACACTACTCCTAATCCTAATAATGCTTTCTAATCTAATCTAACCTAATGTAAGCTATTGCCTTCATATGTGATGTTGTCCCTTTCATATAGCACTTCAAACCAGCCTTCAGCCTTCCAAAATTGGGCCAGGAGGCCCCCAAAATCGCGAGCCACGTGCCTCATTAATGAAGTCACGTGCTGGTACAGTGCGTACGCATCACAAAACACATCACGGCATCGAATGGAATAAAAGTAGAATTAAATTGCTCAATTTAAGCTCAAAAACACATACTTTCACATTTAGGGATAAAACACAAAAGTATGCTATTTTGGTGAATATATGTGATAAAATCTGCCCAATTTAAGCCCAAAATTATCATCAAATATGGACTCATCAATTCTCCCACACTTAAACAATAGCATGTCCTCATGCTAAACACAAACAAGGAGAATGATCAAAGGGTAACAACTTATTGAATGCAACTATCTAATATGCATGCAAATATACTATATACTATCTATATCTATTTATACTATAGTTTCCTATTGATTTGGTGAAAACAAACCAACAAATTTCCAAGCAAGTATATAACATATAGGGCTAAGCAAAGAAGTAATTCAGTGCAATGAAAATCTAAAGAATTGATTCAACTTATCAAAATGAAGCAACTTGCAAGAATACATGATAAGAGGTGTGAAAACATAAAATTGAGTAATCGAACCCTCACTAGGTGTGTATAGACTCTTAACGCTCGGTGTTTAGGGTTTAATCACTCAAGTCTCCTCTAATCATGCTTTCAAGGATTTGCTATTCATCTAACAATCAACAATCATGTGATGCATGAATGCAATTATCATGAGGACTTCATAGGGTTGTAATGGGATTAGGGTTAAGGTGGGATAAATATGGTCAAGTGGACTAAGAAATTGGATCTTTGATTATCTCAAGTCTCTCACTCAACCTATATCAACCAAATCACTAATATATGAAACCTAACTTCCCATAATCACACTTTTTATACACATTCATGTATCTTTTTCATCCAAATCCACATATGCATCTCTTATTTATTTTTTTTCATTTTATTCATTTTTTTTATTTCTTTTCTTCTTTTCCTATGACAAATGCATACGGTTAAAGCAAATTGATACATGAATGTGCACCCATTTTCGAAAATTTTCAATGAATATCTAAAATACTTTTATGTTTCTACCAATGCTTCCCAAAAATTTCCTCCACACTTAAATGACACACACACCTCAACCTAAGCTAATCAAAGATGCAATTCAAGGTTATTCTATGGTTTTACGCTTAGTGTTTTGATGTGGTTACAATTAGAACAAAGGGGATTAAAAAGCTCAAAAGAACTCACAATGGTAGATATAAGGGTTAAGCTATATGGGTGAGTAAGCTTAGCTTGATGCCTTAGAGGCATTAAAATTATTGTAGAAATAGAGTTCTGTGCGTATGCACACTTCTCCCATTTTTCGTCATCTGTGCATATGCACAGTCCTGTGTGTACGCACATCCCTTATCACCCCTTCTGTCTAAGGCGCTCGCACCTGCTTGTGCGTGTGCACCCTACCCCTTTCCCCTTTTGTGCGTACACACACCATTGTGCGAACGCACATTTCACCCTTTTGTGGTAAAAAAAATCCTCTGTGCATATGCACAGACCTGTGTGTATGCACACTCTGTAGCACCCTTCCTGCCGGGAGCGCTCGCACACCCTTGTGCATGCGCATTCCCTATTTTCTCACCTTTTGTGCGTACGCACGGACCTGTGTGCGTACGCACAGAAGTCGATCTGGGCAGCAATAAGAAAGAAGCCCAGTCGCGCCAGAGCACCCCCAGCCCCACCCATCCCTTCTTCTAGCACCACTGCCACTGGTGCCGCCGCCGCTTCTCTTTTCTTTTCTTCTTCTTTCTTCTTCTTCTTCTTCTCTTTTTACTCTTCTTTGTTTTGTTTATTTGCTTGGTTAATTTTCGTTTTCTTTATTTAACTTTGGTAATCTAGCTTAATTTTTTCTTAATTGATTGTTGTTGAATTGCAAGTGTTCAATTTTCGACTTATGGGTTGTTGATGTTTGAATTTCGGCTTGAAATCGTTGAATATGTGCACTGCATACCAAGTGTTTGCTCAAATGCCTGAATGAACTTTTTGTTTAATGCATGTGTTGTAGTTATCATATGTGTTAGACTATATCATTATTTGGCATTCTAATCAAGAATTGTGCACGTTTGAATGATTATAATGTTATTTTGGATTGGAATTCCAATAGTGTACTTGTTCATTACTTTGAATTGCTAGCACCAAGTTGATATAAAAATTGACGTTTGTCCCTCATTTGGTGAAATTTTTAACAAGTACATATTGAATTTAGTGAATTGAATTGAATTGCTTATTCATCATGATCTTTAAATCAATATAATCACATAACAAGGTCCTTGTTTCTTGTTAATTCTTTGCATTTGTTTGAGTTGACTTGACTTAATTCTTATCAAGCTTGTCACCTTTTTGCAACAAGCACCTTACCCATAGGATTATTTCATTATTATTAAGGATGAATAAGTAGAATTCTTTTTATAATTGAATTGGTTATTGTGTGTTGTGCTATTTTATATCAATCTTGTGCTTTCATTTGTACAATTTCAATATCCAATATTCCCTAAATTCAATTTACTCTTGTTGTAATTGCCTAAGCTTGCTTGAGTCCAATTGATGCTTATCCATTGCTTGCAACTTAGGTCGTTTAATTGAGGAACTCGTGCTTAATTTTTGATTGTGTGGCTACCATTTTAACCGGCCGTTGTGTGTATTCTAACCGCACGTAAAATTGGAATACACACCCGGCTTATTCTTATCATATCACACCACTATGAAAACTTCCTCAATTAAATGCTTGTTTGTTCTCTTTGGCAAAATCCAAGATCAAACTTGAAACTATAAAATACTACAATGGAAATTGAAGCAAATGTTAAGAGAAAATTTTTTACTTTACACTACTCCTACTCTTAATAATGTTTTCTAATCTAATCTAACCTAATGGAAGCTAATGCCTTTATATGTGATGTTGTCCCCTTCATATAGCACTTCAAACCAGCTTTCAGCCTTCCAAAACTGGGCTAAGAGGCCCCCAAAATTGCGCGCCACGTGCCTCATTAATGAAGTCACGTGCTGGTACCTGTGCGTACGCACAGATGTGTGCGTATACATGCTGATTTTTCTACTTGTGCATACGCACAGAAGGTTATGTGTACACACACTTGGCTGTGTGGTTCTCCTTTGTTTACTTCATGTGTTCTCCCTTCTTACATGCTTTCTTCCACTTCTACCAAACCATTCTTGTTTAATTGACCTAAAATTACTCACAAAACACATCACAATATCGAATGGAATAAAAGTGGAATTAAATTTCTCAATTTAAGCTAAAAAATGCAAGCTTTCACATTTAGGTCTAATTTAGGGATAAAACACAAAAGTATGCTATTTTGGTGAATAAGTGTGAGTTTATGTGATGAAATCCGCCCAATTTAAGCCAAAAATTATCATCAAATATGGACTCATCAAATCCTCAACCTCATCTTATCCATTTAGTGCGTGGAATTACACTTCACACAACTGAACCAGCAAGTGCACTGGGTCGTCCAAGTAATACCTGAGTGAGTCAGAGTCGATCCAACGAGGATTGTAATTTGAAGCAAGCTATGGTTATCTTGTAGATCCTAGTCAGGTAGATAGAAAATTTGTTTGTTTGTTTAAAGTACATGAAAGGAAAATAAAGAAAATGTTACTCAGTAATTATGAATTCGAACGATAACAAGATGGTTAAGGCTTGGAGATGCTTTGTTCTTCTTGATTAATCTGGTCTTACTATCTCCTTCAACTGTGAATGATTTCTTCTATGGCAGGCTATATGTGATCAACGCCTTTCTTGAGAGGTCACTAATGCTCCTCCAGATATGAACTCTAGGTTAGTGCGGATCCATTTTGATTGAGGGTTAAGCTCCTGCAGTTCATTCCCCTTGATGATCCTACTCAAAACGCCACAGACAAGGTCGAATGTTCTGGATCAGAGAATGCTGCGTCTTTGGTTCTAGCCTCTACCACAAAGACTCTAATCTCCCCATACCTTGGCTGAACTGGTATCTCGAGAACTCCCCAACGAAATCATGGATTAGCCGTCTAAGAGATGTATAATCAAGCTAGTGGTTCATCATTGTCTGATGAAAGACTCACTCTGAACCCATGTAGAGTGAGATAACCTTGTGCTGGTTCAACACATTCATATTGATGAAGAACGAAGATACATCTTAGAATAGAGAATCAAACAAGGATTGAAGATGAAATAGTAATACTTTATTAATTCATAAAACTCAGCAGAGCTCCTCCCCTCAACCTAGGAGGTTTAGAAACTCATACTGATAGAAAAATACAATGTAAAACATGTAAAGTATCTGAAGGTCCTTGAAAAGTGTAAAAGTTCTCAAATAAATACTAGACTAATGACTAAGGATTACATAAGAAGTGTAAAACAGTCTTTTAGTGCGAAAATCCACTTCCGTAGCCCACTTGGTGCGTGTTTGGGCTCAGCTTGATTGAGATCCACGTGCTAGAAGGCCTCTAGGGCGTTGAACACCTGCTTGGGGGTCCTTTGTGGGCATAGGACACTGGTCTTCTCCTTGTGGGCGTTGGACGCCAGAATAGGGCTGGAGGCTGGCGTTGAACGCTAGTTTTGGGCCTTCAATTCTGAAGTAAAGTATGAACTATTATATATTTCTGGAAAGCCGTAGATGTTAGCTTTCCATAGCCGTTATGAAAGCTCCATTTGGACTTCTGTGGCTCCAGAAAAGATTTTTCGAGTTCAAGGAGGTCAGATCCTAACAAGATCTACAACATTTTCTTTGTCTCTGAATCAGACTTTTGCTCGAGCTCCTCAATTTCAGCCAGAAAATACCTGAAATTGCATAAAAATACATAAACTCAAAGTAGAATCCAAAAATGTGAATTTTGCACTAAAACCTATGAAAACTTAATAAAACTTAAAAAAAACATACTAAAAACTATATGAAAATGATGCCAAAAATTGTATAAAATATCCGCTCATCAGAACACCAAACTTAAACTGTTGCTTGTTGACGATCGGTTTTCTGCCGGTAAAGAATTTTATAAAAATAATCACGTTGTAGGTATAGTTTCTAAACCAACTAAAATCCTTTCGTACAAAGTTTTGGTTGTCACAGGTAACAAACCCAATAAAATTTATAACCGAAGTATTTAAACCTCGGGTCGTCTCTCAAGAAATTGCAGGGAAGTATGAATTATTATTGGTTATGGAAAAATGTATTTTTTTGGGGTTTTTTGAAATAGGGAACAAGAAAATAAATTGGCAAGGAAGCAAATTAATAACTAGAAAAACTCTTGGCAAGGTACGAGAACTGGAAATCCCATCCTAGTTATCCTTATCAGGTGTGATGAGAATTGTTATTGCTCCCACTTAGTTAACCCTTACTAAATAAAGGAAAGTCAAGTGGACTAATCAATTTGATTCCTCAAGTCCTAGTCAACTCAAGTGTCACCAATTACTCAACCAAAGCCAAAAGGGGAAAATCTACTCGAATAAAAATGCCTTAAATTGAAAGCATCAATAACATAAAAGAAAGCAATCTTAAATCTGAAATACCTCAATGTATATTAAATAAGAAAATCAATTATAACATGGAGTTCATAAACCAATATTGGGAAAATAAGCAAACTAAAATAATATAATAAATAAAAGTAGAAGAGAAATTAAATTAAAGGAACATTGAACCTGGAAATTGAGAAGAAACAATCCTAAAGCTAAGAGAAATCCTAAATCCTAAAACCTACGAGAGAGGAGAGAGCCTCTCTCTCTCTAAAAACTACATCTAAAACCTAAAATTATGAATTATGAATGTTGTATGATTGAATGAATTGATTCCCCCACTTTATAGCCTCTATTCTGTGTTTTTGGGCTTGGATTTGGGCCGAAAAGGAGCCCAGAAATCGTTGGGGGCGACTTCTGCAACTTTCTGCATGTGGCGTCCATCACGCGTATGCGTGGGTTACACATGCACATCATTTGGAAGTTTTCCTTGTCACGCGTACGCGTCAGTCACGCGTACGCGTCGTTTGTGCTCTGCGTCAGGCACGCGTGTGCGTCGTCCATGCGTGCGCGTCGCTTCTATTTTCTTCAAGACTCTATTTTGTGCGTTCCTTCCACTTTTACACATTTCCTTTCTATCCTCTAAGCCATTCCTGCCCTATAAAGCCTGAAAATACTTAACACACAGATCACGGCATCGAATGGTAATAAAGGATATATTAAAATTAACATTTTTTAGGCTTAGGAAACATGTTTTCACATATATCACATGATAAGGAAGGAATTGTAAAACCATGCAAATTATATTAATAAGTGGGTGAAGAATTGATAAAAACACTCAATTGAGCATAAGATAAATCATAAAATAGTGTTTTATCAACCTCCCCACACTTAAACAATAGCATGTCCTCATGCTAAATTCAAGAGAAACAGAAAAAAAGTAAAGGTAGAATGGTGGAATCTATACAATACAATCTATTCTAAATGCAAGCTACCTAAATGAATCATGCAATTCTAATTACTATCCACTTATATACACATAGAGCTTACATGTGGTCAAATTAAGTCAAATTTTTCAAGGAATCATATATGCACAACAAAGGGCCAAGCCATATTAAAATATGTTCACAATTAAGTTGAGTTAACCAAAATATTTGACAAACATGCAAGACAAGCAATGATCAAACATGGATATATGTAATTGAGCTATTGAACCCTCACTGGATTTGTGTATACACTCTAGTCACTCAGTGTTTGGGGTTAATCACTCTATTATTCTCTAGTCATGCTTTCTAAAACTTTGTTCTTCATCTAACCAATCAACAAATATTTAATGTACACATGCAAACATCATGAGGTCTTTTCAAGGTTGTAATGGGGCTAAGGTAAAGGTGAGGGCATATATATAAGGCTAAGTGAGCTATAAATTGAATCCTTAATTAGTCTAAAATCTCACCTAACATATACATACTCTATACAATTTTAAAATTATGCCTAGCTACTCAATTTTTTCACTTTTGTATCACAAACTCATGCACCAAATTATTTTTTATTTTTATTACATATGCATTGATTTTTACTAAACTTTAATACTGGGGTAATTTTGTGTCCCCTTATTTAATTATTTAATTATAGAATGATGATTTTTTTATTTTATTTTATTTTATTTTTTTTTAAATCTGAAACATAAACACAACATATCAATGCACATGGTATCTTAATTATTTTGGTTTCACATGAGCATGCACCCAAATTCCAAATAATTTATCAATTGAATGCCTTTCTTATCATCCCATGTTTCTACAGTTTCTCCATATTCAGTGGATGCACAATCTCTATCTTAAACTAACCAAGGATCCAAATTGGGATATTTAATTTGTTTTTCTGCTTAAGGCTAGTGATGTGGTTATAGAACAGAATAAATGGGGATTAAAAGGCTCAAGGCGGCTAACAAGGGTGACTTAGAAAGGTAGGCTTATTTGGGATAAGTGAGCAAATACAAGTAATGGCCTCAATTATATGCAAGCATGTAAATACACTAATTAGTGGACATATAGAATGAAACAAAGTAAAGATTACAAGCATAGAGAAGGAAACACACAAGAAAGAAAATATTTATGGTTAAACAATGTAACTATGTAATTAAGCTCAAAAACTCACGGGTAGTGTGTTCTTTGGCTCAAAAACCATATATCAGTTATGTATATCATGCAAGTAGGAATTAAGAGTTTGCATTCAACTCAATGTGAATCTTTGAATGGCTTATATAAAAATAAGTATATTCTTTGAAAAATATTGTCAATTTACCAACATTAGATTGTTGTGATTCTGAAAAACTAAAATTTCTAGTTTACTCTTTTATTTTCAATTAAATCAAATTCTCATATGTTAAAAGGGGTAAACTAAACTTAATAATCCATATGTTTCTATATCACAACTAAATAAGCTAAGATGGCAAATTAAGCTAAATATCTAAGATATATACATAGCCCAAAGTGCAAAATATAGAAATAAAGTAGAAATAAACAGAAATACAGCAAAAAAAATGTGCAAGTACTGAAGGGACAATAAGATAAAATAAAATAAAATAAAATAAAATACAGAAAAAGAAATAAAATAGGATAAAGATTCTGAAAGTAGTTCACCAAAATAAAGTTTGCCAGAGATGGCGACCTCCCCACACTTATACAATAGCATCGTCCTCGATGCTCAATCAAGCTGGGTGTGCTGCTGGTGTCTCTATGGTGGCCTGAGGTGCTACAGTCTGTGTGAATGTCTGGGGATCTGCCTACTGAAGCGGAGGCTCTGTCTGTAAAGGGACCTGTGGGTCAGCCGGCTGTATTTGCTGGGGTTCCTCATGGTGTGGCGCAGCCTATTCGGGTCCTGCCTGCTCAGCCTCTGCTCGTGCATCCTCCTCCTGGTCATCCGCCTCCTCCTCAGATGGCTCTGACAGTGTGTCAGGCTCGGAGGGGATGTCAGTGTGGCCCGATCGGATCATCAACTTCAAATGCTCATAGCGTCGCTTGCTGCGACGCTCAGACCTCTCATATCGCCGCTGTTGCGGTGCTCCATCTGGTCCAGCCGCTCAAAGAAGCGGTGCACTAAGTGGTAAATGGGCTCAAAAGCAGGTGAGGGTGCTGTGGATGTGGGTGGTTGATGAGAGGATAACTTATACGCTTTTTGGCATTATTTTTAGTATATTTTAGTTAGTTTTTATTATGTTTTTATTAGTTTTTATTCAAAAATCAAATTCCTGGACTTTACTATGAATTTGTGTGTTTTTCTGTGATTTCAAGTATTTTCTGGCTAAAATTGAGGGACCTGAGCAAAAATCTGATTCAGAGGCTGAAAAAGGACTGCAGATGCTGTTGGATTCTGACCTCCCTGCACTCGAAGTGGATTTTCTGGAGCTACAGAAGCTCAATTGGCGCGCTCTCAATTGCTTTGGAAAGTAGACATCCTGGGCTTTCCAGCAATTTACAATAGTCCATACGTTACCCGAGATTTGATGGCCCAGAACGGCGTTCCAAGTCAGCATAGAAATTCTGGCGTCAAAATGCCAGAACTGGCATGAAAGCTGGAGTTAAACACTCAAACTGGCACAAAAGCTGGCGTTTAACTCCAAGAAAGGTCTCTATACATGAAAGCTTCAATGCTCAGCCCAAGCACACACCAAGTGGGCCCCATAAGTGGATTTCTACATTAACTATTCTAGCTTACTCATTTTCTGTAACCCTAGGTCACTATTTTATTATAAAAACTAGTTTTAGTGATTCATCTTGTACCTCATGACACTCTACACGTTTCATATTGTATCTTCTACGGCATGAGTCTCTAAACCCCATTGTTGGGGGTCAGGAGCTCTGCTGTTCTTCATGAATTAATGCAATTACTACTGTTTTCCATTCTATCACGCTTGCTTCTATTCTAAGATATTCATTCGCACTTCAACCTGATGAATGTGATGATCTGTGACACTCATCATCATTCTTACCTATGAACGCATGCCTGACAACCACCTCTGTTCTACATGCAATCAAGCTTGAATGTGTATCTCTTGGGTTTCTAATCTAAGATTGGAACTTTCGTGGTATAGGCTAGAATTATTGGCGGTCATTCCTGAGATCCGGAAAGTCTAAACCTTGTCTGTTGTATTTCGAGTAGGATCTGGGAAAGGATGACTGTGACGAGCTTCAAACTCACGAGTGCTGGGCATAGTGACAGACGCAAAAAGATCAATGGATCATATTCCAACATGAGTGAGAACCGACAGATGATTAGCCGTGCGGTGACAACGCATTTGGACCATTTTCACTGAGAGGACGGATGGTAGCCATTGACAACGGTGATCCACCAACATAAAGCTTGCCATGGAAGGAGCCTTGCGTGTATGATGAAGAAGACAGTAGGAAAGCAGAAATTTAGAAGACAAAGCATCTCCAAAACCTCAACCTGTTCTCCATTACTACATAACAAGTATTTATTTCATGTTCTTTTACTTTTTACAATTAAATCTGAGAATTATTGATATCCTGACTAAGAGTTACAAGATAACCATAGCTTGCTTCAAGCCGACAATCTCCGTGGGATCGACCCTTACTCACGTAAGATATTACTTGGACGACCCAGTGCACTTGCTGGTTAGTTGTGCGGAGTTGCAAAAGTGTGATTGTAATTTTGTGCACCAAGTTTTGGGCGCCGTTGCCGGGGATTGTTCGAGTTTGGACAACTGACGGTTTATCTTGTTGCTTAGATTAGGAATAATTTATTTTTGTTGGTTTAGAGTCACTAAATTTGAGTCTTTTATTTGAGTTAGTTTCATATTTTAAGTTTGGTGTCAATTGCATGTTTTTATTTTCTTTTAATTTTTCGAATTTGCATGTTCTTAGTTCTTTCTTGATCTTTAAAATTTCTAAATTTGGTGTCTTCTTTGTGTCTTCCTTTGAATTTTTGAAAATTTGTGTTTGATTTTCTAAAAAATTTTTAAGTTTGGTGTCCCTTGTGCTTTTATTTACTTAAAAAGTTTTCAAAAATTTGTTCTTGGTATTCATCTTGATCTTCAAAGTGTTCTTGGTGTTCGTCTTGACATTCAAAGTTTTCTTGTTTATTCTCTTTGTGTTGATCTAAAATTTCTGAGTTTAGTGTCATTTTGTTGTTTTTCTCTTTTCTCATTAAAATTCAAAAATAAAAAAAATATCTTTTCTTTATTTTACTCATAAATTTCGAAATTTTGCATTAAATTAGTCAAAGATTTTCAAAATCATATCTTCTTTTTTTAGTCAAGTCAAAAATTCTAATTTCAAAAATTGATCTTTTGAAATCTTTTTCAAAAATCAAATCTTTTTAATTTCTTCAATCATATCTTTTCAATCATATCTTTTTTTTATTAAATTGCAATCATATCTTCTCAATCATATCTTTTTAAAATAATTTTCAATCATATCTTTTTGATTGCTAATTTCCAAAATCTTTTTAATCAATTAATTAATTTAGTTTTCAATTTGCTTTTATTTTCTTCTAATTTTCGAAAGTTCTATTTTATCTTCCATTTATTTTGTTTTAATTTTTTTTCTTTTTTCGGTTACTTTTAATTAAAAATAAAATAATAATAATAATAATAAAATAAAATTTAAAAATATAATTTAATTGCAATCCATATCAATTCCCTTTTCTCCATCATGGACATAAGTGGAAATGAACAGTCCATAAAGACTCTGGGGTCATATGCAAACCCCATTACAGCTGCATATGGGAGTAGTATCTGTATACCTCCCATCAAAGCAAGCAGTTTTGAGCTAAATCCTCAGCTCTTTATCATGGTGCAACAAAATTGCCAGTATTCCGGTCTTCCATAGGAAGAACCTACTGAGTTTCTGGCATAGTTCCTACAAATTGCTGACAAAGTACGTGATAAAGAAGTAGACCAGGATGTCTACAGATTGTTACTGTTTCCATTTGCTGTAAAAGATCAAGCTAAAAGGTGGTTAAATAACCAACCCACAGCAAGCATAAAAACATGGAGACAGTTATCAGACAAATTCCTGAATCAATTTTACCCTCCAAAAAGGATGACACAGCTGAGGCTGGACATCCAAGGCTTTAAACAAGAGGATCACGAATCCCTTTATAATGCCTGGGAGAGGTACAGAGGGATGCTAAGGAAATGCCCCTCTGAAATGTTTTCAGAGTGGGTACAGTTAGACATCTTCTACTATGGGCTTACAGAAAAAGCTCAGATGTCTCTAGACCACTCAGCTGGTAGATCTATACACATGAGGAAAACGATTGAAGAAGCTCAAGAACTCATAGATACGGTTGCTAGAAATCAGCATCTGCACTCAAGCAGTGAGTCCTCTATAAAAGAAGAGGCTAGGACAGTAACTACTGATCCTAATCCTCAAGAAGAAATTATTGAACTTAATCAGCAATTATTCCTTATGACAAAACAATTAGCAGAAATTAAAGAGATGCTCCAAGACACTAAAAATGCTAACAAGAATATGGAAGCACAATTGAATCAGACAAGACAGCAGCTATCTACACAGATAACAGAAGAATGCCAAGCTGTCCAATTAAGGAGCGGGAAGACATTGAATAAATCAGCTCAAAGTAGCAGGAAGCCAAGAAAGGAACAACTGATAGAGGATGACCAAACCACTGCCCAAAGTCCCTCTGAGGACAGCAAGAGCCCAGAGAGGAATAATTCTGGCGTTCAAACACTAGAAAAGGGTGAAAGATTGGCGTCAAATGCCCAGTGGATGCCCACTTCTGGCGTTCAAATGCCAGAAAAGGGAGAAAAGCTGGCGTTAAACGCCCGTCCTAGCGTTCAAACGCCAATGAGGGATCAGACACCTGCAAGTGCTGATAGTAACCCCTCTAAGAAGGCTTCTCCAACCACCTCTGTAGGGAATAAACCTGCAGCAACTAAGGTTGAAGAATATAAAGCCAAGATGCCTTATCCTCAAAAACTCTGCCAAGCGGAGTAGGATAAATAATTTGCTCGCTTTGCAGACTATCTCAGGACTCTTGAGATAAAGATCCCATTTGCAGAGGAACTTGAGCAAATACCCTCTTATGCTAAGTTCATGAAAGAGATCTTAAGTCATAAGAAGGATTGGAGAGAAACTGAAAAGGTGTTTCTCACTGAAGAATGCAGTGCAGTCATTCTGAAAAGCTTACCAGAGAAGCTTCAAGATCCAGGAAGCTTTATGATACCATGCACATTAGAGGGTGCTTGCACCAAGACAGCTCTATGTGACCTTGGAGCAAGTATCAACCTAATACCTACATCCACTATCAGAAAGCTTGGCTTGACTGAAGAAGTCAAACCAACCCGGATATGTCTTCAACTTGCTGATGGCTCCATTATTGATGTACAAAAAGGGGAAGTGACCCTGAGAGTCAATGAGGATGAGTTCAAGTTAAATGCTGTCAAAGCTATGCAGCATCCAGACACATCAAATGACTGCATGAGCACTGATATTATTGACCTTTTGGTGGAAGAGATCAATATAACTGAAAGTCTCGAATCAGAGCTAGAGGACATCTTTAAAGATGTTTAGCCTGATCTGGAGAAATCAGAGGAAATAAAAGAACCTCTGAAAATTCCTTAGGAATAGGATAAGCCTCCTAAACCTGAGCTCAAACCACTACCACCATCCTTGAAATATGCATTTCTAGGAGAAGTGACACTTTTCCAGTGATCATAAGCTCTGCTTTAAATCCACAAGAAGAGAAAGCACTAATTCAAGTGCTAAGGACACACAAGACAGCTCTTGGGTGGTCCATAAATGATCTTAAGGGCATTAGCCCAGCAAGATGCATGCACAAGATCCTATTGGAGGATGATTCTAAGCCAGTGGTTCAACCATAGAGGCGGCTAAATCCAGCCATGAAGGAGGTGGTGCACAAAAAGGTCACTAAGTTACTAGAGGCTGGGATTATTTATCCTATTTCTGATAGTCCCTGGGTAAGCCCTGTCCAAGTTATACCTAAAAAGGGAGGCATGACAGTGGTTCACAATGAAAAGAATGAACTGGTTCCTACAAGAACAGTTACAGGGTGGCGTATGTGTATTGACTACAGAAGGCTCAATACAGCCACCAGAAAGGATCATTTTCCTTTACCATTCATAGACCAGATGCTAGAAAGACTAGCAGGTCATGATTATTACTGCTTTTTGGATGGCTATTCGGGCTACAACCAAATTGCAGTAGATCTTCAGGATCAAGAGAAAACAGCATTCACATGTCCTTCTGGAGTATTTGCCTACAGAAGGATGCCTTTTGGTCTGTGCAATGCACCTGCAACCTTTCAGAAGTGCATGCTTTCTATTTTCGCTGATATGGTGGAAAAATTTCTGGAGGTCTTCATGGATGACTTCTCAGTATTTGGAGACTCATTCAACTCCTGTCTTGACCATTTAGCACTTGTTCTGAAAAGATGCCAAGAGACCAACCTAGTTTTAAACTAAGAAAAATGTCACTTTATGGTGACTAAAGGAATTGTCCTTGGGCATAAAATTTCAAACAAGGAAATAGAGGTGGATCAAGCTAAGGTTAAGGTAATTGAAAAATTACCACCACCTGCCAATGTAAAAGCAATCAGAAGCTTTCTAGGGCATGCAGGATTCTATAGGAGGTTTACAAAGGATTTTTCAAAAATAGCAAAACCTCTGAGCAATCTGCTAGTTGCTGACATGCCATTTGTGTTTGACACAGAGTGTCTGCAAGCGTTTGAGACCCTGAAAGCTAAGTTGGTTACAGCACCAGTCATCTCTGCACTAAACTAAACATTACCATTCGAACTAATGTGTGATGCCAGTGACCATGCCATTGGTGCAGTGTTGGGACAGAGGCATAACAAGCTTCTGCACATCATTTACTATGCTAGCCGTGTTTTAAATGATTCACAGAAGAATTACACAATCACAGAAAAAGAGTTACTTGCAGTGGTTTATGCTATTGACAAGTTTAGATCCTGTTTAGTAGGTTCAAAAGTGATTGTGTATACTAACCATGCTGCTCTTAAATACCTACTCACAAAGCAGGATTCAAAACCCAGACTCATAAGATGGGTGTTGCTTCTGCAAGAGTTTGATATAGAAATAAGAGACAGAAAAGGGATAGAGAACCAGGTAGCTGATCACCTGTCCCGGATAGAACTAGTAGCAGGGGCGTCCCTCCCTCTTACTGAGATCTCTGAAACCTTTCCGGATGAGCAAATTTTCGCCATTCAGGAAGCACCATGGTTTGCAGAGATTGCAAATTATAAAGCTGTGAGGTTCATACCCAAAGAGTACAGCAGGGTGCAGACGAAAAAACTAATTTCAGATGCAAAGTACTACTTTTGGGATGAACCATATCTCTTTAAGAGATGTGCAGACGGAATGATCCGCAGATGCGTACCCAGAGAAGAGGCACAGAAGATCCTATGGCACTGCCATGGATCACAGTATGGAGGACATTTTGGAGGTGAGTGAACAGCCACTGATAAACCCATATTTTATGATATATTTTGTGCTTAATTTGAGTGATTTATTCAATCCTTCACCCACTTATTCATATTAATTGCATGGTTTTACTTTCCCTTCCTTATTATGTGATGTATGTGAAAAACATGTTTCCTAAGCTTTAAAATTAATTATTTTAATTACCTTTATTCCCATTCGATGCCGTGATTAGTGTGTTGAGTAGTTTCAGATTTTCTAAGGAAGAATGGCTTAAGGGATGGAAAAGGAAACATACAAAAATGGAAGGAAAGCACAAAACGGAGCTTCTGAAGAAACTGGCATCCACGCGATCGCATGGACAAAGCGATCGCATGCCAAGCGCGAATCAGGAGCGACGCGGCCGCATGACTGACGCGACCGCGCGCCTTAAGCAGAACGCACATGACGTGGTCGTATGACTGACACGACCGCGTGGAAAGGAAATGCTCCGAATGACGCGACCGCATGACCCACGCGGACGCGTGACAGAGGCCACGCACCAGAAATTGCAGAAAACGCTCATAGCAAATTCTGAAGCCCTTTTTGGCCCAAATCCAAGTCCAGAAGGCATAGACCAGAGGTTACAAAGTGAGGGAACGCATCCATTCAGAGAGAGCTCGCCAATTTTCACTTTCCATGATTTAGATTTAGTTTGAGAGAGGTTCTCTCCTCTCTCTCTTAGGATTAGGATTAGGATTTAGGACTTCTCTTAGTTTGTAAGAGTGACTTTCGATCCAGGTTTAATATTTACTTTAATGCTTTTATGCGTACTTATAAATGTTGCCAACTTGACTTATGAACCCTTTCCATGTTATGATTTGAATTAATGATTATTTGAGGTATTTCAGTTATTGATTGCTTTCTCCTTAATTTGTGTTACCATTGCTTTCCGTCTAAGGATATTTTATTCCAACAATTTTACTTTCTCCCTTTTGGTCTTGGTTAAGAAATCAGTAACTCAACATTATTAAACTCAGCATAATTGATAATCGTTATCTTGCTAATTGAACGGAACTTCAATAATCTCAACTTTTTCTTAGAAAATAAATAGGATTTGAATGTCAAACTAATTAGTCCCTTGACTTTCCTTTACTTTAGTGAAGGTTAACTAAGTGGAATTTAGATTCAACTTTCATTGTTGTTGAGGGAGATAATTAAGTTGGACTTCCAATTTCTCTTACCTTGCCAAAAGTTGCTTTACAGTATTTATTTATTTTAATTGCCATTTACTCTACTTGTCATTCAAATCACTTGCTTCTCACTTTCTAAACCCCGATTACAACCTTTATAGCCAATAATAAAAACATACTTCCTTGCAGTTCCTTGAGAAGACGACCCGAGGTTTGAATACTCGGTTAACAATTTTTAAAGGGGTTTGTTACTTGTGACACCCAAAACGTTTGTACGAAGGGATTTTTGTTGGTTTAGAGACTATATCTACAACGCGACTGTTTTTATGAACTTCTTTACTGGCAAAAATCCCAACGTCAAAATGGCGTCGTTGCCGGGGAACTACTAACGTGTGCCTTATTATTGGTTATTGTAAATATTTTTCTTTTGCTTGTTTCTTTATTTTTGTTTTTCCTTTTCATCTTTATTTGCTACCATGAATTCTCACCCCTCTCGCTTTGAGTTTGGTTCTAACTTTGTTGAACGAAATAGAAGTTACAGCAGGAATATGCATCAAGGTCAGACCAATCAAGGATGGATGGAGCCAAGAGGATCTAATCAACCCTTTAGGCAGCAACACCCTCCGAGATATCCTAGACAAAGACCATTCTACCGTGCATACCCAGCTGAAAGATATGGTGAACAACCTTGTAACTACCAACAAGCTCCACCCCGTGCATATAAACCATCCTTTCAACATAACCTTGAACCACCACACTCACAAGCTTCTCTTCACCATTCGCCACCATATGATCCTTCCTTACCCCAGTACCGATCCAATCACTCCCAGTCAGCACCACTTCCCTTTGTATCATGTCCAAGTCCGGAAACCCGAGAAGCAGAGGTTCACCTAACGAAAACAGTAAATAAATTTCAAACAACCATTCGACAATTGGAGCAAGTAGTAATTCAATGGGTTTCTAGGCACTCAAATACACAAGGATCAGCCACAGCCCCATGTGAACAGTCTAACAAAGAGCGTAGCATGAAGGAAATACCAGAAACTCCAGTGGATAAGACAGAGAATAAATTCGTACTAGAACAAGTAGAAGAAGCTGTCATTGTTCAAGAAGAAGAGTTGGTTGAAGATCTAGGAGATGCTGAACCTCCATGGGAATCCAGAACTGAGGAGAACTCCTTCAAGGATGCTACAGTTGATGCTAAGGAGGATATTGTACAATCTTCAAGGCAAGTTGTTTATGAAGAATCAGACGGAGTGATCCAGGACACAAATTCCCTTGATGATGATAGTCACAAGTCTAGCTCTCTTAGTAATGAACTTGTATCCGCAAGTGAATTCTCTGAGATTGAAGAATCTTCCTCAGATGAATACGAAGATGATACAGAGGTAGATTTCTCTCAACCTCCAATCTATGACTCGAGTGATGAGGAAGACATAGAAGACTTTGACCAGGGTGACACTACATTTGAAGACTCTTGCAAGGAAGTTGAGGAATTTACAGAAAAGCATAAGGGTATAGAACTTACAGAACCACCAGAAACACCTACCCCAAGGCCATTGCCACCTAATACAAGCTTCAAGTAGGTACAATCCTTAACCTTTAACTTTGCTTATTCACTTGAATATGGTTTGCTTGAAACAGATGCCCAGCTTAGAGCTCTTTGTGGCTTTAAGAGTAAGAGGGAAATGGCTCGTACCCAGAGCTGGTGCACAAGGTTCAATAAGGTTCCACGCTTCACCTCGAAGTACACGGATTGGTATCATGCTCAATTGTATGGATCACGGAGAACGTTTGGTCACCATGGTGAGATTCTACTCTTTAAACCGCCCGGATGGAAACATGTAGATCAAGACGGAGGCGGGTTTAATAGCAAAGCTTGGGATCCTGGAATCTATTCTGACATTCGTCACCCCGGGAGCCTAACAATCTGTTTGAAGCTGTTCAGAAGCTTTACATGCCTAGTTTAGGATCCCGGAGGCTATTGGCATTCCAAGCACTGGTGGAGATTTTTGGACGAATTTAAACATAAGCCGCCATAACAAGAGGCTCCTCCGACGTCCAACTTAAGGACTTTAACTAAAAGTGCTAGGTGGGAGACAACCCACCATGGTATGATCGTTCCTTTTGCAATTTTAATTTTATTTCGTCTTGTTTGTTTTTGAATTTTATTTCTATTTTATTAAACCTGGAATCATGCATAGCATTCACATTAAGCATTGCATCCTGCATTCATTTCAAAAAAAAATAAAAAATAAAAAAAGGATGCATGACGCGACCGCATGCCCCATGCGATCGCGTCATACTGCGAATACACTATCCACGCGGCCGCGTCATCCATGCGGCCGCGTGCCTTAGAGATCAGCGCCAAATTGGCCCACGCGATCCCATGCCCTTGTGCGTTTTGCACAAATTGGCCCACGCGATCCCATGCCCCATGCGATCGCGTTACTTGCACAAAACCAATCCCACGCGACCCACGCGATCGCATCCCCTCCTTTCATGTGATCGCGCGAACCACGTGATCGCGTCACCCCCTATCCTACCCCTCTCACGCGATCGCGTGACCTACGCGATCGCGTCACTCCCATTTTCACCCCAACCACGCGACTGCATGCCCCGTGCGGCCGCGTGGGTTCGAAAATATAACCCCCCAGCCACGCGAACCCTATCAGTCGCGCAGCCCCCCAACCCTCTTCTCCCTCTCTTCTTCTTCTTCTCCCAACCACCACCCAGCACCACCCAGCAACCACCGCGCCACCACCCAAACGCCGCCGCCGTCCAGACACCGTCGCCGTACCACCCCCTCCCCTTCTTTCTTCTTCTTTCTTCCTCTCTTCTCTTCCCACTGCCACCCCCCCCTCCGCGGACCACCACCGCCAGCCCTCCACCACCCACACGCAACCCCCTCCCTTCCTCTATCAATTACCCTAAACCCTATCCCCATTACCCCCTCTCCACTGCCCCCTCAGCCGCCACTACTCTGCCGTGCCCCTCCACCGCGCCGGACGCCGCCGCAGCCACCACCCAGCCGCTTTCTTACCCCGTTCTACTCCTCACGCCTACCAGGTTCCGATGAACGCCGCCTTCCTATCCTTCGCAGTTATTTTACAATTTTTTTTTCTATTTCTATTCATTATTAGGATAGATAGATATGCATGCTGTAGTGGATTTTTAGGTTGTTAGGTAGCTTAGGCTGTGGTTAGTGGATCTAGGTCTGTTTACTTGCACTGTTCATGCTTTTGTTTTATCAAACTACAATTCTGCTGTTCCTGTGACCTTGTTCATATGCTGTGATTTCCTGTATTTGCTGCTTGTTACTCTGAATTTTCCTGTTTCTATTAATTATAGGTAACTGCAGCACCTTTTTTTTAATTCATATGAACTGCCTTGTTTGCTGTTTACTTTCCGGGACAATCCAATTTTAGCCGGAATGTTGCCCAAATTTTTTGTGAATTGTTTTCATTCATGTTTTGTTTTGGCAATCTAAACTCTGTTGTCCTCTGCCTTACCCAAACCATTTCATGAATGCTATGGCAGACTTTCCTATCCTCTTTGATTTCCTGGTTTATAAACTGCATCTGTGACATTCTGATTCCAATTCTTGCTTTCTTTATATCTCTTTGAATCAACATCACCCTGTTTTCCTTGTTAGGTTTTGAGTTATTTTTAGTCATAATTGTGAATCCTTGTTACATGGACTATTTTCTTTATGCCACTTACTGACTCACTAATTTTAATTTACTAACTTCTTTTTCAAATTCTAACCATACTAACCCCTTCAAAATCTCTTTTTTGATTTTTTTACTTTCCTCTAACTTTCTAACCATGGCATACTGATTTTTTTTTCTATTTAACTTGAATTCTGATACATTTTGGATTGTCAATTCTTCATTTCCAAATTTTATACTACTAAACAATCCTTAATGCACAATTACTTGACTCATTTACCTCATTCTAATTCTCCTTGCCGCTTTGAGTTTTCTTTGTTTAAATTGCCTATTTGCTTTCCTATTTTTATCCATATCCTGGTTTCCCATTTTTCAGGATGTCTGCCTCATAGAGAAAGGGAAAAGGCAAGGCTACGGGCAAGCGCAAGAGAGGAGATTCCTCCCAGTCCATCATCGCCCTCATGCATGATTCCTCATGGCGGGAGAAGAACCTTACACAGCAGGAAAAAGCTGACCAGCTGCTCCCTGTAAATGATTCAATAAAATTTGCAAACCGGTACTGTGAGCTGAAGTACCCGGCTTTTGCAAACTCCAGGAATCTATACTTGGAGAGAACTCTGAAGATTCCAGAAGCACTCCAGCAGTACACCACTGAGCAAATCAAGCACAGAGGCTGGTTCTTTCTGGAGAGAACATTGACAGAGGTCAATGCATCTTGGGTCCGGGAATTCTACTGTAATTACTACATCACCACCCTAGATGCAGTGAACCTGAGAGGAAAACAAATTCTGGTCACTGAGGAGGCCATAGAGGACATTCTCCAGCTCCCAGCCAAGTCCGATCAGCCTGATGGTTGTTTAAAGGCTGAGGAGGACATGCGCCTGATGCAGTTTGATTAGGATCCTGTAAAGGCACGGATAGATCTCGACCCGACTGTTCCTTGGGAGATGGGTCAGGACACCACCATGCCTAGAGGGATCAAGAGGGCGTACTTAAATGATGAGGCTCGGTTATGGCACCAGATCTTGAGTAATTATGTGATGCCGAGTACGCACGAGACGGAGATCCCAGCTGCTATGATCACCCTCCTATGGTGTGTGCTGGAGGGTAAGGACCTTTATCTACAACGCTTTATCCGGCATTATATGGCCAGGGTCGATGTCCGAGGCACCCTCCCTTTCCCGTATCTGGTTACACAGCTAGGCCGTCGAGCTGACGTGCCATGGGAGGATGCCAATGAGAGACCACCAGCGGCGGACTGCAGGAAGATCATTCCTCACAGCCGGAACTTCCTCGCTTTGGGCTACAGACCACCACCCTTCACTGCTACTGATGAGACAGCCCCACCATCTGCTGGACCCTTTTCATCCACAGCTGCCCCTGCTGCCCCTGCTGTCACCACTGCACCTCCACCTGCCTCTGAGCCCGTATACCGCCTCGTGCACCGCCTATTCCGACAGCTTGATCAGATGGAGCGCCGTAACCGGCACCGGTATGAGAGATTGGAGTGTCGCAGCCAGCAATGCTATTTGCATCTGAAGCTGATGATCTGACAGGGTGGTGACATCCCCTCTGAGCCCGACACACCATCAGAGCCATCAGAGGAGGAGGAGGATGAGCACGAGGAGGAGACTCATTTCCAGGAGGAGACCTATCAGCAGGCAGACACAGAGCAGGCTGCCCCGCATCAGGAGGTTACGCATCAGATAGAGGCTACAGATCCGGAGATTCCGATCCAGTCAGCACCGCCTCTATAGCAGCCAGACCCTTAGCCCACCACCACCACAGAGCCTCCAGCTACCATCCCTACCAGTGATGACACCCCTTCACACCCGGCTTGACTGAGCATCAGGGACGATGCTTCATTTTAAGTGTGAGGAGGTCGCCATCTCTGGTGTTTTTATTTTGGTGAACCACTACATCTCTTTTTCTTTTATTTTGGATATTTTTTGTATTTTTCTTTTTTTTTCTGAGTACTTATACATTGCTGCTTTTATGTATTTTTACTCTATTTTTGCATTTTGCATTTCTAGTTCATATTTTTAGTTATTTAGTTTAGTTTGCAATTCTGACTTATTAGTGGATTAATTAGTATAGTTTACCCTTTTTAGCATAAGATAGCATAGTTTAAATTGAAAAATATAAAAAGGAAGTAAGCTAGGAAATTGAACATAACAGATTTAAATCCATAAACCTTGTATATATAGCATTACATCATATAGTTAAGCTGACAACATTTCATCAAGGAGGAACATTAAAACTTTAAAGGCTACCCTAAATAATTTTTTTATGAGAATAATGGGAATTTTTAACTAAACCTGCATAACATATATGAATGATATATGATGCTTGAGTTAGAGAACACACAGCCTGTGAGTATTGAGCTTAATTGTATGGTTGCATTCAAACCATAATTTCATTCCTGTGTGTTTCGCTTCTTTTTATTCTGATGTTCTTTACTTTGCTTTAATCTATATGTCCAATTATAGAATATAGATACATGCCAAAAGAATGATTGAGGCCATCATTTGATTTTAGCTCACTTGCCCCAAAATAACCTACCTTTCACATCACCCTTGTTAGCCCCCTCGAGCCTTTAAAACCCCTTTTATTCTATTTAGCCACACTACTAGCCTTAAGCAGAAAAACAAAATAAAATCCCAAGTCGAATCCTTGGTTAGCTTAAGATAGAAAATTATAAATAGATTAAAATGTGGGAAACCTATTGGGAACATGGATGATAGAAACAAAAGGGTAGAAAAGTTGAAAGAAATAAAATAATTTAGAAAATTTGGGAAGCATGCTCATGAGAAATCAAAGTGATCAATTACCATGTGCATTAAAAAAAAGTTATTTTTCAGCATTTAATAAAAGGGGATACAAAAGAATTTCCCAATGCAAAATAAAAACAATGCACATGGGATAAAAATAAAATTGAAACATGAGCATGTAACAACAAGTGGGATAACATGGGAAAATTGGTAAAGAAGCTTATTCTACTAAATATGCATGTTAGGTGGGATCTTAGTCTAATTAAGGATTCACTTATTAGCTCACTTAGCCTTATACATATATCCTTACCTTTACCTTGGCCCCATTACAACCTTAATTAAAGACCTCATGACTTTTGGTATGACTGTACTCTATAATTGTTGATTGGTTAGATGAAGAACAAAGTGATAGAAAGTAAGAATAAAAAAGAAAAGTAGAGTGAATAAACCCAATAAACACTGAGTGACTAGAGGGTAAACACAAAATCCAGTGAGGGTTCAATAGCTCATCAGCATATATCTGTGCTTAAATTACTAATTGTTTTGCAAGTTTGTACAATATTTCCCATCTCATTTGCTAAAATGCTTTATTATTTAAGGGTTGGCTATATATATATATGTATATATGACTCCTTAAGAATGTGGATTAATTTGACTACATGTAAGCTTTATATATGAGTGGATAAATTGGAATTGCATGACTCATTTAGGTAGATGCATTTAGAATAGGTTGCATTGCATAACATTCCACCACTTTAACCTTATTTTTTACCTTGGATTTAGCATGAGGACATGCTATTGTTTAAGTGTGGGGAGGTTGATAAACCCATATTTTATGATATATTTTGTACTTAATTTGAGTGATTTATTCAATCCTTCACCCACTTATTCATATTAATTGCATGGTTTTACTTTCCTTTCCTTATTATGTGATGTATGTGAAAAACATGTTTTCTAAGCTTTAAAATTAATTATTTTAATTACCTTTATTCCCATTCGATGCCGTGATTAGTGTGTCGAGTAGTTTCAGATTTTCTAAGGCAGAATGGCTTAAGGGATGGAAAAGGAAACATACAAAAATGGAAGGAAAGCACAAAACGGAGCTTCTGAAGAAACTGGCATCCACGCGATCGCATGGACGAAGTGATTGCGTGCCAAGCGCGAATCAGCAGCGACGCGGCCGCATGACTGACGCGGCCGCGCGCCTTAAGCAGAACGCACATGACGCGATCGCATGACTGATGCGACCGCGTGGAAAGGAAATGCTCCGAATGACGCGACCGCGTGACCCACGCGGACGCGTGACAGAGGCCACGCACCAGAAATTGCAGAAAATGCTCATAGTGAATTCTGAAGCCCTTTTTGGCCCAAATCCAAGTCCAGAAGGCATAGACCAGAGGTTACAAAGTGAGAGAACACATCCATTCAGAGAGAGCTCGCCAATTTTCACTTTCCATGATTTAGATTTAGTTTAAGAGAGGTTCTCTCCTCTCTCTCTTAGGATTAGGATTAGGATTTAGGACTTCTCTTAGTTTGTAAGAGTGACTCTCAATCCAGGTTTAATATTTACTTTAATGCTTTTATGCGTACTTATAAATGTTGCCAACTTGACTTATGAACCCTTTCCATGTTATGATTTGAATTAATGATTATTTGAGGTATTTCAGTTATTGATTGCTTTCTCCTTAATTTGTGTTACCATTGCTTTCCATCTAAGGATATTTTATTCCAACAATTTTACTTTCTCCCTTTTGGTCTTGGTTAAGAAATCAGTAACTCAACATTATTAAACTCAGCATAATTGATAATCGTTATCTTGCTAATTGAACTGAACTTCAATAATCCCAACTTTTTCTTAGGAAATAAATAGGATTCGAAGGTCAAACTAATTAGTCCCTTGACTTTCCTTTACTTTAGTGAAGGTTAACTAAGTGGAATTTAGATTCAACTTTCATTGTTGTTGAGGAAGATAATTAAGTTGGACTTCCAATTTCTCTTACCTTGCCAAAAGTTGCTTTACAGTGTTTATTTATTTTAATTGCCATTTACTCTACTTGTCATTCAAATCACTTGCTTCTCACTTTCTAAACCCTGATTACAACCTTTATAGCCAATAATAAGAACATACTTCCTTGCAGTTCCTTGAGAAGACGACCCGAGGTTTGAATACTCGGTTAACAATTTTTAAAGGGGTTTGTTACTTGTGACACCCAAAACGTTTGTACGAAGGGATTTTTGTTGGTTTAGAGACTATATCTACAACGCGACTGTTTTTATGAACTTCTTTACTGGCAAAAATCCCAACGTCAGCCACTAAGGTCCTCCAATGTGGCTTCTACTTGCCTACTCTCTATAGAGATGCCCGAGAGTTTGTGCGTAACTGTGACAGTTGCCAAAGAGCTGGCAACTTGCCTCATGGTTATGCCATGCCTCAACAAGGGATCTTAGAGATTGAGTTATTTGATGTATGGGTATTGACTTCATGGGTCCCTTCCCACCATCATACTCAAACACTTACATTCTGGTGGCAGTAGACTATGTATCTAAATGGGTAGAAGCAATTGCCACACCCACTAATGATACTAAGACCGTACTGAAATTCCTCCAGAAACATATCTTCAGCAGATTTGGCATCCCCAGAGTACTAATCAGTGACGGGGGCACTCATTTCTGCAATAAATAGCTATACTCTGCTATGGTACGATATGGAATTAGCCACAAAGTAGCAACTCCATATCACCCACAGACAAATGGGCAGGCTGAAGTCTCTAATAGAGAACTAAAAAGAATCCTGGAATGGACTGTAATTGCCCGTAGAAAGGATTGGGCAAAAATCTTGGATGATGCTCTGTGGGCATACAGAACAGCATTCAAGACTCCTATAAGAACCTCTCCATACCAGCTTGTGTATGGCAAGGCCTGTCATTTGCCCATGGAACTGGAACATAAGGCCTACTGGGCAACCAGATTCCTAAATATAGATGCTAAGTTAGTTGGAGAGCAAAGATTGCTCCAGCTGAATGAGCTAGAGGAATTCAGGTTCAATACTTTTGAAAATGCTAAAATTTATAAGGAGAAAGCAAAAAAGTGACATGACAAGAAATTGTCATCTAGAGTCTTTGAACCAGGACAAAAGGTTCTGCTCTTCAACTCTAGGCTCAGACTATTTCCCGGGAAATTGAAATCCTGGTTGAGGGGATCATATGTGATCACAAGTGTATCACCGTATGGATATGTTGAGCTACAGGATATTGATTCTGATAAAAAGTTCATTGTTAATGGACAGAGAATCAAACATTATCTTGAAAGCAATTTTGAGCAAGAATGCTCAAAACTGAGGCTTGAATAAAGCTCAGTCAAGGTCCAGCTAAAGACAATAAAGAAGCGCTTGCTGGGAGGCAACCCAGCCATTAGCAAGTTATTTGTTTTACTTAATACTTAGAGAAGTTTAATATAAATTCTCTTCAAGATTACCCATCAAAATTGAAGGAATTCACAGAGTTACAGAAAGATTCAGCGCAAAAAGCAGAGAAAATGAGCTCACTGGCAAGAAAACGCTAGTAAGGAGCATTTTGGGCGTTAAACGCCAGAATGGGTACCATTCTGGGCGTTTTACGCCAAAATTGCAGCATCCTGGGTGTTCAGAAAAATGCCAATAACAAAGGATTTCTGGCGTTTAACGCCAGCCAGGGTACCTGGCTAGGCGTTAAACGCCTACAATGGCCAACTTATGGGCGTTAAACGCTAGAATGGATACCATTCTAGGCGTTTAACGCCAGAAAGACAGGGGGAGAGGATTTTGTTTTTCACTTCAAAATTTTTCAAATTTTCATGTTTTGACTCATAATTTTCTGCATAAACATGTTTCAAACTTTCATCATTCACCCTCAATTTTCAAAAAAATTCAACACTTTTCTAAATCTCTTTTCAAATTACCTTTAAATCCTTCCCAAATCTTCTTCAAAAAACTCAAGTATCTTTTCAATTTCTTTCCAAATCTTTTCAAACTCATTATATCATCTCTTATTTCTTAGATGTATAAACAAATTTTTAGATTTAACCTCTTTATATCTTTTTCAATTAAAAATCTCATCTTTTTCATATCATGATTTTATTTTCTTCCACCAATCATATCTCTATGTCATATCTCTTTCAAAATTTTCGAAATCCCTCCCCTTCTCTTATAAATACACATTCGGCCATCCCCTCCACTCCACCATTCGAATTTGCCTCTCCTCCTCTCTCTCCCCTTTCCTTTCTTTTGCTTGAGGGCAATCAAACCTCTAAGTTTGGTGTGTTTTTCCATGATCACTGAGCTAAGACTCATCAAGATCATGGCTCCTAAGGGAAAACAAACCAATTCAAGAGGCAAGAAAGAGAATACTCCAAAGAGTCTTTGGAATCAAGAGAGGTTCTTCACCAAAGAACATGCAGACCATTACCATAAAATAATGGGTCTAAGATCAGTGATCCCGGAAGTTAAATTCAATCTGAAAGAAGACGAATTTCCGGAGATCCAAGAGCAAATTCAAAATAGAGGATGGAAAATTCTAGCTAATCCTGAAACAAGGGTTGGAAGAAACATGGTTCAGGAATTCTATTCAAATCTGTGGCTGACAGATAAGCAGAGAATAACTGGAACCGCCTTTCATACCTACAGAACCATGGTCAGAGGAATGATTATTTACTTCCATCTGGACAAAATAAGAGAGGTCCTCAAATTGCCTCAACTACAAGATGATCCAAAATCCTTTAATAGGAGAATGGTGAGAGAAGATAAGGGGTTGGACCAAGTTCTAGAGGACATATGCCTCCCTGGAACTAAGTGGATAACCAATTCAAAAGGTGTCCCAAACCAACTCAAGAGGGGAGATTTCAAACCAGTTGCAAGAGGTTGGTTGGACTTCATTGGGCGTTCCATACTGCCCACTAGCAACCGCTCTGAGGTCACTGTCAAAAGAGCGGTGATGATTCATTGTATTATGCTGGGAAACGAAGTGGAGATTCATCATCTGATTTCTTGTGAGATTTACACAATTGCAAACAAGAACTCCACTGAAGCCAAACTAGCATACCCAAGCTTAATTTCTCTGCTATGTAAAGATGTTGGGGTGAGGATGGGAGTAGATGAATTCATCCCAATCGAACACCCAATCACCAAGAAGTCAATGGAAGGATAACAAGTGCAAGACAACTCCATCAAAAGGAGGGCGCAAGAGTTCCTCCCAGAAATCCCTGAAATTGACTACTGGACCTGCCTAGAAGCATCTGTCACCAAGCTGCAAGAAGCTATGGATCAACTTAAGGAAGAATAGCAGAATCAAAACTGCATGCTCTGCAAGCTGCTGAAGGAACAGGAAAAGCAGGGGCGTGAGCTACAAGATCTGAAGCGCCAGAAGCTCTCCCTTGAAGGACCAAACACCCCACAGATTGAATGAGCATCCACTGCTCAAAATCAAGGTTGTTGAATCCTAACTCTGTGATAACCTCTATTATTAGGAATCTATTTTAAGAGTTATTTATTTTTCTGTTTTTAATTTTCTGTCTTCTATTATTATTGGTTTGCTCTTATATTTATTTTTGAGTCTTATTTTCATTCCATGATTAATAAAATTTAAAGTTTATGTCTTAAAGTTATGAATGTCCTATGAATCCATCACCTTTCTTAAATGAAAAATATTTTTAATTGCAAAAAAAAAAGAAGTACATGAATTTTGAATTTTAAAACAGATTAATTATTTTGATGTGGTGGCCATACTTTTTGTTTTTTTGAATGAATGCTTGAACAATGCATATTTTTGAATTTGTTGTTCATGAATTTTAAAATTGTTGGCTCTTGAAAGAATGATGAAAAAGGAGAAATGTTATTTAATAATCTGAAAAATCATAAAAAATGTTTCTTGAAGCAAGAAAAAGCAGTGAAAAGCTTGTAGAAAAAAAAAGAGAAAAAAAAAGAGAAAAAAAAGAAAAAGAAAAAGCAAGCAGAAAAAGCCAATAGCCCTTTAAACCAAAAGGCAAGGGTAAAATAAAAAGGATCCAAGGCTTTGAGCATCAGTAGATAGGAGGGCCCATAGGAATAAAATCCTGGCCTAAGCAGCTGAACCAAGCTGTCCCTAACCATGTGCTTGTGGCGTGAAGGTGTCAAGTGAAGGCTTGAGACTGAGCGGTTAAAGTCGTGGTCCAAAGCAAAAAGAGTGTGCTTAAGAGCTCTAGACACCTCTAATTAGGGACTCTAGCAAAGCTGAGTCACAATCTGAAGAGGTTCACCCAGTTATGTGTCTGTGGCATTTATGTATCCGATGGTAATACTGGAAAATAAAATGCTTTGGGTCACGGTCAAGACTCATAAAGTAGCTGTGTTCAAGAATCAACATACTGAACTAGGAAAATCAATAACACTATCTAAATTCTGAGTTCCTATAGATGCCAATCATTCTAAACTTCAAAGGATAAAGTGAGATGCCAAAACTGTTCAGAAGCAAAAAGCTAATAGCCCCGCTCATCTAATTAAGACTGATCTTCATAGATGTTTTTGGAATTCATTGTATATTCTCTTCTTTCTATCCTATTTGATTTTCAGTTGCTTGGGGACAAGCAAGAATTTAAGTTTGGTGTTGTGATGAGCGGATAATTTATACGCTTTTTGGCATTGTTTTTAGTATATTTTTAGTATATTTTAGTTGGTTTTTATTATGTTTTTATTAGTTTTTATTCAAAAATCACATTCCTAGACTTTACTATGAGTTTGTTTGTTTTTCTGTGATTTTAGGTATTTTCTAGCTGAAATTGAGGGACCTGAGCAAAAATCTGATTCAGAGGCTGAAAAAGGACTGCAGATGCTGTTGGATTCTGACCTCCCTGCACTCGAAGTAGATTTCCTGGAGCTACAGAAGCCGAATTGGCGCGCTCTCAATTGCGTTGAAAAGTAGACATCCTGGGCTTTCCAGAAATATATAATAGTTCATACTTTACCCGAGATTTGATGGCCCAAAATGGCGTTCCAAGTCAGTATAGAAATTCTGGCGTCAAAACGCCAGAACTGGCATGAAAGTTGGAGTTAAACGCCCAAACTGGCACAAAAGCTGGCGTTTAACTCCAAGAAAGGTATCTACACGTGAAAGCTTCAATGCTCAGCCCAAGCACACACCAAGTAGGCCCCAGAAGTGGATTTTTACACCAACTATTCTAGCTTACTCATTTTCTGTAACCTTAGGTCACTAGTTTATTATAAAAACTACTTTTAGTGATTCATCTTGTACCTCATGACACTCTACACATTTTATATTGTATCTTCTACGGTATGAGTCTCTAAACCCCATTGTTGGGGGTGAGGAGCTCTGCTGTTCTTCATGAATTAATGCAATTACTACTATTTTCCATTCTATCACGCTTGCTTCTATTCTAAGATATTCATTTACACTTCAACCTGATGAATGTGATGATCCGTGACACTCATCATCATTCTCACCTATGAATGTGTGCCTAACAACCACCTCCGTTCTACATGAAAACAAGCTTGAATGTGTATCTCTTGGGTTTCTAATCTAAGATTGGAACCTTCGTGGTATAGGCTAGAATTATTGGTGGCCATTCCTGAGATCCAGAAAGTCTAAACCTTGTCTGTGGTATTCTGAGTAGGATCTGGGAAGGGATGACTGTGACGAGCTTCAAACTCACGAGTGCTGGGCGTAGTGACAGATGCAAAAGGATCAATGGATCCTATTCCAACATGAGTGAGAACCGACAGATGATTAGCCGTGCGGTGACAGCGCATTTGGACCATTTTCACTGAGAGAACGGATGGTAGCCATTGACAATGGTGATCCACCAACATACGGCTTGCCATGGAAGGAGCCTTGCGTGTATGATGAAGAAGATAGTAGGAAAACAGAAATTTAGAAGACAAAGCATCTCCAAAACCTCAACCTGTTCTCCATTACTGCATAACAAGTATTTATTTCATGTTCTTTTACTTTTTACAATTAAATCTGAGAATTATTGATATCCTGACTAAGAGTTACAAGATAACCATAGCTTGCTTCAAGCCGACAATCTCCATGGGATCGACCCTTACTCACGTAAGGTATTACTTGGACGACCCAGTGCACTTGCTGGTTAGTTGTGCGGACTTGCAAAAGTGTGATTGTAATTTCGTGCACCAGTGGTGCAGCAGGTGCTAAAGGGGCAGCAGAAGATGTGGCTGCATCAGCTGAGGCAGTAAGAGAGGGTGGTCTGTAGCCCAGAGCCTGCAACTTCCTGCCATGTGGGATAATCTTCTTGCAGTCAGCGGCTGGTGGCTTCTCATCCGCAAGCTCCCAGGGCAGCTCAGCTCGGTGGTCCATCTGAGTAATCAAATAGGGGAAGGGCAGAGTGCCTCAGACATGGACACTGGACATGTAGTATTGGATAAATCGGGGAAGGTATAGGTCCTTGCCCTCCATCACGCACCAGATAAGGGTAATCATGGCAGCTGGCACCTCAGTCTCGTGAGTGCTCGGTATCACATAATTGCTTAGGATTTGTTGCCATAGCCGAGCCTCATCATTCAGATAAATAATTTTTATGCCTTTTGGGGTCACTATTGACTTACCCATAACCCATGGGACAGCAGGGTCAATAGCTATAGTGCGCTTCACTGCTTCCCAATCAAATCTCATAAATCTCATATCTTCCTCAGCCTGCTGATAACCATCTGGCTGATCGGATTTAGGCAGGAAATGGAGGATATCTTTAATTGCCTCCTCAGTAACTAGAATCTGCTTCCCTCTAAGCCCTTACTGCATCCAGGATCGTTTTAAAATAGTTGCAGTAAAATTCCCTGACCCAAGATGCATTAACCTCAGTCAAGTTCCTCTCCAGAAAGAACCAGCCTCTCTATTTGATTTGTTCTGTGGTGTACTGTTGTAATTCAGCTGGAATTCTGAGGATTTTTTCTAGATATAGGTTCCTTGTAGTAGCAAAGACCGGATACTTCAGTTCACAGTATCGATTTGCAAACTTGACTGGGTCGTTTGCAGGCACTAGTTGATCCTCTTTTTCCTGCGGAGTAAAATTCTTCTCCCGCCAAGAATCATCATGCAGTATATATAGGAGAGCCATAGAGGACTCTCCTCTTTTCCTTTTGCCCGTGCCTGCTTTAGCTTTTCCTTTCCCTTTAGGGTCAGACATCCTAAAAAGCAGAGGTTTCAGGATACAGTTTATTAAACTAAAGCAGGAAAATAGGTAAGCAAATAGTATTTTAGCAATATAAGCATAGATGGGCAAAAGACGAATAAAATAGCAATATAAGCATGAAGTGAGTTAGATAGATGTAGAATTATGGACTGTATACAAGCTAAAAGTCAAAGAATTTAAATAAAAAAAACACGATCCAAGATCTATGATATGCGAAATGTTTGTTTGTTAGGAACAACAATAATCATGCTTTGAAATGGGTTGAAAGTATTTAGTTGAAAATTAAAAGAAAAGTTAAAAAGTTAATGTAGTTAAGACTTAAAAAGTGAAGTTAAAGTTAGTGGCATGGTATTGTAGTTCCTAGTTAACAAAAATTGCACGAACATGAAAAACCAGCAACTCACATTCAAGCAGATAATGCAGATTATTGATGATGAATCATGTAAATAAAAGAAGTGCAAAAATGAATAAAATTATCAATAATGCGATTTAACTAAGAAGGGAACCAGAAGGAGTAGGAATGCTAGCCCATTCGTCCATGAATTGGCTTGGTTGAAACCAATTAGTGCAAAATTCAAAAGTACCAAAGCCAATTTATGAATGGGAGTTGAGTGAAACAATTTACGAAAAAATCGTGCAGCATTCCGGCTAAAAATTGGATGTTCTCGGGTAATAAACAGCAGCAGAAATTCAGTTCATATAATGGGAAAGTAGTACATAAAAGAGTAGCAATTAGCAAGTCACATGAATTTAGAATAAACAAACTCAATCTTCAGCAAGAAATGCAATTTAGGTTGAATAATGTTCAAAACAGCATTAAACAGTAATGAACAGCATATTAGCAGCATCATCAGCACAGCAATTTCAAAATTGCGAAACAGATAAAGCAAGCAGCAAGAACGGCACAATTATCAGACCTAAATCCACTAACCACATCCTAGTTACCTAACAACCTAAAATCCACTACGAACATGCATCTCTAACTATCCTAATTTGAACAGAATTGAAAAATATGCAAACTAACTAACTGAAACGGAAAAGGAATCGGAGTGCAGTGGAACCTGGTGTGCGTAGTGAAAGAAATTGAACGAAGAGAGAGGGTGGTGGTGTGGTGGCACTGTGGTGGCGGCGGTTCTCACGGTGGTGCAGGGCGGCGCGGCAGTGGTGCAGTGGTGAGGGTTGGTTGGTTGTAGTTGAGAAGGGGAAGAAGGGGAGAAGGAAGGGAGGAGAGAAGGGGGGCGGGGAGGCCAAGGGGTGGCGACGGTGGCGCTGTGGTGGTGGTGGTGGCAGTTCTGGTTCGGCCGTGGTGGAGGCAGGTGATGACATGTCACCATGTCATTCTTTTCTATGCTTATTCATACAAGAAATTGATGATTTGTGCTTGAATAATGAATGCTTTTGTACTTAAATGGTATATTTTCTTGATCTTTTAATTTTATAAATCTTGTAGGAAATAAGAAGAAAAAGAAGCAAAGAAGCACAAAATAAGCTAAAAAGGAGAAAAAAAGAGCTTTGGGGAACACTTTGAAGTTGGAGCACACTTTGGAGCCTTAGGCCACGCTTTTAAAAGCGTGGCCCATGACCAAATTAAAGGAGAATAGGCAATCAGCATACAATGCTCCGCTCTTGCCGAGAGCTGAGCATTACCCTGATGCAAAGATGAGCTTGGAAGCAAAATTTTCGCTAAGTTAAAATCTGGGCGCTCACAACATGACTATGCCTTCTTCAAAGGGCTATAACTTGAGCTACAGATGTCCGATTGATGTGCTTTTAGTTGCGTTGGAAAGCTGACATTCAGAGCTTTCAAACGATATATGGCAATCCATATTTGGCATGAAATTGTGGCACGAACAAAATGCATCTTTAAAGGCCAAAAAATAAGCAAAAAAATCAGCCAATGTCTCCACCAAGGTTCGAAGAGGGAGACCAAGGGAAGCCAAGGAAGTAGCGCTCCCAAGGATAGCACAGCGCTCTCTTGGAGAGCATTGTCGTGCTCCTCTTCATGAAAAATCAAGGAAAATTGCTCCTCAAATACTTTCACCAAGGCTTGAACTTGGGACCTCCCCTTGGAAGCTCCAATGCTCCACTCACAAGGAGAGCAGAGTGCTACTCCTTGGCGCACACAAGCATCATGACACGGCCCATGGAAGCATGTCACGCAACATTGACACGGTCAAGTCCCAAGGAATGCTGCGCTCTCCCCATGAGCCGAGCATTGCCCTGGGAGCAACACCCCTGGGAGGTGTCCCACACCAAACCAACTTGAACCAAGTTTGACCCATGCTCCAAATCAATTAAACCAAGGCCATCCAAACCCATCCTTCTTCAAATCCAAAGCAAGCAAAGCCCACATCATCACTCAAAGGCATAAGAATAAGCTAGAATTAGGATTTTCATTTAATTTGTTTCTCATTTCAATTTCATTTTATTTTGCAAAAAGCCTATATAAGGCATCATTTCCATCTTTGTAAAAGGAGAGCTCCAATATAGATCATAGGGACGTTGGCTCCATGAGAGAGCATTAGGATTAGAGAACTCTCTCTTTTAGTTTTCCCTTTTTGATTTTGAATCTTGGATTAAGAATAGAAGGAATTCTGTTTCATTCTTCATCTGAGAATTCTCTTTGTTTATTTTGCTGCATAATTTCAAAGAATTGTGGTTTGGATTCACTTTCTTTTCTTCTGCAATTTACTTTTATATTTTCATTTTGCAATTGTTCTTGTTGGATCAAGGAAGGATTTAAGATCTAGACTTATTTTCTAGTCTCTTCCACTCCTGAGATCTTCAATATCCTTTTAATTGCTGCAAATTAAGCATCAGTTTTTCTGTTTTCATTCTTCAAGCATTTTTGCTTTTCTGTTTAAGATCTATTGCAATTCAATTCATCTTTAGTTCTACTGTTTGTTGCAATCTGCTTCTGCTTGTTTAAATTCTGCAATTCCAGCTCCCAATCCCTTTTATAATTCAAGCAATTTACATTTCTTGCACTTTAAGATTCAGTCATTTACATTCCTTGCAATCTAAGTTTCTGCAATTTACATTTCTTGCAATTTAAGTTTAAGCTATTTTATTTTCTTGTTCTTTATGTTACTTACAATTTACTTTCTGTTGGCTACATTTCACACAATTCACTCAATGTTAGCTTGACTAAACTAATTACCCACTAAAGTTGCTTGATCCATCAATCCCTGTCGGATCGACCTCACTCTAAGTGAGTTTTACTACTTGATGCGACCCGGTATACTTGCCGGTTAGTATTTGTGTGTTTGGAAAATTCGTTTTTCCACAAAAACACCATCAAGTTTTTGGCGCCGTTGCCGGGGATTGATTTAGATCAACAATGATTAAGTGGGTGAGAAGTCTAGATCAAGCATTTTCTTTATTTTTGTTTTCTGTTTTAAATTGAAACCAAGGTGTTTGAGTTTTTGCCTTACTTAGAAATTCTCATCTCTGATATGAGTAATTTCAATTTTCCTTGGTGTTGTGTTTTCCAAAATTCAAATGGAGTTCAACTCATCTTATGATCAAACAAATTTTATGGGATATTACCCACCATCACCAATCTCTAATGGTGGCTGGAAATATCACCAAGAAAATACAAATTCTAAGCACTCCAATCCATGGAGAATTGCTTCAGAAACACAAGATGAGAAAGAAAATCATATGGAATATTTCCTTCCACCACAAAATGATTCAAGTCATTATTCCAATGGTGGCTGGGATGGTTTCCAAGAAACTGCAAATCCTGAGCAGTCAACTCACATGAGAAATTGTCCAACCTCACCCCCCACTTCTACATTTGAAAATTCTTCATCACCTAAATATGCCTCAACACAAACCTCCACGAGCCAAAGACTCTGAAAACTTGAGTCCATGTTCAACAGAATGGTGGAGGAACATCAACAATCCCGGAGGGAACTAGAAATCCTTTCTCATGAGACGGATAAGTAATTGGAGGACACAGATAAACGCTTAGAACTACTAAGCAAGGAAAATGAAGACCAATTGATGGATGTGAAGGATAAAGTGGAAGAGCAAGATGAGGAGGCTACTGCATCAAGTGAACTTTCAATGAAGAATGAGGTGGTTGAAAATAAAACTGCACTTGAGGTGACAAAGGAACATGAACATTCACAACTCTCACAAACTTTCCTTGAATCTGTGATCGAAAAATATGAAGAGGAGATGAAGAAATCTTGGGAAGAACAACAAACCTCCTCCATAAAAGAACTATTAAGTCAAATGTTGAGTACAAAGAAAGGAGTGGAGGAACAAAAAATTGAGGAAGTCATTCAAGAAAATTCACACTAAAGTGGGGCAGAGAAGTACATGAAGGAAGAGCTCATTGAGCCACCAATTCAAAAGGCTCAGGATGAAGACAAAACTCCAATAATCACATAGCAACCAAGTCTTGAATTCAAGGAAGTGAAGGCAACTAGCAAGAACACCAATTCTATCCCTAATCCAGCAAGCAAGATCAATCAAGCCATTTGCAAAAGAAAGCTTGCTGAGGAAAGGCCAAGACAAGGGACACTAGCTGAATCTTTCCCTCCTTTGAGGTCATTCCTCTTAACAAACTGGAAGAAGAGGAAGAAAGTAAAGAACAACATGTCAAGCTAATGACACTAAAAGAGCACTTGTTGGGAGGTAACCTAACTGTAGGTAATATCTCCTCCCTTTGCTTTGTTTAAATTCAATAAATAGGCATATGGTTACATTCTAAGTTTGGTGTTGCTTTGCAACAAATTATTTTCAATCTTTTTGGATGATTGCATCAAATCAAAAATGAAAGTGACACACCAAGATTCTATGTTTGGTGTACCACTTATTTTCTATGCAATTCATTCAAGCAATACTACTTGTCTGCATAATCATAATGCCTCTGCAGTTTTATTTTTCTCTTTTAATTTGACACTTTTTCATTCTACTTTCTTTAGTCATTTTTCTGCTTTTAAATGCTTTCATTTTAGTTTGTTTATTTACTGTGTTTGTTAATACATTACCAAGAGAGCTTTATTCATGATAGATTCTTGGCTTGGTTATTGTACTTAACAAATAACAATTTCACTTGCTTAGTTTTAATTCAAATAAATTGACATATGATTGTATTCTAAGTTTGGTGTTGCTATGCAACAAAATTTGGTTCCAATTCTTACAAGATACTTGCATTAATTCCAAGTGAAAGTGTCATACTAAGTTTGGTGTGCCACTTATCTTTTATGCAATGTATTGTGCTCACCTTCTTAAGTTTGCAATCACAATGTCCCTGTCTCTTGTGCCTTGATTATTATCTTTAATTTTGCTTGCTTAGAACACATGTACTACTAACTTTTCATTGTGTAAGACATTCATGATCCATCTTAGCCCCATAACCATTGTTCTAATTGTTGCTTGAGGATGAGCAAGCATTCTGAGTTTGGCAAGGGAAAGAGGAAGAATAGAGGAAAAAGGACAACAATAATGAAGATGAGCTACAAGGTTGTAGAGTTCCTTTTTCTTCTCATTTGTTTACAGCACTTAAATTGCATGATTGTCTTCATCTTTTCTGTTTACATGTGTGTATGAATAAAGCATAGCTTGAATCTTAATTTGTAACATGTTGCTGTGGCATTATGACTACCAACTTGAGTTTTGTGAGTTCAAAAGCAATAAAGCATCATGATCATAAACAAACAAGGCATTAAAGAAGAACTTAGTATGCGCATACAAGTATTGGAAAGCTAGTATGATTAATTGTTGCTCAATTGCATTGGATTTTATTTAATTGAAGTTTTCATCTAGGACATTTTGTGAAATCTTTTGAAATCATAAAAACCTTGAAAAAGCAATTACAAATTAAAGTAAGAAAAGAAAAAGGGAAAGAATGAGGAAGCTGAAGGCTCTGAGTACGAATGGCAATTTATTTGTTAAGTACTTGTGGTGTTTATGTATCAAGCCAAATGCTTGAAAACAAAATACTTAGAAGTCAAGGCTAGGCTCAAGTGCAAATGCACTCCCTCAAAGCTCAAGGCTCTGAGCATCAATGATTAGAGAGTCAAGAAAAGAAACAAATGAGCTTAATGAAGTCCTCTAATTAAATGCTTGTGGTGCTTTGATGACAAGTCATCCTAGCCTATTTTAGCTAGTCTTTTTATTTAGTTTTCATTAGGATTATACACTTTCTTGAGCCACAAGCAAGCCAATTGAGTAGATTTTCATGTTTCCCTTGATTGAACCAACCATATATGAATTCATGCCATTTCATGAGGTTTTATGCTATATTTGTTGCATATTATGAAAGATTGAATACCTCATGATTTTAAGCATAGCTTTGATAAGTTTGGTTAATCAATGATAGGTGAAGAAAGCTTGGAGAAAGGTTGAAGCAAAGAGGAATGGCTAGGAGTGAAGAGAGGACAATGGAATAAGTGAAATTGAACCGGGATGCATGAAGTTAGCCCCAACGTTAGCCCCCTAACTTGGAGGCTAACGTTGGGCATGAAAATCACTCCCTGGGCTCCCCACGTTTGAGCCAACGTTAGCCCCCTAACTTGGAGGCTAACGTTGGCACATGACATTGCAAGGAAGAGGCCAACGTTAGCTCCAACGTTAGCCCCCTAACTTGGAGGCTAACGTTGGAACTTGAAATTCATCCCTGGGCAAGCCAACGTTTGCGCCAACGTTAGCCCCCTAACTTGGAGGCTAACGTTGGCACATGAGTTATAAAAGGGGAGAAGGCCAACGTTTGCGCCAACGTTAGCCCCCTAACTTGGAGGCTAACGTTGGCACATGAATCACAAAGGGAGGGGCACCAACGTTTGCGCCAACGTTAGCCCCCTAACTTGGAGGCTAACGTTGGCGCCACTAGCACTAAGCAAGGCCAACGTTAGGGTCAAAGTTAGACCCCTAACGTTGGCACCAACGTCCAAACCAGAGAATTATGCTTGCTGCTATGAAAAGTTAGGGTCAAAGTTAGACCCCTAACTTTGGCCCTAACGTTGGGACCAACTTTGGCTAACTTCAAAACCGGTTCAATTGGTTCACTTCGGTTCTTCTTCAAACTTCAAGAGCAATCAACAAAGGCCTCTTTCAACCCAATTCCACCAAGAACAAAGGCCCAACTCAAGGCTTGAAGATCATTTTGGAAAGTGTATAAATAGGATAGAATTCAAGTTATTAGGGAGCTTGCCTGGAGAGTTTTCCTTAAGAGAGCTTTCCTTTTGAAATTTTCATAAGAGTTTTTGGAGAGCTTTTGTTACTGAGTGAACTTTAATTTCTTTGTTTCCATTGCTTTCAATTTCATTTTACAATTGTCTTGGATCTTGGATTGGAGAATTGAAGAAATTCTGTTTCAATCACAATCTTGGATCTCTCTGTTTCTTTACTGTTGATTTAATTTCATTTCCGGTTCATTGCTCTTCATCTATTCTCTTTGCAATTTACAATTTCCTTGCTATTGTTCTTGTTGGATCTAGGAAGGCATTGAGATCTAGACTTGGTTTTCTAGTCTCTGGGTCCTGAGATCTGAATTTCTCATTTCAATTCCCTGTTTATTGATTTTTCTGTTCATTTACTTTACTGCTTCAAGATCCGGTTCAATCCCAATTCCCTTTCCCTCTTCTGTTTGATGCAATTTAGTTTTTCCTTGTTTAAATTCTGCAAATCCATTCCCCAATTCCCTTTACATTTCAAGCAATTTACATTCCTTGCACTTTAAGATTCCGCAATTTACATTTCTTGCACTTTAAGTTTCTGTCATTTAATTTCTTGTTCTTTAAGTTTCAGCAATTTATTTCTTGTTCTCTTTACTTCAATGCAATTTAATTCTGCAAGTCACACAATCATCAACCAAATCTTGATTCGCTTGACTAAATCAACCACTAAACTAAAATTGCTCAATCCTTCAATCCCTGTGGGATCGACCTCACTCCCGTGAGTTTTTATTACTTGATACGACCCGGTACACTTGCCGGTTGGATTTGTGGTGTTTTGGAAGAGATTCGTTTCTCACCAAAATATCTCATCAAGTTTTTGGCGCCGTTGCCGGGGATTGATTAGATTGACAATGATTAAGTGAGGTGGTGATATAGATCAAGCACTTTTTCTTTAATTTTGATTAACCCACTAACTGTTTGATTTTTTGCTTAAGCTAACTAAAACTTCATTCTAGCAATAGATTGAAGTGCTACTGGTTTGTGTGCTCTTATGTTCTGCTTGTATGTCAGGTACAAGAAGAGCCATACCCAATTTTCATGAACAAGACGAAAGAACTCTCAGGAGGTTAAGAAGAGCTGAAAGAGGGAAAAATATTATTGGAGAAGAGGAATCAGACGAAGAATTCCACGAGATGGAAGGAGATACATCTAATCCAGAAGGAGGAGTCAATAATCAACCACAACAGCGGAGAGTATTGGCTTCCTATACCTTTGCAAATGCTAGACATTGTGGAAGCAGCATTCTCACCCCTAATGTCAATGCAAATAACTTTGAACTGAAGCCACAACTCATCACATTGGTCCAGAACAATTGCTCATTTGGAGGAGGACCATTGGAGGATCCAAATCAACATCTATCTACCTTCTTAAGGATCTGTGACACTGTCAAATCCAATGGCGTGAATCCTGAAACCTACAAGCTTCTGCTGTTCCCGTTCTCATTAAGGGATAAGGCTGCACAATGGCTTGAAACTTTTCCCCAAGGAAGTATCACTAGTTGGGATGACTTGGTGACTAAATTTCTAGCCAAATTCTATCCACCCCAAAGAGTCATCAGGCTGAAAACTGAGGTGCAGACATTCACACAATTAGATGCTGAATCCTTGTATGAAGCATGGGAGAGGTACAAAGCCTTAATCAGAAAGTGTCCTCCAGAGATGTTCAATGAATGGGACGTGCTGCAAAATTTCTATGAAGGCCTGACATTGAAATCTCAGGAGGCATTAGATCATTCTGCTGGAGGTTCACTACAACTAATGAAAACTGCTGAGGAAGCTCAGAATCTTGTGGATATGGTGGCCAACAACCAATATTTCTTTGCTCATAAAAGAAGCCGCCAACCATCACAAAGAAGAGGAGTAATGGAACTAGAAGGAGTGGATTCAATCCTAGCTCAAAACAAGATGATGCAGCAGCAAATTCAACAACAATTTGAGCAAATGGCCAAGAGGATTGATAGTCTCCAAGTTGCAGCAGTCAACACTAGCCAACCATCAACCACATGGGGACAGAGTGAAAAAACTCAAGAAGAACAATAACAAGAGCAAGTTCAGTATATGCACAACCAAGGACCAAATGAAGTGTATGGTGATACATACAATCCATCCTGGAAGAACCACCCAAACCTCAGATAGGGAGATAACCATACCCAAAACCAACAACCATGGCAGAGGAACTCAAACTAACACAATCCAAGAAACAACCAAAATCACAACCAGCAGCAGACTAACCAAAACCCCTTCAGAAAACCTCAAAACAACTACCCCAACATCAACCAATACCAATCTAATAACCAATCCACCAACCAAAATGCCTACCATTCACCACCCACATCTCATAACCCACCTCAAGTATCACCTGAAGCCCAAAGAATCACTCACTTGGAAGCCATGATAGACAAAATGTTGAAACACCAAGAAATGGTAGCCAAGAATCAGGAAGCCTCTATAAAGAGCCTAGAGAGACAGATGGGGCAAATCTCCAAGCAAGTATCTGTTGAGAGATCTTCAAACGCACTGCCCAGTGACACAATTCCAAATCCCAAGGAGGAATGCAAGGCAATACAATTAAGGAGTGGAAGAGCATTGACAAGCAACAATGACACTACAAGGAAGCAAGCAGAGAACATCAAAGAACCAACAGAGGATGAGAATCAAACAAAGGCAGATGAGGATAAGGAGCAAGATGTGATGCCAAACAAAGACACTGAGAAACTCAAAGAGAAGAACAACCAGCCACATAGCTCAAAGGAAGTAGCTCAGGGGCAGCAGCAAATGGGAAAAAGCATCACACCCCCACTGCCTTACCCTCAGAGGTTCAACAAAGAGATTAAAGACAAGCATTTTCACAAATTCCTTGAGATTTTTAAGAAGCTGGAAATTAACATTCCCTTGGCTGAAGCACTTGAGCAAATGCCTCTATATTCCAAGTTTCTGAAGGATCTTATCAACAAGAAAAGAAGCTGGGATGAGAAAGAAACCATAATGATTGCTGAGGAATGCAGGGCCTTGATTCAAAAGGGGCTTCCTCCCAAGCTTGAGGACCCAGGAAGCTTCCTGTTGCCTTGCACCATTGGGAAATTGACAATCACTAAAGCAATGTGTGATCTCGGAGCAAGTATTAACTTAATATCATCCTCCTTGATGAAAAAGCTGCATATAAAGGAGGTCAAACCAGTACAAATGTCTCTGGAGCTGGTAGACAAGTCAATGGTATACCCCAGGGGTGTAATTGAAAATCTCTTGGTCAAGGTGGACAGTTTTATATACCCTGCTGATTTTGTGGTTCTAGAATCAAACGATGATGATGGTGACTCTGTTATATTGGGAAGGCCATTCTTGGCCACTGCTAGAGCTATTATAGACGTAGAGGATGGGGAATTAACTCTAAGGATACATGACCAGAGCATCACTCTGAAGGTGTTGCCAGAAGCACAATTTAGCAAGGAAGAGAAAGACTATATGAAAATGACTAGGAAAGTCACAGCAACATCCCAATGCTAAAGACTGTGCAGACTGATGAAAAAGCCCAGGAGGATAGTAGAGTATTAGCCACTGAAAAGAGAGGCCCCCAAGGAAAGCCTATGGCCAGAAAAGAAAGATCAACAAAAGGAAAGATGAAACGCAGAAACAAAGCAAAAAGGGGCTGGAAAAATAGAAAGATTCCAACAGAGGGGCTTTCCAAAGGTGACAAAGTGCAACTGATATATCAACAGTTGGGGGGCAAATCAACAAACCGAGGATTACTACACTGTCAGCAACATACTATCATTAGAGCATGCTGAAATTGAACACCAGAGAACAAAGAAGAGGATCACGGTCAGGGGAGACAAATTGAGGCCCTACAAGCACCAACCACCATAAAAGAAAGCTTCAATGTCAAGCTAGTGACAATAAAAGAGCGCTCCATGGGAGGCAACCCATGCTTTAAGATTCTTGTCATTTTACATTCAATAAATTATGATCACTTGATGCATGAATTCTTTTCTCTTTTCATGAACATGTCCATTTATTGCATACACTATTTTGAAACATATGCTACGTTTGGTGTATCTTCAAGCACACTTAACCAATATTACAAAGGATTTTGTTTCACATGCTTAAAATGTTTTGATAGAGCATATGGCCGAACACTAAGTTTGGTGTCCACATAGCCTCATGAAAATTTGAAACTCATGCATCAATAATCATACATTTGTTATTTTCCAAAACCTTATAAATAGAAAATTTTTATATTCGACAATGAAGGCATTAATTGTGATGTATCCTTTGACAAGAAACAAGTTTGGTGTTCATCAAACCTTGATGCACCGATTCAAGGATGCAATTAATCCTTCATGAAAAAAAAAAAAAAGAGAAAGTATGATGAAAACAATTCTTATGAACATGTAACTCTTGAATTTCACCAATTGGAGGAAGAAACTCATTTTCTTTAGACATTTCCAAACATTAAGTTTGGTGTCCTCCAAAGAAAGTGTCACGGTTTAAATGAGACAAGGATTGATGGTTCATAAAGTTTTAATAAAAAGTACACCCTTGCTACGGTTGGATGAGACTAATGTGTGTTGTCTTGTTGTGGTGACTAGGAAGTCAAAGAATCTTCAAAGGAAAGGACAAGACAAAGGAAAGCATAGCATAAGGACAAAATCCCATCACATGCTTCAAGAAAGAAATCTGCCACTCCTTGAGAATGATCACGGCAAAGGCAAGGGAAGGAGCAAATTTTGTCTTCATTCATCCATACATGCACACCCTTGATTCCCATAGTGTCTAATTGCATCCTAGCCCTTCATTGCTCATTTAAAAGCATACCATCTTCAAGCCATGCACATAACCGAATCACTCCTCAACATAACAAGCCTCGTGCAACCTTTCTTCTACTTTAAACTCCAACCACTTAAACTCCTCTTCATAACTTCTTGTCATAGCAAGTCCGGACCTCATCTCTTTTTCCTCCAAACACACATCAAACTCTCCAACATTCTTCACATCCCCTCTCAACCAACCAAGTGATCATGGCATCCTCCTCAAGAACCAAACGACGAAAAGGAAAAGATCCAATAGTAGAGGAAGAAACTTATGAATATGACCAATGGAAGTTCAAGTCTTGGTCTCATCAAATGCAAATTCAATGGATGAACGAGAAAAAAATCTATCCTGAAATTCCATTCATGTTGCCGGATGATGGATGTCAAGAAATAAAGAACAAGATCCGGAAGAGGAGATGGGAGGAACTTACATCACCAGCCACCCGAGTTAACACCAATATCATAAGAGAGTTCTATGCGAATGTCCCAAGGATTGACATGCGGGAACCCCCAACGTACAAAAGCTATGTGCGTGGGGTGGAAGTAGACTTTAGCCCGGAGGCAATCAAGAAAGTCTTGAAACTAAAGTCAGTCCGCTTTGATGAACCGGGATACCAACAAAGATTGACTGAGGAGCAAGATTATGAGGAGATTGCAAGAGACATTTGTTTTGAAAATTAAGAATGGGAAGGAGACAACAAGAACAGATACAAGTTCTTGAAGAGATGTAACCTCATTCCGGAAGCAAAAGGATGGTATGAGTTGATGAAAAGGTCAATTCTGGGGACAGTGAACACCTCAGAAGTTAACAGGGAGAGAGCCTTAATGCTGCATTGTATCATGGTGGGTGGAGAAATAAGAGTTCATGAAATCCTTGCAAGAGACATTCAAAAGATAGCTGAAAAGAATTCGGCCGGATCTTGGTTGTACTATCCGAGCACCATTTGGAAGTTGTGTGCAAAGGCTAAAGTTCCATTGGAAGAGGAGAATCCAATGTGGTTGAGCCAAGGCATGCCCATAACTATTGAACGAATGATGATGCCCCTTGAAGCACATCAAGGCCGAAGACCACATGGAGGAAGGGAAAGAGAAGAGCCAATGGAAGAAGATGAGCCGCACATAGAAGAAGAGCCACAAGAGGAGGAGGAGCAGCCACACTTTTTCCCACATGGCAATATGGATATGACTCAAATGCAAGAAGCAATAGGGAGGTTATCTCAACAATACACAAGAATCCAAGCAAGGCAAGAGGAATATCATTCTCTGTACATGCAAAACCAACAAGCACAAGAAGAAAGAGAGCTAAGAATAATAAACAAACAAAATGAATTCGAGTCAAGATTTCTTGCGATGCAAGAAGAACATGCCTTTCAATCTCATGAATCTTTTGGGAAGTTGGAACAAATGCAAGCTGAAAGTTTGAAGGCTTTCAAGGAGTTCACAACACTCCAAGAAGCAAGGTATGAAGTGCAAGCCGATTACAATGTCAATAGCCAAATCAAACTAAACTATATTGGAGAACATATGCATAACAAGGATCCGGCATTCCCAACTTTTGATGAATTTTTCAAAATGAGAAGTGAGGTAGAAGTAAACAGGGCTATGAGACTTGAAGATAGAGTGGAGGAGGCTATGAATAATGCTGGCTTTTGGCAAGATCAACAGGCACCAAACAAGGATGGTGGGAACACTAGCAGCCAAGTGTATGAAAGGAGAAAGAAGAGGCATGACAAATGAAAGGTGGACTTGCTCCTTGTTCAAAGAAAAAATCATGCATTCTATCTGTTCTAAATTGTCTTTCCATTTCTAAGTAGTCCGTTTTAAAATCTTTGCATTGTGATTGTTTCTTTTAAAATAAATAGGCTAGTTTATGTGTGTACTTGTATGTTATTTCCACTTGACAAAAAGCATGTGTTGTCCCCTGCATCTTTAAATTCAATAAAAGAACAGTTTGAATGTGAAGAATAATAGTCTCTGTTAGTTAGAAGTGGAATAAAAGTAAGTGGTGGTATGTGTGTGATTGTTTAATAGCTCACTTTTAGTGAATAAAGAGCTAGGATATCTCCTTCTAAGTAAAGAGTGGCCTACTGTCTATGAATCTCAATTGAATTGAAATCCTTGGTTAGAAAGAAAAACAAAAAGAGGGAAAGAACAAAGAGAGCCAAAAAGTGGCAAAACAAAAGAAAAACAAAAAGAAACAAAGCTGGACACCAATAGCTTGAACCTTAGGATATATGCCTGTGGTGTCTTTGTATTAGGATCTGCTTGGATTATTAAGCTCTTTGGAGTGCATCAACACTTGGTGACTTGGGTTAACTAACCCGGGATCATCAGCTGAAAGTCCACTATCAAGAGCAACCTAACTACAAGGCATTTAGTAGCCCAAAGAGGTGCTGGGCATCAATGTTTTAAGAAGGAATGTGAGCCAAGTGTCTACGGTGAATAATGTGTCAAGTGTAAAGAAAAGAAAATGAACTTGCTACACATGACACTCAAATGAAGCTTTTGAATAAAGTAAAAGCCAAGGATAAAGGAATAATGAGAGGTCATAGCAGTATGTCACTTGAAGCTTGAAGGAGACTTTCTAGGCCTAGGAGTCAATAAGAAGTGAGTATTTGCATATCCACATAAAACCCCATGAACTATCAATAACACTCTGCTAGCATGAACTTCCTCTTCCATTTCATTCTTTCTTCTTAATAATTCATTTCTTGCTTGGGGACAAGCAAGCTTTAAGTTTGGTGTTGTGATGACAAGTCATCCTAGCCTATTTTAGCTAGTCTTTTTCTTTAGTTTTCATTAGGATTATACACTTTCTTGAGCCACAAGCAAGCCAATTGAGTAGATTTTCATGTTTCCCTTGATTGAACCAACCATATATGAATTCATGCCATTTCATGAGGTTTTATGCTATATTTGTTGCATATTATGAAAGATTGAATACCTCATGATTTTAAGCATAGCTTTGATAAGTTTGGTTAATCAATGATAGGTGAAGAAAGCTTGGAGAAAGGTTGAAGCAAAGAGGAATGGCTAGGAGTGAAGAGAGGACAATGGAATAAGTGAAATTGAACCGGGATGCATGAAGTTAGCCCCAACGTTAGCCCCCTAACTTGGAGGCTAACGTTGGGCATGAAAATCACTCCCTGGGCTCCCCACGTTTGAGCCAACGTTAGCCCCCTAACTTGGAGGCTAACGTTGGCACATGACATTGCAAGGAAGAGGCCAACGTTAGCTCCAACGTTAGCCCCCTAACTTGGAGGCTAACGTTGGAACTTGAAATTCATCCCTGGGCAAGCCAACGTTTGCGCCAACGTTAGCCCCCTAACTTGGAGGCTAACGTTGGCACATGAGTTATAAAGGGGGAGAAGGCCAACGTTTGCGCCAACGTTAGCCCCCTAACTTGGAGGCTAACGTTGGCACATGAATCACAAAGGGAGGGGCACCAACGTTTGCGCCAACGTTAGCCCCTAACTTGGAGGCTAACGTTGGCGCCACTAGCACTAAGCAAGGCCAACGTTAGGGTCAGAGTTAGACCCCTAACGTTGGCACCAACGTCCAAACCAGAGAATTATGCTTGCTGCTATGAAAAGTTAGGGTCAAAGTTAGACCCCTAACTTTGGCCCTAACGTTGGGACCAACTTTTGCTAACTTCAAAACCGGTTCAATTGGTTCACTTCGGTTCTTCTTCAAACTTCAAGAGCAATCAACAAAGGCCTCTTTCAACCCAATTCCACCAAGAACAAAGGCCCAACTCAAGGCTTGAAGATCATTTTGGAAAGTGTATAAATAGGATAGAATTCAAGTTATTAGGGAGCTTGCCTGGAGAGTTTTCCTTAAGAGAGCTTTCCTTTTGAAATTTTCATAAGAGTTTTTGGAGAGCTTTTGTTACTGAGTGAACTTTAATTTCTTTGTTTCCATTGCTTTCAATTTCATTTTACAATTGTCTTGGATCTTGGATTGGAGAATTGAAGAAATTCTGTTTCAATCTCAATCTTGGATCTCTCTGTTTCTTTACTGTTGATTTAATTTCATTTCCGGTTCATTGCTCTTCATCTATTCTCTTTGCAATTTACAATTTCCTTGCTATTGTTCTTGTTGGATCTAGGAAGGCATTGAGATCTAGACTTGGTTTTCTAGTCTCTGGGTCCTGAGATCTGAATTTCTCATTTCAATTCCCCGTTTATTGATTTTTCTGTTCATTTACTTTACTGCTTCAAGATCCGGTTCAATCCCAATTCCCTTTCCCTCTTCTGTTTGATGCAATTTAGTTTTTCCTTGTTTAAATTCTGCAAATCCATTCCCCAATTCCCTTTACATTTCAAGCAATTTACATTCCTTGCACTTTAAGATTCCGCAATTTACATTTCTTGCACTTTAAGTTTCTGTCATTTAATTTCTTGTTCTTTAAGTTTCAGCAATTTATTTCTTGTTCTCTTTACTTCAATGCAATTTAATTCTGCAAGTCACACAATCATCAACCAAATCTTGATTCGCTTGACTAAATCAACCACTAAACTAAAATTGCTCAATCCTTCAATCCCTGTGGGATCGACCTCACTCCCGTGAGTTTTTATTACTTGATACGACCCGGTACACTTGCCGGTTGGATTTGTGGTATTTTGGAAGAGATTCGTTTCTCACCAAAATATCTCATCAAGTTTTTGGCGCCGTTGCCGGGGATTGATTAGATTGACAATGATTAAGTGAGGTGGTGATATAGATCAAGCACTTTTTCTTTAATTTTGATTAACCCACTAACTGTTTGATTTTTTGCTTAAGCTAACTAAAACTTCATTCTAGCAATAGATTGAAGTGCTACTGGTTTGTGTGCTCTTATGTTCTGCTTGTATGTCAGGTACAAGAAGAGCCATACCCAATTTTCATGAACAAGACGAAAGAACTCTCAGGAGGTTAAGAAGAGCTGAAAGAGGGAAAAATATTATTGGAGAAGAGGAATCAGACGAAGAATTCCACGAGATGGAAGGAGATACATCTAATCCAGAAGGAGGAGTCAATAATCAACCACAACAGCGGAGAGTATTGGCTTCCTATACCTTTGCAAATGCTAGACATTGTGGAAGCAGCATTCTCACCCCTAATGTCAATGCAAATAACTTTGAACTGAAGCCACAACTCATCACATTGGTCCAGAACAATTGCTCATTTGGAGGAGGACCATTGGAGGATCCAAATCAACATCTATCTACCTTCTTAAGGATCTGTGACACTGTCAAATCCAATGGCGTGAATCCTGAAACCTACAAGCTTCTGCTGTTCCCGTTCTCATTAAGGGATAAGGCTGCACAATGGCTTGAAACTTTTCCCCAAGGAAGTATCACTAGTTGGGATGACTTGGTGACTAAATTTCTAGCCAAATTCTATCCACCCCAAAGAGTCATCAGGCTGAAAACTGAGGTGCAGACATTCACACAATTAGATGCTGAATCCTTGTATGAAGCATGGGAGAGGTACAAAGCCTTAATCAGAAAGTGTCCTCCAGAGATGTTCAATGAATGGGACGTGCTGCAAAATTTCTATGAAGGCCTGACATTGAAATCTCAGGAGGCATTAGATCATTCTGCTGGAGGTTCACTACAACTAATGAAAACTGCTGAGGAAGCTCAGAATCTTGTGGATATGGTGGCCAACAACCAATATTTCTTTGCTCATCAAAGAAGCCGCCAACCATCACAAAGAAGAGGAGTAATGGAACTAGAAGGAGTGGATTCAATCCTAGCTCAAAACAAGATGATGCAGCAGCAAATTCAACAACAATTTGAGCAAATGGCCAAGAGGATTGATAGTCTCCAAGTTGCAGCAGTCAACACTAGCCAACCATCAACCACATGGGGACAGAGTGAAGAAACTCAAGAAGAACAATAACAAGAGCAAGTTCAGTATATGCACAACCAAGGACCAAATGAAGTGTATGGTGATACATACAATCCATCCTGGAAGAACCACCCAAACCTCAGATGGGGAGATAACCATACCCAAAACCAACAACCATGGCAGAGGAACTCAAACCAACACAATCCAAGAAACAACCAAAATCACAACCAGCAGCAGACTAACCAAAACCCCTTCAGAAAACCTCAAAACAACTACCCCAACATCAACCAATACCAATCTAATAACCAATCCACCAACCAAAATGCCTACCATTGACCACCCACATCTCATAACCCACCTCAAGTATCACCTGAAGCCCAAAGAATCACTCACTTGGAAGCCATGATAGACAAAATGTTGAAACACCAAGAAATGGTAGCCAAGAATCAGGAAGCCTCTATAAAGAGCCTAGAGAGACAGATGGGGCAAATCTCCAAGCAAGTATCTGTTGAGAGATCTTCAAACGCACTGCCCAGTGACACAATTCCAAATCCCAAGGAGGAATGCAAGGCAATACAATTAAGGAGTGGAAGAGCATTGACAAGCAACAATGACACTACAAGGAAGCAAGCAGAGAACATCAAAGAACCAACAGAGGATGAGAATCAAACAAAGGCAGATGAGGATAAGGAGCAAGATGTGATGCCAAACAAAGACACTGAGAAACTCAAAGAGAAGAACAACCAGCCACATAGCTCAAAGGAAGTAGCTCAGGGGCAGCAGCAAATGGGAAAAAGCATCACACCCCCACTGCCTTACCCTCAGAGGTTCAACAAAGAGATTAAAGACAAGCATTTTCACAAATTCTTTGAGATTTTTAAGAAGCTGGAAATTAACATTCCCTTGGCTGAAGCACTTGAGCAAATGCCTCTATATTCCAAGTTTCTGAAGGATCTTATCAACAAGAAAAGAAGCTGGGATGAGAAAGAAACCATAATGATTGCTGAGGAATGCAGGGCCTTGATTCAAAAGGGGCTTCCTCCCAAGCTTGAGGACCCAGGAAGCTTCCTGTTGCCTTGCACCATTGGGAAATTGACAATCACTAAAGCAATGTGTGATCTCGGAGCAAGTATTAACTTAATATCATCCTCCTTGATGAAAAAGCTGCATATAAAGGAGGTCAAACCAGTACAAATGTCTCTGGAGCTGGTAGACAAGTCAATGGTATACCCCAGGGGTGTAATTGAAAATCTATTGGTCAAGGTGGACAGTTTTATATACCCTGCTGATTTTGTGGCTCTAGAATCAAACGATGATGATGGTGACTCTGTTATATTGGGAAGGCCATTCTTGGCCACTGCTAGAGCTATCATAGACGTAGAGGAAGGGGAATTAACTCTAAGGATGCATGACCAGAGCATCACTCTGAAGGTGTTGCCAGAAGCACAATTTAGCAAGGAAGAGAAAGACTATATGAAAAATGACCAGGAAAGTCACAGCAACATCCCAATGCTAAAGACTGTGCAGACTGATGAAAAAGCCCAGGAGGATAGTAGAGTATTAGCCACTGAAAAGAGAGGCCCCCAAGGAAAGCCTATGGCCAGAAAAGAAAGATCAACAAAAGGAAAGATGAAACGCAGAAACAAAGCAAAAAGGGGCTGGAAAAATAGAAAGATTCCAACAGAGGGGCTTTCCAAAGGTGACAAAGTGCAACTGATATATCAACAGTTGGGGGCAAATCAACAAACCGAGGATTACTACACTGTCAGCAACATACTATCATTAGAGCATGCTGAAATTGAACACCAGAGAACAAAGAAGAGGATCACGGTCAGGGGAGACAAATTGAGGCCCTACAAGCACCAACCACCATAAAAGAAAGCTTCAATGTCAAGCTAGTGACAATAAAAGAGCGCTCCATGGGAGGCAACCCATGCTTTAAGATTCTTGTCATTTTACATTCAATAAATTATGATCACTTGATGCATGAATTCTTTTCTCTTTTCATGAACATGTCCATTTATTGCATACACTATTTTGAAACATATGCTACGTTTGGTGTATCTTCAAGCACACTTAACCAATATTACAAAGGATTTTATTTCACATGCTTAAAATGTTTTGATAGAGCATATGGCCGAACACTAAGTTTGGTGTCCACATAGCCTCATGAAAATTTGAAACTCATGCATCAATAATCATACATTTGTTATTTTCCAAAACCTTATAAATAGAAAATTTTTATATTCGACAATGAAGGCATTAATTGTGATGTATCCTTTGACAAGAAACAAGTTTGGTGTTCATCAAACCTTGATGCACCGATTCAAGGATGCAATTAATCCTTCATGAAAAAAAAAAAAAAAAGAGAAAGTATGATGAAAACAATTCTTATGAACATGTAACTCTTGAATTTCACCAATTGGAGGAAGAAACTCATTTTCTTTAGACATTTCCAAACATTAAGTTTGGTGTCCTCCAAAGAAAGTGTCACGGTTTAAATGAGACAAGGATTGATGGTTCATAAAGTTTTAATAAAAAGTACACCCTTGCTACGGTTGGATGAGACTAATGTGTGTTGTCTTGTTGTGGTGACTAGGAAGTCAAAGAATCTTCAAAGAAAAGGACAAGACAAAGGAAAGCATAGCATAAGGACAAAATCCCATCACATGCTTCAAGAAAGAAATCTGCCACTCCTTGAGAATGATCACGGCAAAGGCAAGGGAAGGAGCAAATTTTGTCTTCATTCATCCATACATGCACACCCTTGATTCCCATAGTGTCTAATTGCATCCTAGCCCTTCATTGCTCATTTAAAAGCATACCATCTTCAAGCCATGCACATAACCGAATCACTCCTCAACATAACAAGCCTCGTGCAACCTTTCTTCTACTTTAAACTCCAACCACTTAAACTCCTCTTCATAACTTCTTGTCATAGCAAGTCCGGACCTCATCTCTTTTTCCTCCAAACACACATCAAACTCTCCAACATTCTTCACATCCCCTCTCAACCAACCAAGTGATCATGGCATCCTCCTCAAGAACCAAACGACGAAAAGGAAAAGATCCAATAGTAGAGGAAGAAACTTATGAATATGACCAATGGAAGTTCAAGTCTTGGTCTCATCAAATGCAAATTCAATGGATGAACGAGAAAAAAATCTATCCTGAAATTCCATTCATGTTGCCGGATGATGGATGTTAAGAAATAAAGAACAAGATCCGGAAGAGGAGATGGGAGGAACTTACATCACCAGCCACCCGAGTTAACACCAATATCATAAGAGAGTTCTATGCGAATGTCCCAAGGATTGACATGCGGGAACCCCCAACGTACAAAAGCTATGTGCGTGGGGTGGAAGTAGACTTTAGCCCGGAAGCAATCAAGAAAGTCTTGAAACTAAAGTCAGTCCGCTTTGATGAACCGGGATACCAACAAAGATTGACTGAGGAGCAAGATTATGAGGAGATTGCAAGAGACATTTGTTTTGAAAATTCAGAATGGGAAGGAGACAACAAGAACAGATACAAGTTCTTGAAGAGATGTAACCTCATTCCGGAAGCAAAAGGATGGTATGAGTTGATGAAAAGGTCAATTCTGGGGACAGTGAACACCTCAGAAGTTAACAGGGAGAGAGCCTTAATGCTGCATTGTATCATGGTGGGTGGAGAAATAAGAGTTCATGAAATCCTTGCAAGAGACATTCAAAAGATAGCTGAAAAGAATTCGGCCGGATCTTGGTTGTACTATCCGAGCACCATTTGGAAGTTGTGTGCAAAGGCTAAAGTTCCATTGGAAGAGGAGAATCCAATGTGGTTGAGCCAAGGCATGCCCATAACTATTGAACGAATGATGATGCCCCTTGAAGCACATCAAGGCCGAAGACCACATGGAGGAAGGGAAAGAGAAGAGCCAATGGAAGAAGATGAGCCGCACATAGAAGAAGAGCCACAAGAGGAGGAGGAGCAGCCACACTTTTTCCCACATGGCAATATGGATATGACTCAAATGCAAGAAGCAATAGGGAGGTTATCTCAACAATACACAAGAATCCAAGCAAGGCAAGAGGAATATCATTCTCTGTACATGCAAAACCAACAAGCACAAGAAGAAAGAGAGCTAAGAATAATAAACAAACAAAATGAATTCGAGTCAAGATTTCTTGCGATGCAAGAAGAACATGCCTTTCAATCTCATGAATCTTTTGGGAAGTTGGAACAAATGCAAGCTGAAAGTTTGAAGGCTTTCAAGGAGTTCACAACACTCCAAGAAGCAAGGTATGAAGTGCAAGCCGATTACAATGTCAATAGCCAAATCAAACTAAACTATATTGGAGAACATATGCATAACAAGGATCCGGCATTCCCAACTTTTGATGAATTTTTCAAAATGAGAAGTGAGGTAGAAGTAAACAGGGCTATGAGACTTGAAGATAGAGTGGAGGAGGCTATGAATAATGCTGGCTTTTGGCAAGATCAACAGGCACCAAACAAGGATGGTGGGAACACTAGCAGCCAAGTGTATGAAAGGAGAAAGAAGAGGCATGACAAATGAAAGGTGGACTTGCTCCTTGTTCAAAGAAAAAATCATGCATTCTATCTGTTCTAAATTGTCTTTCCATTTCTAAGTAGTCCGTTTTAAAATCTTTGCATTGTGATTGTTTCTTTTAAAATAAATAGGCTAGTTTATGTGTGTACTTGTATGTTATTTCCACTTGACAAAAAGCATGTGTTGTCCCCTGCATCTTTAAATTCAATAAAAGAACAGTTTGAATGTGAAGAATAATAGTCTCTGTTAGTTAGAAGTGGAATAAAAGTAAGTGGTGGTATGTGTGTGATTGTTTAATAGCTCACTTTTAGTGAATAAAGAGCTAGGATATCTCCTTCTAAGTAAAGAGTGGCCTACTGTCTATGAATCTCAATTGAATTGAAATCCTTGGTTAGAAAGAAAAACAAAAAGAGGGAAAGAACAAAGAGAGCCAAAAAGTGGCAAAACAAAAGAAAAACAAAAAGAAACAAAGCTGGACACCAATAGCTTGAACCTTAGGATATATGCCTGTGGTGTCTTTGTATTAGGATCTGCTTGGATTATTAAGCTCTTTGGAGTGCATCAACACTTGGTGACTTGGGTTAACTAACCCGGGATCATCAGCTGAAAGTCCACTATCAAGAGCAACCTAACTACAAGGCATTTAGTAGCCCAAAGAGGTGCTGGGCATCAATGTTTTAAGAAGGAATGTGAGCCAAGTGTCTACGGTGAATAATGTGTCAAGTGTAAAGAAAAGAAAATGAACTTGCTACACATGACACTCAAATGAAGCTTTTGAATAAAGTAAAAGCCAAGGATAAAGGAATAATGAGAGGTCATAGCAGTATGTCACTTGAAGCTTGAAGGAGACTTTCTAGGCCTAGGAGTCAATAAGAAGTGAGTATTTGCATATCCACATAAAACCCCATGAACTATCAATAACACTCTGCTAGCATGAACTTCCTCTTCCATTTCATTCTTTCTTCTTAATAATTCATTTCTTGCTTGGGGACAAGCAAGCTTTAAGTTTGGTGTTGTGATGACAAGTCATCCTAGCCTATTTTAGCTAGTCTTTTTCTTTAGTTTTCATTAGGATTATACACTTTCTTGAGCCACAAGCAAGCCAATTGAGTAGATTTTCATGTTTCCCTTGATTGAACCAACCATATATGAATTCATGCCATTTCATGAGGTTTTATGCTATATTTGTTGCATATTATGAAAGATTGAATACCTCATGATTTTAAGCATAGCTTTGATAAGTTTGGTTAATCAATGATAGGTGAAGAAAGCTTGGAGAAAGGTTGAAGCAAAGAGGAATGGCTAGGAGTGAAGAGAGGACAATGGAATAAGTGAAATTGAACCGGGATGCATGAAGTTAGCCCCAACGTTAGCCCCCTAACTTGGAGGCTAACGTTGGGCATGAAAATCACTCCCTGGGCTCCCCACGTTTGAGCCAACGTTAGCCCCCTAACTTGGAGGCTAACGTTGGCACATGACATTGCAAGGAAGAGGCCAACGTTAGCTCCAACGTTAGCCCCCTAACTTGGAGGCTAACGTTGGAACTTGAAATTCATCCCTGGGCAAGCCAACGTTTGCGCCAACGTTAGCCCCCTAACTTGGAGGCTAACGTTGGCACATGAGTTATAAAGGGGGAGAAGGCCAACGTTTGCGCCAACGTTAGCCCCCTAACTTGGAGGCTAACGTTGGCACATGAATCACAAAGGGAGGGGCACCAACGTTTGCGCCAACGTTAGCCCCTAACTTGGAGGCTAACGTTGGCGCCACTAGCACTAAGCAAGGCCAACGTTAGGGTCAGAGTTAGACCCCTAACGTTGGCACCAACGTCCAAACCAGAGAATTATGCTTGCTGCTATGAAAAGTTAGGGTCAAAGTTAGACCCCTAACTTTGGCCCTAACGTTGGGACCAACTTTTGCTAACTTCAAAACCGGTTCAATTGGTTCACTTCGGTTCTTCTTCAAACTTCAAGAGCAATCAACAAAGGCCTCTTTCAACCCAATTCCACCAAGAACAAAGGCCCAACTCAAGGCTTGAAGATCATTTTGGAAAGTGTATAAATAGGATAGAATTCAAGTTATTAGGGAGCTTGCCTGGAGAGTTTTCCTTAAGAGAGCTTTCCTTTTGAAATTTTCATAAGAGTTTTTGGAGAGCTTTTGTTACTGAGTGAACTTTAATTTCTTTGTTTCCATTGCTTTCAATTTCATTTTACAATTGTCTTGGATCTTGGATTGGAGAATTGAAGAAATTCTGTTTCAATCTCAATCTTGGATCTCTCTGTTTCTTTACTGTTGATTTAATTTCATTTCCGGTTCATTGCTCTTCATCTATTCTCTTTGCAATTTACAATTTCCTTGCTATTGTTCTTGTTGGATCTAGGAAGGCATTGAGATCTAGACTTGGTTTTCTAGTCTCTGGGTCCTGAGATCTGAATTTCTCATTTCAATTCCCCGTTTATTGATTTTTCTGTTCATTTACTTTACTGCTTCAAGATCCGGTTCAATCCCAATTCCCTTTCCCTCTTCTGTTTGATGCAATTTAGTTTTTCCTTGTTTAAATTCTGCAAATCCATTCCCCAATTCCCTTTACATTTCAAGCAATTTACATTCCTTGCACTTTAAGATTCCGCAATTTACATTTCTTGCACTTTAAGTTTCTGTCATTTAATTTCTTGTTCTTTAAGTTTCAGCAATTTATTTCTTGTTCTCTTTACTTCAATGCAATTTAATTCTGCAAGTCACACAATCATCAACCAAATCTTGATTCGCTTGACTAAATCAACCACTAAACTAAAATTGCTCAATCCTTCAATCCCTGTGGGATCGACCTCACTCCCGTGAGTTTTTATTACTTGATACGACCCGGTACACTTGCCGGTTGGATTTGTGGTATTTTGGAAGAGATTCGTTTCTCACCAAAATATCTCATCATGCTTATGTATCAAGTGGTAAAACTTGAAAACAAAGCATTTAGAAGTCGTAGCTTTGTTATCGACTCATGGGGCAAAGCACCCAAAAGGAGAAGCTAATAAGAAAATCAAAAGCTTGTTTCAAGGAAGAAATATAAGAGAAAGATTTCATAAATTGAGCTAGATAGAAGCATCAATCATTTACATCTCTTTTGTGATTGTAGCATGCTTAGAAAACTAGCTAACCATGAACATTGAGTTGCTATTCTTCTTACCTTGGACTGTCAATCTTTAATGCATGATTCTTTTCTTGCTTGGGGACAAGCAAGGTTTAAGTTTGGTGTTGTGATGACATGTCACCATGTCATGTTTTTCTATGCTTATTCATACAAGAAATTGATGATTTGTGCTTGAATAATGAATGCTTTTGTACTTAAATGGTATATTTTCTTGATCTTTTAATTTTATAAATCTTGTAGGAAATAAGAAGAAAAAGAAGCAAAGAAGCACAAAATAAGCTAAAAAGGAGAAAAAAGAGCTTTGGGGAACACTTTGAAGTTGGAGCACACTTTGGAGTCTTAGGCCACGCTTTCAAAAGCGTGGCCCATGACCAAATTAAAGGAGAATAGGCAATCAGCATACAATGCTCCGCTCTTGCCGAGAGCTGAGCATTACCCTGATGCAAAGATGAGCTTGGAAGCAAAATTTTCGCTAAGTTAAAATCTGGGCGCTCACAACATGACTATGCCTTCTTCAAAGGGCTATAACCTGAGCTACAAATGTCCGATTGATGTGCTTTCAGTTGCGTTGGAAAGCTGACATTCAAAGCTTTCAAACGATATATGGCAATCCATATTTGGCATGAAATTGTGGCATGAACGAAATGCATTTTTAAGGGCCAAAAATAAGCAAAAAAATCAGCCAATGCCTCCACCAAGGTTCGAAGAGGGAGACCAAGGGAAGCCAAGGAAGTAGTGCTCCCAAGGAGAGCACAGCGCTCTCTTGGAGAGCATTGTCGTGCTCCTCTTCATGAAAAATCAAGGAAAATTGCTCCTCAAATGCTTTCACCAAGGCTTGAACTTGGGACCTCCCCTTGGAAGCTCCAATGCTCCGCTCACAAGGAGAACAGAGCGCTACTCCTTGGTGCACACAAGCATCATGACACGGCCCATGGAAGCATGTCACACAACATTGACACGGTCAAGTCCCAAGGAATGCTGCGCTCTCCCCGTGAGCCGAGCATTGCCCTGGGAGCAACACCCCTGGGAGGTGTCCCACACCAAACCAACTTGAACCAAGCTTGACCCATGCTCCAAATCAATTAAACCAAGGCCATCCAAACCCATCTTTCTTCAAATCTAAAGCAAGCAAAGCCCACATCATCACTCAACGGCATAAGAATAAGCTAGAATTAGGATTTTCATTTAATTTGTTTCTCATTTCAATTTCATTTTATTTTGCAAAAAGTCTATATAAGGCATCATTTCCATCTTTGTAAAAGGAGAGCTCTAATATAGATCATAGGGACGCTGGCTCCATGAGGGAGCATTAGGATTAGAGAACTCTCTCTTTTAGTTTTCCCTTTTTGATTTTGAATCTTGGATTAAGAATAGAAGGAATTCTGTTTCATGCTTCATCTGAGAATTCTCTTTGTTTATTTTGCTGCATAATTTCAAAGAATTGTGGTTTGGATTCACTTTCTTTGCTTCTGCAATGTACTTTTATATTTTCATTTTGCAATTATTCTTGTTGGATCAAGGAAGGATTTGAGATCTAGACTTATTTTCTAGTCTCTTCCACTCCTGAGATCTTCAACATCCTTTTAATTGCTGCAAATTAAGCATCAGTGTTTCTGTTTTCATTCTTCAAGCATTTTTGCTTTTCTGTTTAAGATCTATTGCAATTCAATTCATCTTTAGTTCTACTGTTTGTTGCAATCTGGTTCTGCTTGTTTAAATTCTACAATTCCAGCTCCAAATCCCTTTTATAATTCAAGCAATTTATATTTCTTGCACTTTAAGATTCAGTCATTTACATTCCTTGCAATCTAAGTTTCTACAATTTACATTTCTTGCAATTTAAGTTTAAGCTATTTTATTTTCTTGTTCTTTAAGTTACTTGCAATTTACTTTCTGTTGGCTACATTTCACACAATTCACTCAATGTTAGCTTGACTAAACTAATCACCCACTAAAGTTGCTTGATCCATCAATCCCTGTGGGATCGACCTCACTTTAAGTGAGTTTTACTACTTGATGCGACCCGGTACACTTGCCGGTTAGTATTTGTGTATTTGGAAAATTCGTTTTTCCACAAAAACACCATCAGCAGGGGGGAAGGAGGGAGGTAGGGGAAGAAGAGGAAGAGAATGAGGGGAAGAGGGGGTGAAGATGGGGTGAGGGTGGCGCGGTGGACTTGGTCGGCGACGGTGGTGGCTGGTGGTGGGTGGAAGGTTGGAGGAGGGAGAGGAAGCGCTGAGGGGTTAGGGGATGGTAAATGACGCGAGGGGGAGGCTAGGGTTTCCGCGTCAGGGGTTAGGGAATTTAAATCCACGCGAACACGTGGATTACGCGACAGCATGGATGAGGTGAAACTGCAACGACGCAGAGGCGTCATTGACGCAAACGCTTAAATGAGGGATAATACAAATGACGCGTACGCGTGAGACACGCGTATGCGTAGACTAGAATTGTGCTAAACGCACAATTCCAGCGTCGTTTTGGCGTAACTCTCTATTTCAATTGGGGGGGCAAAAATTTTCACGCGACGCGTACGCATCGCCCACACCCACGCGTGGTGTGTGTAAGTGAAAATGAGGCGTACGCGTTATTGACGCGCACGCTTGGTCCAGATTGTGCCTAATGCATACCAGCCGCACGATTCCAGCCCAACTTTCTGGGCGTTGGATGGAGACGTCGATTTGGAGTCGACGCCCACGTGTGGCCCATGCACACTGGTGCACGAAATTGTGATCTCTGGTAATGGCTCCAAAAACTTGGTGCTCTAATCTTAATTCATAATTTATCACAACTTCGATACAACTAACCAGCAAGTGCACTGGGTCGTCCAAGTAATAAAACCTTACGTGAGTAAGGGTCGATCCCACGGAGATTGTTAGTATAAAGCAAGCTATGGTCATCTTGTAAATCTCAGTCAGGCGGATATCAAATGGTTATGGAGTTTTCGAATAATAATAATAAATAAACAGAAAATAAAGATAGAAATACTTACGTAATTCATTGGTGAGAATTTCAGATAAGTGTATAGAGATGCTTTCGTTCCTCTAAACCTCTGCTTTCCTGCTGTCTTCATCCAATCCTTCCTACTCCTTTCCATGGCAAGCTTTATGTAAGGCATCACCGTTGTCAATGGCTACATCCCATCCTCTCTGTGAAAAAGGTCCAAATGCTCTGTCACGGCACGGCTAATCATCTGGAGGTTCTCGATCATACTGGAATAGGGTTCACCCTCCTTTTGCGTCTGTCACTACGCCCAGCACTCGCGAGTTTGAAGTTCGTCACAGCCATCCCTTCCCAGATCCTACTCGGAATACCACAGACAAGGTTTAGACTTTCCGAATCTCAGGAATGGCCATCCCTGGGTTCTAACTTATACCACGAAGATTCTAATATCTCAGACTCGGTCCTCTGTATTAGATATCTAAGAGATACTCATTCTAGCTTGTTTGCATGTAGAACGGAAGTGTTTGTCAGGCACGCGTTTATAAGTGAGAATGATGATGAGCGTCACATAATCATCACATTCATCATGTTCTTGGGTGCGAATGGATATCTTAGAAGCGGAATAAGTTGAATTGAATATAAAACAGTAGTACTTTGCATTAAATCATGAGGAACAGCAAAGCTCCACACCTTAATCTATGGAGTGCAGAAACTCTACCGTTGAAAAATACATAAGTAATGAAGGTTCAGGCATGGCCGAATGGCCAGCCCCCAAACGTGTTCAATATGATCCAAAGATGGTTCAAAGATGGTTCAAAAGATGTAAATACAATAGTAAAAAGTCCTATTTATACTAAACTAGTTACTAGGGTTTACAGAAGTAAGTAATTGATGCATAAATCCACTTCCGGGGCCCACTTGGTGTGTGCTTGGGCTGAGCTTGAAGTTTACACATGCAGAGACTTCTTTTGGAGTTGAACGCCAAGTTGTAACGTGTTTTTAGCGTTCAACTCTGGTTTGTAACATGTTTCTGGCGTTTAACTCCAGACTGCAGCGTAGAACTGGCGTTCAAGGCCCTTTTACGTCGTCTAAACTTCGGCAAAGTATGGACTATTATATATTTCTGAAAAGCCCTGGATGTCTACTTTCCAACGCCATTGAGAGCGCGCCATTTGGAGTTTTGTAGCTCCAGAGAATCCACTTTGAGTTCAGGGAGGTCAGAATCCAACAGCATCAGTAGTCCTTCTTCAACCTCTGAATCTGATTTTTGCTCAAGTCCCTCAATTTCAGCCAGAAAATACCTGAAATCACAGAAAAACACACAAACTCATAGTAAAGTCCAGAAATGTGAATTTAACATAAAAACTAATAAAAACATCCCTAAAAGTAACTAGATCCTACTAAAAACATACTAAAAACAATGCCAAAAAGCGTATAAATTATCCGCTCATCACACACGTGTAGTGATTTTTTTTTATAGAATATGCAGAATGCAAAATGCATATGCTGATGCGGATGTTATGAATGATACTAGGGAAAATAAAATAAAATAAAATAAAACTAAAAAAAACAAACAAAACAAAAGAAAATCAAAATTGAAAAGGAACGATCATACCACGATGGGTTGTCTCCCACGTAGCACTTTTAGTTAAAGTCCTTAAGTTGGACATTTGTTGAGCTCCATGTTATGGTGGCTTGCACTTGAACTCATCCAGAAATCTCCACCAACGTTTGAAATTCCAATAGCCTCCGGGTCCAAACTAGGCATAGAAAGCCTTCGAGCAAGTTAAAGCAGGTGCTTCGGCTATAAGGATGTTGATTGTCAGAATAAATTCCAGAATCCCAAACCTTGCTTTTGTACCCGTCTTCGCTTTTATCTACATTATTCCAACTGGGCGGTACACAACTTGAATTCTCACTGAAGCATCCAAACAGCTTCCTAGACCCATACAATTGAACTCTACACCCATCCGTGCACTTCCATTTGGAGCGTGGGACTGGATTAAGCTTTGGATGCCCACTTCTATTATTAACCATCTCCCTCTTAATCTTAAAGCCGCAGAGAGCTCTAAGCTGGCCATCAGTTTCAAGCAAACTATATTCAACTGGAAAGGTGAAGATAAAGGCTAAGGATTTTACCCACTTGATGTTTGTATTGGGTGGTAATAGCCTTGGGAGAGGTGTTTCCAGTGGTCTTTCAAGCTCCACTTCCTTGTACTCTTCTGTGAATAATTCCACTTCCTTACAAACCTCTTCAACTGCAACCACGTCTTGATCAAAGTCTTCGATTTCTTCCTCATCACTCAAGTCATAAGTTGGAGGTTGTGAAAAGTCTACCTCCACATCATCTTCATATTCGCTTGGGGAAGATTCTTCTAGCTCAAAGAGTTCAATTGTGACTGCAGGTTCATCATTAGGAGAGCTTGGTTCGTGATCATCACTACCAAGGAAACTTGCTTTTTGAACTATTCCGTCCATTTCTTCATAAGGTACATGCTTTGGGGGTTGTGCACTATCCTCCTTTGCATCTATTGCAAATTTCTTGGCGGAATTCTCTACAATTCTTGATTCCCATGGAGGTTCAGCATCTCCTAAGTCTTCAACCAATTCTTTTTCTTTGATATTTCCAGCTTCCTCCACTTGTTCCAGTACAAAGTCATGCTCTTTACTATCCACCGGAGCTTCTAGTGTCTCCTTCGTATTGGGGGCTAATCGATATATCGCTCGCTCCAATTGATGAAGGGTTGCATGAAATTGGTTCGCTGTGTCCTTGAGACGATTCTGTGATTCTTGGTTCGATGGACATGGATATGTTGCATATGGGAGTGGTGGTTCTTGGGAGTAATTGGATTGGAATTGGGGTGGATAAGGGTTAGGGTCATATGGAGGTGAACGGTTGTGGTTGGCTTGTGAGTATGGTGGTTCAAAGCTATATTGAGGAGGTGATTCATAGGCATACGATGGGGCTTGTTGGTAACTACAAGGGGGTCCACTATATCTATCATCTTGGTATGCACCTCGGAATGGCTCTTGACCATAGTAATTTGGTGGAGGTTGGTTGTCACGTAAGGGTCCACCATAACTATTGTCTTGGCATGCATTGTAGAATGGTCGTTGTCCATGGTATCTTGGAAGGTGTTGTTGCCGAAAGGATTGATCAGATTCTCATGGCTCCTTCCATCTTTGATTGTTTTGACCTTGATGCATGTTCCTGTTATAGCTTCCATTCCTTTCAACAACATTAGAACTAAACTCAAAGCGACAGGGGTGAAAACTCATAGTAGCTAATAAAAATTAAAGAAAAATAAAAATAAAAACAAATAAACAAGAAGACAAGTAAATATTTACAATAACCAATAATAAGGCACACGTTTGCAAGTCCCCGGCAACGGTGCCATTTTGACGATCGGTTTTCTACCGGTAAAGAATTTTATAAAAATAATCACGTTGTAGGGAAGTATTTAAACCAACTAAAATCCTTTCGTACAAAAGTTTTGGTTGTCACAAGTAACAAACCCAATAAAATTTATAACCGAAGTATTTAAACCTCGAGTCGTCTCTCAAGGAATTGCAGGAAAGTATGAATTATTATTGGTTATGGAAAAATGTATTTTTTTGGGGTTTTTTGAAATAGGGAACAAGGAAATAAATTGGCAAGGAAGCAAATTAATAACTAGAAAAACTCTTGGCAAGGTACGAGAACTGGAAATCCCATCCTAGTTATCCTTATCAGGTGTGATGAGAATTGTTATTGCTCCCACTTAGTTAACCTTTACTAAATAAAGGAAAGTCAAGTGGACTAATCAATTTGATTCCTCAAGTCCTAGTCAACTCCTATGAAAAGACTAGCTTTAGAGGGATCCAAATCAATCAGCAATTTCCGATTTTCAATCAACAGCTAAGTTTGACAACTCAAGTGTTACCAATTACTCAACCAAAGCCAAAAGGGGAAAATCTACTCGAATAAAAATGCCTTAAATTGAAAGCATCAATAACATAAAAGAAAGCAATCTTAAATCTGAAATACCTCAATGTGTATTAAATAAGAAAATCAATTCTAACATGGAGTTTATAAACCAATATTGAGAAAATAAGCAAACTAAAATAGAATAAATAAAAGTAGAAGAGAAATTAAATTAAAGGAACATTGAACCTGGAAATTGAGAAGAAACAACCCTAAAGCTAAGAGAGAGGAGAGAGGAGAGAGCCTAAACCTAAGAGAGAGGAGAGAGCCTCTCTCTCTCTAAAAACTACATCTAAAACCTAAAATTATGAATTATGAATGTTGTATGATTAAATGAATTGATTCCCCCACTTTATAGCCTCTATTCTGTGTTTTTGGGCTTGGATTTGGGCTAAAAAGGAGCCCAGAAATCGCTAGGGGCAACTTCTGCAACTTTCTGCATGTGGCGTCCATCACGCCTATGCGTAGGTCACGCATGCGCGTCATTTGGAAGTTTTCCCTGTCACGCGTACATGTCAGTCACGCGTACGCGTCGTTTGTGCTCTGCGCTAGGCACGCGTCCGCGTCGTCCATGCGTGCGCGTCGCTTCCATTTTCTTTAAAACCTCATTTTGTGCATTCCTTCCACTTTTACACGTTTTCTTTCTGTCCTCTAAGCCATTCCTGCCCTATAAAGCCTGAAAATACTTAACACACAGATCACGACATCGAATGGTAATAAAGGATATATTAAAATTAACATTTTTGAGGCTTAGGAAACATGTTTTCACATATATCACATGATAAGGAAGGAATTGTAAAACCATGCAAATTATATGAATAAGTGGGTGAAGAATTGATAAAAACACTCAATTGAACACAAGATAAATCATAAAATAGTGGTTTATCACTTGTCCCCAAGCAAATAAAAACAAAGTAAGATAAAAAGAAGAGTAAGATACAATAAATCTCAGAGTTTCCAATGAAGCTTAGTTTCAATTAGATGAGCACGACTTAGTAGCTTTTTGCTTTTGAATAGTTTTGGCATCTCACTATCCATTGAAATTCAGAAGTATTGGTCTCTTTAGGAACTTAGAATCTAGATGATATTATTGACTCTCCTAGTTTAGTTCTTTTTTATTCCTGAACACAGCTTTTTAGAGTCTTGGCCGTGGCCCTAAGCACTTTGTTTTCCAGTATCACTACCGGATACATAAATGCCACAGACACTTAACTAGGTGAACCCTTTCGGATTATGATTCAGCTTTGCTAGAATCCCCAGATAGAGGTGTCCAGAGTTTTTAAGCACACTCTTTTTTCTTTGGATCACGACTTTAACTGCTCAGTCTCAAGCTTTTTACTTGACACCTTCACACCACAAGCATATAGTTAGGGACACTTTTCAATGGAAGTGCTTAGCCCAAGATTTTACTCCTTTTAGGCCCTCCTAACCGTTGATGCTCAAAGCATTAGATCTTTTTACCCTTGCCTTTTGGTTTAAAGGGTTATTGGCTTTTTGCTCTTGCCTTTTGGTTTAAAGAGCTATTGGCTTTTTCTGCTTTTTATTTTTTTTTCAGCTTGCTCTCTTTTTTTTTGGCAAGCATATATATATTTTTTTCTTTTATTGCTTTTTTTTTATGCTTTTTCTTGCTTCAAGAATCAATTTTTTTAAATTTTTCAGATCATCAATAATATTTCACTTTTATCATTATTCTTTCAAGAGCCAACATTCTTAATTCCAACTTCAATTATGTACTGTTCATTCATACATTCAGAAAATAAAAGTAATGCCACCACATCAAGATAATTGAACTATTCTTAAGATAAAATTGAAATTCATGTATCTCTAAATTCTTTTCACATAAAATTTTCTTTTAAGTAAGGTGAGAGATATATGGAACATTTTATAACTTTAAGACTTAGATAGAAATGATCATGCAACAAGAACAAGAGAACAGACAATAAAACATAATAGAAAATAGAAAAATAACATAAGAAAAGGGGATTAAGAAAACAAATCCACCTTAGTGATGGCGGCTACTACTCCTCCTTGAGGATCCAATGTAGTGCTTGAACTTTTCAATGTCATGCCCTTGTCTCTGTTGTTCTTCTCTCATAGTCTTTTGATCTTCTCTTACTTCATTGAGGATGGTGGAATGCTCTTGATGCTCCAACCTCAATTGCTCCATATTAGTGTTCAATTCTCCAAGAGAATTATACAATTGGTCCTAATAGCCTTGAGGAGGGAATTGCATCCCTTGAGGTATCCCAGGGATTCCTTGTTGAGGCGGTTGCATAGGCTCATGTGCATGCTCTCTAGTTTGCTCCATCCTCTTCTTAGTGATGGGCTTGTCTTCCTCAGTGAAGATGTCTCCTTCTATGACAATTCCATCTGAATTACATAGGTGACAAATGAGGTGAGAGAAAGATAACCTTGCTTTGGTGGAAGGTTTTTCAGTTATCTTGTACAATTCTTGAGGTATCACCTCATGTACTTCCACCTCACTCCTAATCATGATGCAATAAATCATGATGGCTCTGTCAATGGTCACTTCTGACCGATTACTAGCAGGGATGATAGAGCATTGGATGAATTCCAACCATCCTCTAGCTACGGGCTTGAGGTCAAGCCTTCTTAGTTGAATGGGCTTGCCTTGGGAATCCCTTTTCCACTGTGCTCCTTCCACACAGATGTATGAGAGTACTTGATCCAGTCTTTGATCAAAGTTTACTCTTCTAGTGTAAGGATGTGGGTCTCCTTGCATCATAGGCAAGTTGAACACCAACCTCACACTTTCTGGACTAAAGTCTAAGATTCTCCCTCGGACCATGGTGCTCCAATTCTTGGGATTTGGGTTCACACTAATGTCATGATTTTTCGTGACCCATACATTAGCATAGAACTCTTGCACCATTAAGATCCTAACCTCTTGGATGGGATTGGTAAGGACTTCCCAACTTCTTCTCTAGATCTCTCTTCGGATTTCCGGATACTCATTCTTTTTAAGCCTAAAAGGGACCTCAGGGATCACCTTCTTCTCTGCCACTACTTCATAAAAATGGTCTTGATGGGCTTTGGTGATGAATCCCTCCATCTCCCAAGATTCGGAAGTGGCGGCTACGGCCTTTTCTTTTCTCTTTCTAGAGGATTCTCCAACCTTGGGTGCCATAAGTGGTAATGGAAAGAAAAAAGCAATGCTTTTCCCACACCAAACTTAAAATCTTTGCTCGTCCTTGAGCAAAAATAAATAAAAGAGAAGAATGGAGTAGAAGAAGAAGAAAATAGATAGAGATGGAGGGAGAGAAGTAATTCGGCCAAGGTGGCTTTAGAGTGTATGAAGTGTGTGTTAGTAAGAAGGGTTATTTATAAGAATGGGCTAGGTTAGGGCTCGGTCATGGGTGGTGAAATGGGAGAGAAATTTGATTTTGAAGTGGGTGGGGGTTGGTGGGAGTTATGATGGTTTTGGAAAAGTGATATGGATGTGATTGGGCTAGGGTTTATAGAAAAGAGTGTATGGGGAAGTATGAAAAAGAAGAGTGAAGAAGTGGGGTAGGTAAAGATGCTGTGGGACTTACTGGTCCTGAGTGGCTAGGAAATTTAGATTTTCTGCCCTTCTTCATGGGCGTTGAACGCCCAGCATTATGCTCTTGGCTAGCGTTCAATGCCAGCTATGCTGCCAACTGGGACGTTAAATGCCCGGGCTATACCTCTGGCTAGCGTTCAACGCCAGCAAGACTGCCAATTTGGGCGTTGAATGCCCAGCCAGTGCTCCCTGGATGGCGTTCAACGCCAGCAAGACACTCAATCCAGAGCGTTATGTTTTCATTTTTGAACCTTTCTGTCTCTATTCTTACTGCTTCACATGATCATGAACCTAAAGAAATTACTAAAAAAAACTTAAGAATTTAGAGGAAATAGAAATAACTAAATAAGGTTGGGTTGCCTCCCAACAAGCGCTTCTTTAACGTCACTAGCTTGATGGTTAGCTCCTTTACGGAGGTTGATATGGGCTCAGAATTTCGCCCCTTACAGTGAACTTTCTTCCTATCTTCTCATGAATGAGCTCTACATGCTCTAGAGACAAAACACGACACACTGTATGTGGTATGACTGGCTTCTTGGTGAAGACAACTCTCATGCTAGGTAAGAGGCCTTCACTGGGGACTTTCTTGTCTTTCTAGCCTTTAGGTACTTTCTTCTTAGTATCTTTGTTCTTAGTGCTTGTTGATGGCTGCCCAACACCAAACTTAGAATTGATGTTTGGGGGCTCAGTAAAGCTCTGCACAGAAAGAGATGGTCGGAACACTAAGTGTTGTACAATTATCTATCTTTTTTTAGAGGGAGAGTTAGGGTGAGGCATCTTGAACAAGATGTGATCCTCCCCTAGTTATTGAATCAGTTCTCTCTTAGCTACATCAATGATAGCATTGGTAGTGGCTAGAAAAGGTCTTCCAAGGATGATAGATTCATCCTAATCTTCCCCAGCATCTAGGATTATGAAGTTTACAGGGATGTATAGGTTTTCAACGTGTACCAAGACATCCTCTACTAAGCCATATGCTTTCTTCATTAGTTTGTCTGCCATCTTTAGTGAGATATTTACAACTTGTACCTCAAAGATTCCCAAATTCTCAATTACGGAGAGTGGCATGAGATTTATGCTTGACTCTTGGTCACACAGAGCCTTCTCAAAGATCATGGTGCCTATGGTGCAAGGAATTAAGAATCGTTCGGGATCTGGAAGCTTCTGAGGTAGCTTCTGATGTACCAAAGCATTGAGTTCTTTGGTAAGCACTAGAGGTTCGTCCTTCAAAGGTTTTGTACCAAATAGCTTGGCATTTAGCTTCATTAGAGCTCCTAGGTACTGAGCAACTTGCTCTTCCCTAGAGTCCTTGTCTTCATTAGAGGATGAGTATTCATCAGAACTCATGCACTGCAGGAGTGCATGCAAGGGAACCTCTATGGTCTCTATATGAGCCTTGGCTTCATTTAGTTCTTGGATAAGAATTTCTTCAGTGGGTGCTGAACACTCAGTATGTATGCTATTACTGGTGTTCAATGCCAGTTCTGGCGGTTGTTTGGGCGTTGAATGCCCATTATGCATCCCTTCACTGGCGTTCAACGATAGTTCCTTTGCGAAGTTGGGCGTTGAACTCCCAGGAGGGACCTCCTTCCTGGCATTCAACACCAGTTCTAGTGCCATTTTGGTCGTTGAACGCTCAGTGAGGGCTTCCTCACTGGCGTTCAATGCCAGCTTTGATGCATGTTTGGGCGTTGAATGCCCAGTGAGGTATTCATCACTGGCGTTCAACACCAGCTTCTGTGCTAGCTTGGGCATTGAACACCCAGTGAGGTCTTCCTCACTGGCGTTTAATGCCATCTGAGTTTCTTCAAATTCCGCCTTATCCTCAGTGGTGATGGCCTTGCACTTTTCTCTTGGGTTCACTTCAGTGTTACTAGGAAGAGTGTTAGGAGGAGTCTCAGGGATTCTCTTGCTCAGTTGACCAACTTGTACGTCTAAATTTCTAATGGAGGACCTTGTTTTAGTTATGAAACTATGAGTGGTCTTAGAGAGGTTGGAGACTATAGTGACTAAGTCAGAAAGGCTCTGCTTAGGAGTCTTCATATTCCCTTGAGAAGATGGGAACGGTGGCCTGTTGTTGAATATATTCTGGGTTCTTCCACCTTGATTATTATTGAAGCCTTGCTGATGCTTCTGTTGATCCTTGCATGAAAGGTTAGGATGATTCCTCCATGATGGATTGTAGGTGTTTCTATAGGGTTCTCCCATGTAATTCACCTCCTCCCTCATGGGTTGGTCAGGATCATAAGCTTCTACTTCAGAGGAAGCTTCTTGGGTGCTGCCAGCTGCAGCTTGCATTCCAATCAAATGCTGAGAGATCATATTGAATTGCTGGGTCAAGATCTTGTTCTGAGCCAATATGACATTCAGAGTGTCAACTTCAAGAACTCCTTTCTTTTGAGATGCCCCATTATTCACAAGGTTTCTCTCAGAAATGTACATGAATTGGTTGTTTGCAACCATCTCAATGAGTTCTCTTGCTTCTGCAGGCATTTTCTTCAAGTGAAGTGATCCACATGCAGAGTTGCCCAATGATATTTTGGACATCTCAGAAAGACCATCATAGAAGATGCCTAGGATAGACCGTTCTGAGAGCATTTCAGAAGGACATCTCCTAATCAGTTGCTTGTATCTTTCCCAAGCTTCATAGAGGGATTCACCTTCTCTTTGTCTAATGGTTTAAACTTCCACTCTGATTTTGCTCATCTTTTGGGGAGGAAAGAATTTGGCCAAGTAAGCATTGACCAGCTTCTTCCAAGAGTCTAAGCTTTCTTTACGTTGAGAATCCAACCATATTTTAGCTCTATCTCTAACAGTATAGGGAAAGAACATAAGTTTGTAGACCTCAGGATCCACTCTATTGGTCTTGACAGTGTCACAGATTTACAAGAATTCCAACAGGAATTGGTGTGGATCTTCCAGTGAAAGTCCATGAAACTTGCAATTCTGTTGCAGAACAGAGACTAACTGAGGCTTAGGCTCAAAGTTGTTAGCTTTAATGGAAGGTATGGAGATACTTCTTCCATAGAAATCAGAGGTTGGTATGGTGTAGTCACCAAGAACCTTTCTTGCATCTCCTCCATTATTATCATTGTGTCTGCCATGTCTTCAGCTTCTTATTCGAAATTTTCTGAGAGGTTTCTTCCGGAATGTTATACTTTAACTTATTGTAAATGCCTCCTTAGAGTTTTCTCAAGTTCAGGATCAGGTTTAAAGAGAGGTTCTTTATCAATCACTACAAAAAAAAGGCCTATGGTCACGGTAAAAAACCGTGACCATAGCTAGTGAAAAGGGTGACCATAGATCTATGGTCACGGTTTTGGACCTATGGTCACGGTTTTTTACCGTGGCCTATTCCCTCGTGGCCATAGGTCTATGGTCACGGTTTTTTTACCTATGGTCACGGTTTCTATGGTCACGATTACAATTTTCAAATTCTGACACTTTAGGCCACGGTTTTTAACCGTGACCATAGGGCAATCTATGGTCACGCATAAAAATCGTGATCATAGCCTCTATGGTCACCCTTCCTTAAAACCGTGACCATAGCCTTATCTATGGTCACGGTTTTGGCTGTGACCATAGCTTCTATGGTCACCCCTCCTCAAAACCGTGACCATAGCCTTATCTATGGTCATGGTTTTGGCCGTGACCATAGAGCCTATGGTCACCCCTCCTCAAAACCGTGACCATAGCCATATCTATGGTCACGGTTTTGGCCGTGACCATAGCATCTATGGTCACTGATGAGTGGATAATTTATACGCTTTTTGGCATTATTTTTAGTATGTTTTTAGCAGGATCTAGTTACTTTTAGGGATGTTTTCATTAGTTTTTATGTTAAATTCACATTTCTGGACTTTACTATGAGTTTGTGTGTTTTTCTGTGATTTCAGGTATTTTCTGGCTGAAATTGAGGGACTTGAGCAAAAATCAGATTCAGAGGGTGAAGAAGGACTGCTGATGCTATTGGATTCTGACCTCCCTGCACTCAAAGTGGATTTTCTGGAGCTACAGAACTCAAAATGGCGCGCTTCTAGATGCGTTGGAAAGTAGACATCCAGGGCTTTCCAGCAATATATAATAGTTCATACTTTGGCTGAGTTTAGAAGATGCAAAAGGGCGTTGAACGCCAGTTCTACGCTGCAGTCTGGAGTTAAACGCCAGAAACACGTCACGAACCAGAATTGAACGCCAAAAACACGTTACAACTTGGCGTTCAACTCCAAAAGAAGCCTCTGCACGTGGAAAGCTAAAGCTCAGCCCAAGCACACACCAAGTGGGCCCCGGAAGTGGATTTATGCATCAATTACTTACTTTTGTAAACCCTAGTAGCTAGTTTAGTATAAATAGGACTTTTTACTATTGTATTCGACATCCTGGATTATATTTTTGATCCTGTGATCACGTTTTAGGAGCTGGCCATTCGGCCATGCCTAAACCTTTCACTTATGTATTTTCAACGGTAGATTTTCTGCACTCCATAGATTAAGGTGTGGAGCTCTGTTGTTCCTCATGAATTAATGCAAAGTACTACTGTTTTCTATTCAATTCAACTTATTCCACTTCTAAGATATCCATTCGCACCCAAGAACATGATGAATGTGATGATTATGTGACGCTCATCATCATTCTCACTTATGAACGCGTGCCTGACAAACACTTCTATTCTACATGCAACCAAGCTAGAATGAGTATCTCTTAGATATCTAATACAGGGGACCGAGTCCGAGTTATTAGTATCTTCATGGTATAAGTTAGAACCCATGGATGGTGATTCCTGAGATCCGGAAAGTCTAAACCTTGTCTGTGGTATTCCGAGTAGGATCTGGGAAGGGATGGCTGTGACGAACTTCAAACTCGCGAGTGCTGGGCGTAGTGACAGACGCAAAAGTATAGTAAATCCTATTCCAGTATGATCGAGAACCTCCAGATGATTAGCCATGCCGTGACAGAGCATTTGGACCATTTTCACAGAGAGGATGGGATGTAGCCATTGACAACGGTGATGCCCTTACAGAAAGCTTGCCATGGAAAGGAGTAGGACTGATTGGATGAAGACAGCTGGAAAGCAGAAGTTCAGAAGAACGAAGGCATCTCTATACGCTTATCTGAAATTCTCACCAATGAATTACATAAGTATTTCTATCTTTATTTTCTATTTATTTATTATAGAAAACTCCATAACCATTTGATATCCGCCTGACTGAGATTTACAAGGTGACCATAGCTTGCTTCATACCAACAATCTCCGTGGAATCGACCCTTACTCACGTAAGGTTTTATTACTTGGACGACCCAGTGCACGTGCTGGTTAGTTGTGTGAAGTTGTGAAGTTATGCTTGGACCATGGTATTGTGCACTAGTTATTAGCGCCATTGCCAGGAAGAGAACGAACAACAAATTTTACAACCTCAGAGTAACAATTTCGCATGTATCAAGTTTTTGGCACCGTTGCCGGGGATTGTTCGAGTTTGGACAACTGACGGTTCATCTTGTTGCTCAGATTAGGTAATTTTCTTCTTATTTTGTTTTCAAAAAGTTTTCAAAAATTTTTCAAAAAAAAAATATTTTCCTTTTTTTCGTTTTTCTCAAAAAAATATTTTCAAAAAAAACAAAAAAAAATTATATTATGTTCTTCAGAATTTTTAAGAATGAATTCTAGAGTTTCATGAAGCATGTGAAGCCTGATGTTTGATCATGATCTTCAAGTTGTTCCTAGCCAGTCTTCTTGTTTGATCTTGATGTTTTCTTGTTTTGTGTTTTTTCTTGTTTTTCATGTGCATTTTTGCATTCATAGTGTCTGAACATGAAAGATTTCTAAATTTGGTGTCTTACATGTTTTCTTTGCATTGAAAAATTTTCAAAAATATGTTCTTGATGTTCATCATAGCATTCTTGCATGCATTCATTGTTTTGATCCATAACTTTCATGCATTGAGTCTTTTTCATGTTTTTCTCTTTCATCATTGAAAATTCAAAAATCAAAAAAATATCTTTCCCTTTTCCACTCATAAATTTCGAAAATTTGGATTGACTTTTTCAAAAATTTTTAAAATCTAGTTGTTCTTATGAGTCAAATCAAATCTTCAATTTAAAAATCTTATCTTTTTCAAAAATCAAATCTTTTTCATTTTTCTTGTTTATTTTCGAAAATTTTAAAAATAATTTTCAAAAATCTTTTCTTAATTTTATCTTATAATTTTCGAAAATATTCTCATTAATTAATGTTTTTATTCAAAAATTTCAAGTTTGTTACTTGCTTGTCAAGAAAGATTCAAACTTTAAGTTCTAAAATCATATCTTGTGATTTCTTGTGAGTCAAGTCATTAATTATGATTTTAAAAATCAAATCTTTTTCAAAACTAATTCTAATCATATCTTTCTATCATATCTTTTTTTTAAAAATCTTATATTTTTCAAAAATTTGATTTTCAAATATCTTTTCTAACTTTTTATCTTCATATCTTTTCAAAATTGATTTTCAAATCTTTTTCAAATAACTAATTGACTTTTTGTTTGTTTCTTATCTTTTTCAAAACTACCTAACTAACTCTCTCTCTCTAATTTTTGAAAATATCTCCCTCTTTTTCAAAAATTATTTTTAATTAACTAATTGTTTCAATTTTTAATTTTAACTTGATTTCATTCCTAATTTTCGAAAATCACTAACCCCTTTTCAAAATTTTATTTTCGAAAATCCTCTTTCTCTCTCATCTCCTTCTATTTATTTATTCATCTACTAACACTTCATCTCACACAAATTCGAACTCCCTCTTCCATCTGTGTTCGAATTTTCTCTTCTTCCCTGTCTCTTACATTACATTCTTTCTTCTTCTACTCACACAGGGGAACCTCTATACCTGGGTAAAAAGGATCCCTATTATTATTATTTTTCTGTTACCTCTTTTTTATATGAGCAGGAGCAAGGACAAGAATATTCTTGTTGAAGAAGATCCAGAACCTGAAAGGACTCTGAAAAGGAAACTAAGAGAAGCTAAAATACAACAATCCAGAGACAACCTTACAGGAATTTTCGAACAAGAAAATGAGATGGCAGCCGAAAATAATAATAATGCAAGGAGGATGCTTGGTGACTTTACTGCACCTAATTCCAATTTACATGGAAGAAGCATCTCCATTCCTACCATTGGAGCAAACAATTTTGAGCTTAAACCTCAATTAGTTTCTCTGATGCAACAAAATTGCAAGTTTCATGGACTTCTATCTGAAGATCCCTTTCAGTTCTTAACTGAATTCTTGCAGATCTGTGATACTGTTAAGACTAATGGAGTAGATCCTGAAGTTTACAGGCTCATGCATTTTCCTTTTGCTGTGAGAGACAGAGCTAGAATATGGTTGGATTCTCAACCCAAAGATAGCCTGAACTCTTGGGATAAGCTGGTCAAGGCTTTCTTAGCCAAGTTCTTTCCTCCTCAAAAGCTGAGTAAGCTTAGAGTGGATGTTCAAACCTTCAGACAAAAAGAAGGTGAATCCCTCTATGAAGCTTGGGAGAGATACAAGGAACTGACCAAAAAGTGTCCTTCTGACATGCTTTCAGAATGGACCATCCTGGATATATTCTATGATGGTCTGTCTGAACTAGCTAAGATGTCATTGGATACTTCTGCAGGTGGATCCATTCACCTAAAGAAAACGCCTGCAGAAGCTCAAGAACTCATTGACATAGTTGCTAATAACCAGTTCATGTACACTTTTGAGAGGAATCCTGTGGGTAATGGGACGCCTCAGAAGAAGGGAGTTCTTGAAATTGATACTCTGAATGCCATATTGGCTCAGAACAAAATATTGACTCAGCAAGTCAATATGATTTCTCAGAGTCTGAATGGAATGCAAGCTGCATCCAACAGTACTCAAGAGGCATCTGCTGAAGAAGAAGCTTATGATCCTGAAAACCCTGCAATAGCAGAGGTAAATTACATGGGTGAACCATATGGAAATACCTATAATCCCTCATGGAGAAATCACCTAAATCTCTCATGGAAGGATCAACAAAAGCCTTAACAAGGCTTTAATAATGGTGGAAGAAATAGGTTTAACAATAGTAAACTTTTTCCATTATCCACTCAGCAACAGACAGAGAACTCTGAACAAAATACCTCTAATTTAGCAAACTTAGTCTCTGATCTATCTAAGGCCACTGTGAGTTTCATGAATGAAACAAGGTCCTCCATTAGAAATTTGGAGGCACAAGTGGGCCAGCTGAGTAAAAGGATCACTGAAATCCCTCCTAGTATTCTCCCAAGCAATACAAAAGAAAATCCAAAAGGAGAGTGCAAGGCCATTGATATAACCATCATGGCTGAATCCAAAGAGGAAGGGGAGGATGTGAATCCCAAGGAGGAAGACCTCCTGGGACGTCCAGTGATCAATAAGGAGTTTCCCTTTGAGGAACCAAAGGAATCTGAGGCTCATCTAGAGACCATAGAGATTCCATTGAACCTTCTTATGCCATTCATGAGCTCTGAAGAGTACTCCTCTTCTAAAGAGAATGAAGATGTTACTGAAGAGCAAGTTGCCAAGTTCCTTGGTGCAATCATGAAGCTGAATGCCAATTTATTTGGTAATGAGACTTGGGGAGATGAACCTCCCCTGTTCACTAATGAACTGAATGCATTGGATCAACTGAGATTGCCTCAGAAGAAACAGGATCCTGGAAAGTTCCTGATACCTTGTACCATAGGCACCATGACCTTTGAGAAGGCTCTATGTGACCTGGGGTCAGGAATAAACCTCATGCCACTCTCTGTAATGGAGAAACTGGGAATCTTTGAGGTACAAGCTGCTAAAATCTCATTAGAGATGGCAGACAATTCCAGAAAATAGGCTTATGGACAAGTAGAGGACATATTAGTAAAGGTTGAAGGCCTTTACATCCCTGCTGATTTCATAATCCTAGATACTGGAAAGGATGAGGATGAATCCATCATCCTTGGAAGACCCTTCCTAGCCACAGCAAGAGCTGTGATTGATGTTAACAGAGGTGAACTAGTCCTTCAATTGAATGAGGACTCCCTTGAGTTTAAAACTCAAGGACATCCTTCTGTAAACATGGAAAAGAGGCACAGTAAGCTTCTCTCAAAACAGAGTCAACCAGAGCCCCCACAGTCAAACTCTAAGTTTGGTGTTGAACTCCCATATCCAAACTCTAAGTTTGGTGTTGGGGAGTCTCAACAATACTCTAAACATCTGTGGATCTTACAGGATCAACTCAGCATCTGTGGACCCCACAGGATCCCCACCTACCACCACTCACTCTCTTCCCTCTTCTCAATGTTCATCCTCTCTTCCCAATAAACACTCTTCCCCAAAACTCTTCACCAATCACCTCAATCTCTCTTCCCTATCACCACCTACCACCACTCACATCCATCCACTCTTCCCCATAAACCTACCTCATAAACTCCACCTACCTTTAAAATTCAAAATCAATTTCCCACCCAAACTCACCCTATATGGCCAAAATTAAACCCCCCTCCCCTCCCTATATAAAGCCCTCCATTCTTCCTCATTTTCACACAACACAACCCTCTCTACCCCTTCTTGGCCGAATACACCTCTCCCTCCTCTCCTCCATATTTTCTTCTTCTTCTTCAGCTATTCTTTCTTCTCTTGCTCGAGGGTGAGCAATATTCTAAGTTTGGTGTGGTAAAAGCATAAGCTTTTTGTTTTTCCATTACCATTGATGGCACCTAAGACCGGAGAATCCTCTAGAAAAGGGAAAGGGAAGACAAAAGCTTCCACCTCCGAGTCATGGGAGATGGAAAGATTCATCTCCAAAGCTCATCAAGATCACTTCTATGATGTTGTGGCCAAGAAGAAGGTGATCCCCGAGGTCCCTTTCAAGCTCAAGAGAAATGAGTATCCGGAGATCCGACATGAAATCCAAAGAAGAGGTTGGGAAGTTCTTACAAACCCCATCCAACAAGTCGGCATCCTAATGGTTCAAGAGTTCTATGCCAATGCATGGATCACTAGGAACCATGATCAAAGTAAGAACCCGAACCCAAAGAATTATCTCACCGTGGTTTGGGGGAAATACTTAGATTTTAGTCCGAAAAATGTGAGGTTGGCATTTGACTTGCCTATGATGCAAGGAGATGCACGCCCCTACACTAGAAGGGTCAACTTTGATCAAAGGTTGAACCAAGTCCTCATGGACATATGTGTGGAAGGAGCTCAATGGAAGATTGACTCAAAAGGCAAACCGGTTCAACTTAGAAGACTGGACCTTAAGCCTGTGGCTAGAGGATGGTTGGAGTTCATCCAACGCTCCATCATCCCCACTAGCAACCGATCTGAAGTTACTGGGATCGGGCCATCATGATTCATAGCATCATGACTGGTGAGAAAGTAGAAGTTCATGAAGTCATCTCCCTTGAACTCTACAAAATAGCCGAAAAGTCCTCCCCTTTGGCAAGGCTAGCTTTCCCTCATCTTATTTGCCATCTATGTTACTCAGCTGGAGCTTTCATAGAAGGAGACATTCCCATTGAGGAAGAGAAGCCCATCACTAAGAAAAGGATGGAGCAAACAAGAGAGCTCACTCATGGAGCTCAAAAAACACATGAGGAAGCTCATCATGAAGAAATCTCTGAGATACCTCAAGGGATGCACTTTTCTCCACAGAATTTTTGGGAGCAAATCAACACCTCCCTAGGAGAATTAAGTTCTAACATGGGACAATTAAGGGTGGAACATCAAGAGCACTCCATCATCCTTCATGAAATTAGAGAAGATCAAAGAGTAATGAGGGAGGAGCAACAAAGACAAGGAGGAGACATAGAAGAGCTCAAGGACATCATTGGTTCCTCAAGAAGGAAATGCCACCATCACTAAAGTGGACTCATTCCTTGTTCTTACATTCTCTGTTTTTCGTTTTCTATGTTAAGTGCTTATCTAAGTTTGTGTCTTATTACATGATCATTAGTAGTTAGTAACTATGTCTTAAAGTTATGAATGTCCTATGAATCCATCACCTCTCTTAAATGAAAAATGTTTTAATTCAAAAGAACAAGAAGTACATGAGTTTCGAATTTATCCTTGAACTTAGTTTAATTATATTGATGTGGTGACAATGCTTCTTGTTTTCTGAATGAATGCTTGAACAGTGCATATGTCTTTTGAAGTTGTTGTTTATGAATGTTAAATATGTTGGCTCTTGAAAGAATGATGACAAGGAGACATGTTATTTGATAATCTGAAAAATCATAAAAATGATTCTTGAAGCAAGAAAAAGCAGTGAATACAAAGCTTGCAAAAAAAATAGCAAAAAAAAAAGAGAAAGAAAAAGAAAAAGCAAGCAGAAAAAGCCAAAAGCTCTTAAAACCAAAAGGCAAGAGCAAAAAGCCAGTAGCCCTTAAAACCAAAAGGCAAGGGTAATAAAAAGGATCCCAAGGCTTTGAGCATCAGTGGATAGGAGGGCCTACAGGAATAAAATCCTGGCCTAAGCGGCTAAACCAAGCTGTCCCTAACCATGTGCTTGAGGCGTGAAGGTGTCAAGTGAAAACATGAGACTGAGTGGTTAAAGTCAAGGTCCAAAGCAAAAGAAGAGTGTGCTTAAGAATCTTGGACACCTCTAATTGGGGACTTTAGCAAAGCTGAGTCACAATCTGAAAAGGTTCACCCAGTTATGTGTCTGTGGCATTTATGTATCCGGTGGTAATACTGGAAAACAAAGTACTTAGGGCCATGGCCAAGACTCATAAAGTAGCTGTGTTCAAGAATCAACATACTGAACTAGGAGAATCAATAACACTATCTGAACTCTGAGTTCCTATAGATGCCAATCATTCTGAACCTCAATGGATAAAGTGAGATGCCAAAACTATTCAAGAGGCAAAAAGCTACAAGTTCCGCTCATCTGATTGGAGCTATGTTTCATTGATAGTTTGGAATTTATAGTATATTCTCTTCTTTTTATCCTATTTAATTTTCAGTTGTTTGGGGACAAGCAACAATTTAAGTTTGGTGTTGTGATGAGCGGATAATTTATACGCTTTTTGGCATTGTTTTTAGTATGTTTTCAGCAGGATCTAGTTACTTTTAGGGATGTTTTCATTAGTTTTTATGTTAAATTCACATTTCTGGACTTTACTATGAGTTTGTGTGTTTTTCTGTGATTTCAGGTATTTTCTGGCTGAAATTGAGGGACTTGAGCAAAAATCAGATTCAGAGGGTGAAGAAGCACTGTTGATGCTGTTGGATTCTGACCTCCCTGCACTCAATGTGGATTTTCTGGAGCTACAGAACTCAAACTGGCGCACTTCCAATTGCGTTGCAAAGTAGACATCCAGGGCTTTCCAACAATATATAATAGTCCATACTTTGGCCGAGTTTAGATGACGCAAAAGGGCGTTGAACGCCAGTTCTACGCTGCAGTCTGGAGTTAAACGCCAGAAACACGTCACGAACCAGAGTTGAACGCCAAAAACACATTACAACTTGGCGTTCAACTCCAAAAGAAGCCTCTGCACGTGGAAAGCTAAAGCTCAGCCCAAGCACACACCAAGTGGGCCCCGGAAGTGGATTTATGCATCAATTACTTACTTCTGTAAACCCTAGTAGCTAGTTTAGTATAAATAGGACTTTTTACTATTGTATTAGACATCCTGGATTGTATTTTTGATCTTGTGATCACATTTTGGGGGCTGGCCATTTGGCCATGCCTGAACCTTTCACTTATGTATTTTCAACGGTAGATTTTCTGCACTCCATAGATTAAGGTGTGGAGCTCTGTTGTTCCTCATGAATTAATGCAAAGTACTACTGTTTTCTATTCAATTCAACTTATTCCACTTCTAAGATATCCATTCGCACCCAAGAACATGATGAATGTGATGATTATGTGACGCTCATCATCATTCTCACTTATGAACGCGTGCCTAACTAACACTTCCGTTCTACATGCAACCAAGCTAGAATGAGTATCTCTTAGATATCTAATACAGGGGACCGAGTCCGAGTTATTAGTATCTTTGTGGTATAAGTTAGAACCCATGGATGGCCATTCCTGGGATCCGGAAAGTCTAAACCTTGTCTGTGGTATTCCGAATAGGATCTGGAAAGGGATGGCTGTGACGAACTTCAAACTCGCGAGTGCTGGGCGTAGTGACAGACGCAAAAGGATAGTAAATCCTATTCCAGTATGATCGAGAACCTCTAGATGATTAGCCATGCCGTGACAGAGCATTTGGACCATTTTCACAGAGAGGATGGGATGTAGCCATTGACAACGGTGATGCCCTTACAGAAAGCTTGCCATGGAAAGGAGTAGGACTGATTGGATGAAGACAGCAGGAAAGCAGAAGTTCAGAAGAACGAAGGCATCTCTATACGCTTATCTGAAATTCTCACCAATGAATTACATAAGTATTTCTATCTTTATTTTCTATTTATTTATTATAGAAAACTCCATAACCATTTGATATCCGCCTGACTGAGATTTACAAGGTGACCATAGCTTGCTTCGTACCAACAATCTCCGTGGGATCGACCGTTACTCACGTAAGGTTTTATTACTTGGACGACACAGTGCACTTGCTGGTTAGTTGTGCGAAGTTGTGAAGTTATGCTTGGTATTTTGCACTAGTTATTGGCGCCATTGCCAGGGAGAGAACGAACAACAAATTTTACAACCTCAGAGTAACAATTTCGCATTATCAGTCACCCCTCCTTAAAACCGTGACCATAGCCTTATCTATAGTCACGTTTTTTGCTGTGACCATAGCCTCTATGGTCACCCCTCCTCAAAACCGTGACCATAGCCTTATCTATGGTCACGGTTTTGGCCATGACCATAGAGCCTATGGTCACCCCTCCTCAAAACCGTGACCATAGCCATACCTATGGTCACAGTTTTGGCTGTGACCATAGCCTCTATGGTCACCCCTCCTTAAAACCGTGACCATAGCCATATCTATGGTCACGGTTTTTTACCGTGACCATAGCCTATTTTGTTTTATGAGATTTAATTTTATTTTTTAAAGCATAATCACATCCCAAAATGATGATAATCACAAAATAAATCTAAAAATGAAAAATGACAATCAACAATTAACATAAGTTGTGATTAAAGTAACCAACTAACATATCAATAAAATCAATAAAATTATAGATAAATTAAGTTATAAGTAATAACATTTTTAGATCTATACTACTATATAGTATAAGTAATTCAGCTCCATGTGCATTGGGCTGGTCTTAGTTTAATATTATACAATGGGTGCGTGAGTGTGTTGATTGATGGTGTTAAGGTTGTCTACACATGCCAGCCTCTTCCAATTAATTAGGCCTCAAAGTGGGAGCATGATCGCCACCATAGTAGCTTCTGAATCCAGACACCATTGCTGAGAGTTGGTACTAGAATCTGTCATGGAAAATACATTAGCAGTTGCACATGCAATAAAGTCCAAAGCAGCAAGCTGCATTAACATCAAACCTTCATTGTTAAGTATTAGTAATCATGCTTCAACTGAATTTGAAAATTATTAACATGAATATTTATTACCTGAAGAAAAATTCTTAAAAGGTTCAAGTTCATTGGGAGCAACCGAGCAAGGAAATCTTCCTTTGTAATAACATTGACATGAATTATTTATTGCAGAAGTATTTAACTCACTTGGGGTACATCTCCATTCTTCCTTTCAAAACTAAAGCTCAGTGATATGTTCAGCAACAATTCAACATACGACAACAAATTCATCTCAAATCATAATTTGCAACAATAAATTTAACTATGATAGTTTTCAAATCTCTAGTTTTATTAAATTCAACAATTCAACTATATTTTTATCAAATTTTTTGAAAATGCTCTTGGTCTTACTTTAAATAATTACCTCTTTTAAAATCTCTAAACTCAAAACAGATTCTAAATATAAAACTAGTCACATTAACCATCTCTTAGCCACATAATTAATTCTTAATCAAAACAGCAACTCGTAATCACTTTAATACATTCATAAACTAATAGTACAAGTAAAAGATTCAATTCAACATACAAGCAAGTCACAATAAGACAAACAGCACAATCACAAGGAAATAAAATAAGCAAACTTTTCAGAGTAATTCAGAACCACATCCAGCTTCAATCATAATTCAGAGTAATCACAACAACTAACTTTTCTCAAATATATTTCATTCAATAATTAACTAATCATATTTCAATTTAATGACAATTAAGCAACCTTACACTCCCACTTTTGTATCTAAGCCTAGAACTCTTCCAATATCGCAATTCCAACTTCCATTTCATTAAACACAGTTATTAGAATTAGTAGTATAGTTCCAAGAATTCGGAATCAATAATTCACAAAATTATACATACATATTCATAATAGTTCATCAACTTCCAACAGCATTTCAAGCATACCCTCATCATCATCAAATCACACAACCAACAGAAATCATCATCCTCAAACACAGCTACAAATCAATCTCATCACAATTTCATTACATTCAACAATATTCACAATCACCAACAATCTCAATTTCATCAATTTTCATCAATTAACCAAACAAGACATTTATAAATTATTTGCAGTTACTCACTAAACTTCATTGGCATTCATAAATTAAAACAGTTAATTTTAAAATAAATCCCCTACCTCAAATAACCGGAACTCGAAGAATTCTTAACCGCGACAAATTCCTTTTTCCTTTCTCACAGCAGCAGTAGCCTCAAACAAAACCAGCAGCAGCCACAACAGTCCCAAAACCAATACGAGTTACAACAGCAATTTTGAAGCAAAGTGACAGAACTAAAATAAGAATATGTGACTAGGATTAGAACAAGAACATGGCAAAGGAACAAGTTTGAAGCAGAACAAGAATGAGTGTTACAGTTTTAGAAATGGAGGAATCGGAACCAGAACAAGAAGGCTGATGCTGTCTTCTGATGACTCTGATGGCGGTGCACGACTCACCAGCGACCGTGGCAGCAACAACGAGGACAGTGCCTCCTCTGGCTCGCACGGCTCTGTCTCCCTCTCTCCCTCGTGTCGTTCTCTTCTCCACGGTGGAATCCAACAGGGACGGTGGCGACACCAACTGCGATGGGTTGGCTGCGATGGAACCCTTGGCGGCAAGACGCGATGGCTTTCAACGCACGACTCCTCTCCTCCGGACGCGTCACAGCGGCGACAACGCATCGGCAGCAGCAGCTTCCTCTGGCGAGCATGAATCGACGATGATGGAGGCTCCTCTCCCTCTCGGCGCTGCTCTGTCTCAACATCTCTCTCTCTCCTCTTTGCGAACAGTGGTGGCAACGACGTGGAGGATGGCGGCGAGCTGGGAGCGACGATGGCGCGGTGGCGGCGCGACGGTGGTGGCGAGGCGGCTGGACAGCGGCGACAGCGTGGCTCTTCCTCTTTTTCGATCACAGCTCTCCTTCTCTGCTGCTGTGTTACGTTTGAAAGGGATTAAAGGGAAAGGGGATGCGGCTGAGTGTGGTGAGGAGGGATTAGGGTTAGGGTTCTTTTTTTTTTTTGGTGACTCGGGTTAGGATTCTTTAATTTGGGAATTAGGTTTCTAATTCAATTTGAAAAGTAAAGTTACAAAATTAGGAATTTTATAAAGGAATAAAAATAGATATGAATAGATATTTTAATAAAATTGTAGGATGGAGTAATTTTAAAATTAAATATATTCTATCAAAAATATTTAAGAACATTATTTATCAACATATTATTAAATTCAATTAATTATTTTTAATTTAAATTATAAAATAAACATATTAATCACATTTTATAAAATATAGTTTATTATAAAAAATATTAATTATTCAAATTAAATGATATAACTTTTCTTTATTTTTTTATCACCGGAACTTTAATTTCAACAAATATAATAAATTTAATTATTCAAAAATTTGGGATGTTACACCAACTCACGGCAAAGAAAGCATTGATGGCCAAAGCAGAAAGACGAGCTTACGACGGTGACAGAGCGAGACAAAGGACGACGAGCTGCGACGGCGACGACAAGGGCGAAAATGGCGAGGCGGGATGGATGGTGGCAGCAGCGCGGCTCCTCCCTCTCTCATTTAATTAAAAGAATTTTATTTATAAAATTAAATTTAAAATTTTAAATTTTAATTAATTTAAATTCAAATTATCAAAACACAATTTAGCTACAAAAATATTCTTGAATAGTAATTAGGCTTAAGGTTAGGGTTAGAACTAAGGTCACCCTTTCGTAAAACTGTGACCATAGACCCTTTTAGGTCACCCTTCAAAACCGTGACCATAAACCCATTTAGATCACCCCCCAAAAACGTGACCATAGACCATTTTAGGTCACCCTTTTTTGAAAAACCGTGACTATAGCCCCTTTTTGGTCACTATAAAAAATCGTGACCATAGACCCTTTAGGATACCCCTAAAACCGTGACCATAGACCCTTTAGGCTACCCCCAAAAACCATGACCATAGACTCTTTTAGGTCACCCTATTTTGAAAAACCGTGACCATAGCCCCTTTTTAGTCATTGTAAAAAACCGTGATCATAGACCCCTTTAGGACACCCCTAAAACCGTGACCATAAATTCTTTTAGGCCACCCCCAAAAACCGTGACAATAGACTCCTTTAGGCCACCCCCCAAAACCGTGACCATAGACCCTTTTAGGCCACCCCTAAAACCGTGACCATAGACCCCTTTAGGTCACCCCCAAAAACCGTGACCATAGACACTTTTAGGTCACCCTTTTTTGAAAAACCGTGACCATAGCCCCTTTTTGGTCACTGTAAAAAATCGTGACCATAGACCCCTTTAGGTCACTCCCAAAACCGTGACCATAGACCCTTTTAGGCCACCCCCAAAACCGTGACCATAGACCCCTTTAGGCCACCCCCCAAAACCGTGACCGTAGACCCTTTTAGGTCACTCTTTTTTGAAAAACCGTGACCATAGACCCTTTTTGGTCACTGTAAAAAACCGTGACCATAGACCCCTTTAGGTCACCCCTCAAAACCGTGACCATAGATCCTTTTAGGCCACCCTTTTTTAAAAAACCGTGACCATAGGTACTCTATGGTAACCCTTTCCAAAAAAACTGTGACCATAGCTTTTTTTTTGGTCACCCTAAAAAACCGTGACCATAGAGGGTCTATGGTCACGGTTTTTTACCGTGGCCAAAAAAACCGTGGCCATAGACCCAAAATGTTGTAGTGTCTGGTCCTAATCTAAGCAACAAGATAATCTGTTAGTTTGTTCAAACTCGACCGACAACGGTGCCAAAAACTTGGTGCACAGAATTACACTTCACACAACTGAACCAGCAAGTGCACTGGGTCGTCCAAGTAATACCTGAGTGAGTCAAGGTCGATCCCATAAGGATTGTAATTTGAAGCAAGATATGGTTATCTTGTAGATCTTAGTCAGGCGGATAGAAAAGTTGTTTGTTTTTTTATGCCAAGGCATCTTAGGCTAGTTTCACTAGCCTTTTTCTTTTTTTTTAATAGGTTTTATGCACTTTCTTGAGCTATAAGCAAGCATTAGGATGGGAGTTTCATACATACCTTAAATCATTCAAACATGTGTAATTTGATGCATTTTCATGGGATTTTGGCCATAATTACGTGTATGCTAGCTAAGAATGATGCAAATTCTCATGACTTTAGCAAAGATTTGATGCATATATGTGTTGATGATAGGTAAAGAGAACCATGAAGAATCAAGGAAAAATGGCCATGGAATGAAGAAAAGGAAGCAACGTTGGTGGCCAAGTTGGCTCACCAACGTTGCCTCAAACGTGGGGAAATTTAAACTTGCTGGTGCCAACGTTGGAGGGAGTGTTGGATCACCAACGCTATCTCCAACGTCTTCAAGGATGCTCAATTCTGGACTTGTGAAAATCACCTTGTGTGCGTACGCACGGTATAGTGTTCGTACACACAGAAAGAGAAATTCAGAAGTGTGCGCACGCACGGGTAGCAACGTTAGAGGCAACGTTGCCAGCCCAACGCTGGGTCAAACGTCCACAACAGATGATCAGAAACTGGAGCTGGGAGTTCTGCTATGCGTGCGTACGCACAACATGGTGTGCGGCCGCACAAAGAGAAAAAAAGAAAGTGTGTGCACGCACAAAGCAGCGTGCGTACGCACAAGTCCCAACGTATGCAGTAACATTTGCACCCCAACGCTTGGTCCAACGTCTTCGATAGCTCTTCAAAATTCAAGCTGCCCAAAAAGTATAGTGTGCGTACGCACAGGAAGAAAAACTCAAAGGTGTGCCACGCACAGGGCACTATGCGCACGCACAAGTCAGCAGCGTTGAACGTAACGTTGGCTCCCGAATGTTGAGGCAAACGTCACTACCAGTAACTTCAGAATTTTGGCAGAATCGTTAATTTGCCACCGTCCATCTTCAACACCAAGGTAAGCCATTTGAATCTGCTTTAATAAAAGGCCAAGGCCCACATCCAAGCCTGAGAGATCAATTGAAGAAGGTGTATAAATAGCTTAGAATTTAAGTTAGTAGGGGGGCTGAGAGAGAGTACTGAAACTCTGCCCAATTTTACTTTCTCTGCATTTTTTGCTCTTCTGCAATGTACATTTCTATTTCATTTTCCATTTCTAGAGCTATGAACAACTAAACCCCTTTCATTGGGTTAGAGAGCTCTGTGTAATTCAATGGATTAATATTAGTTTTCATACTTCTTCTTTCTTTTCTCTTGATCTTGCTAGAAAGCTTTCGTTCTTCATCCTAGTGGATAGTTGTCTTAGGAAAGAAGCTATCCATAATTGGATCTCCTCTGAACCTTGGAAGAGGAATGAGGAGATCATGCTAGAAATGCTTTCTCATATTGGATTAGATTGGGGTTTGGATAGATATCGTGACATGTAATCCTCCCAACATTTTGATCTATGAATATGTGTGGTATAGTCAGTGACCATACCTCATCTCTTCCCATGAGCACTTAAATCAAGGAATTGGGCAATTGTTCATGCTTAAAGAGATTGGATTGCCAAGGAATTGGGATTCAATCACCTAAGATTTCCAAGGAGATCAATGAATGCATTGATTGAGGAAGAGATGAAAATGAATTTGATCTAGAGAATTATAACATCTCTTGACCCCAATGAGCTCTCCCATCTCTGATCTACCCATTCTTTTACATTCTGTCTTTAATTTGATGCTCAATTTCCCTATTCCCATTTAATTTCTTACAATTTAAGTTTCTGCTCTTACATTCTGCAATTTAATTTCTGTTCATTTAATTTCTTGTAATTTAAGCTTCCCGCCAATTTACATTCTGTGATCCCAATTTCAAATCGGATTTCGTTTAACTAGAACAATTCTCCAATTAACATTGATCAACCAACCAATCCCTGTTGGATTCGACCTCACTCTACAGTGAGTTTTTACTTGACGACAATCCGGTACACTTGCCGGTAGAAAATTGTTGAGAGACAGTTTTCACGACATCAAGTTTATGGCGCCGTTGCCGGGGATTGGTTTTGTATTGAAAATTACTAAATTGGAGGATAACTAGATTGAGCATTTTTCTTTTCTTTGGATTAATTGAATTTCAATTTCTGCTGTTACATTTACTTTCTGCAATTTTAGTTGTTTCTCTCTATTTTTCTTTATTATCTTACTTTCCAGCAAAACTAATCCACTAACTTATTAACTGTTTGATTAATTACCTCAATTGCTCTAACCATACTTTTTCATTAACTATGAAATTTTCACTTGCTATTTGCTGTCTGTTTTGTCACTTGTATGACAGGTAGAAGATGGGTTTCAACTTCTTTTGACAGTGAACCAGAAAGAACTTCCCTTAGATTAAGGAGGGAAGCAAGAGGAAAGAAAGCCATTGGTGCAGAGGAATAAGATGAAGACTTGGATATAAACATGGAGGATGATATGGAAAACTATCATGAAGGAGAAGTGAACAATTATGCCAAAGGAGGCATAGCCAACCTTGCTAGACAAGAGAGGAGAGTTCTAGGATCTTACATCAATCCAAACCTAGGAAACTGTGGTAGCAGCATTCAAAAGCCAACCATCCATGCTAATAATTTTGAATTGAAGCCTCAACTCATCACACTCGTCCAAAACAATTGCTCTTTCGGAGGAAGTGCTCAAGAAGACCCTAATCAGCATCTCACTACATTCCTAAGGATCTATGATACAGTTAAATCTAATGGTGTTCATCTTGACACCTATAGATTGCTACTGTTTCCATTTTCTTTGAGGAACAAAGCATTCAAATGGCTAGAATCATTTTCCAAAGAAAGCTTGACAACCTGGGAAGATGTGATAAATAGATTCTCAGCAAGGTTCTACCCTCCTCAAAGAGTGAATAGACTGAGAATTGAGGTGCAGACATTCAGACAGCAGGATGGTGAAACCTTATATGAAGCCTGGGAGAGATTCAAAGATTTGACAAGGAAATTTCCACCTGAGATGTTCAATGAATAGGTGCAACTGCATATCTTTTATGAGGGACTTTCCTATGAATCAAAGAAAGCTATAGACCACTCATCTGGAGGCTCCCTTAACAAGAAGAAGACTATTGGGGAAGCCATTGATGTCATTGAAACAGTGGCTGACAATGAGTATTTCTATGCCTCAGACAGAAGCAACAACAAAGGAGTTATGGAATTAAACCAAATGGATGCAATCCTGGGACAGAATAAGATTATCACTAAGCAACTAGCTAATTTGACCAAGCAAATGGAGAAGAATCAGGTTGCAACCATCTATACTCAACCATCAACTCAAGGAAAGTTGGACAAAGAGGAAGGAGTTAACTGGAAGGAAGCCAATTACCTTGGGAATTCATCTAGGCAAATTCATGATCCATATTCTAAAACCTATAACCCTAGTTGGAGGAACCACCCAAACTTTGGGTGGGGAAACCAATAAACCCAAGGCCAAGATCAGAAACATCATAACACCAACTAGTACACCTACCAATAATCCAACCCAAGATCATATCAACACCCATACAACAATCCTTCTCAGCCACCATATCAAGCCCAAGCCAATCAGCCTCAACAACCAATTCCAAATCCACCATCAGAGGATAAACTATCCAGGATTGAAGCTATGCTCACCAACCTTTGCAAGGAGTCTCAAGACATGAAAAATTTCAAGGAGGAGGTGAGATCCAATATGCAAAACCAAGATGCTGCCATTCAGAAACTTGAAGCACAAATTAGATATCTAACCAAGCAAGCTCCTGGCCATAACCCTTGTAATGCCATTAAAGCAAACTCAAGGGAGGAATGCAAGGCTATTACTCTCAGAAGTGGAAAGGAATTGAAAGAGACTGATGAGAGAACTTTTGCGTGGTCTAGAAATTTGCGGATAAATCCTCGTTGCAAGTATAGTTTCTAAACCTTCAAAAGTCCTTTCATACAAACGTTTTGGTTGTCACAAGTAACAAACCCCTTTGAAATTGATAACCGAGTATTCAAACCTCGGGTCGTCTTCTCAAGGAATTGCAGGGAGGTATGTTTTTATTATTGGTTATGAGTTTGTAAATTGGGGTTTTGGAAGTAAGGAGGGAATATATTATATGACAAGTAAAATAAAATAATAATAATAAAATCTCTTGGCAATGTATAAGAATTGGAATTCCTATCCTAGTTATCCTTATCAAGTGTGAAGAGAATTGGGTTTTAATCCCACTTGGTCAGCCTTTATTAAACAAAGGAAGGTTAAGTGGACTGATTAGCTTGATTCTCAAGTCCTAGTCAACTCCTGTGGAGGGACTAGTGTTAGAGCAATCCTAGCTAAAGCAAAATCTACCAATTTCAACCACTCTTGAGTTTGACGACTCAAGTGTTACCAATTACCTAACCAAAGCCAAAAGGAAGAAAATATCTAAATTAAATTAAAAGCATTAATATAAATAAAGCAAAGCAATCTTAAATCTGAAATACCTCAAATAATAGTAAATAAAATATGCAGATCTTAACATGAAAAGTTCATAAGCCAATTGGGCAACATATCTAATACAAGCATTGAAGCATCTGAAAGTAAAAAGAGGAATATAAAGTAAAAGGAATATTAAACCTGGGATTGAGAGTCACTCCTAAAACTAAGAGAAATCCTAAATCCTAATCCTAAGAGAGAGGAGAGAACCTCTCTCTCTAAAAACTACATCTACTCCTAAAATTGTGAATGTGAGAACCTCCCTCATGAATGGATGTATTCTCCTACTTTATAGCCTCTAATCCGTGTTTTCTGGGCCGCAAACTGGGTCAAAAACCGTCCAGAATTCGCTGGTTTCGAATTCAAAACGCGCTGATTTTCGTCACTGCGACGCGGCCGCATAGATCACGCGGTCGCGTCACCTAGCATCAGAGAAACTATATCATATTATATATCAAATCGAAGCCCCAGACGTTAGCTTTCCAACGCAACTGGAACCGCGTCATTTGAACCCTTGTAGCTAAAGTTATAGCCGTTTGAGTGCGAAGAGGTCATGCTGGACAGCTTAGCAATTTCTCCAACTTATTGTATTCCTTCCACTTTTGCATGCTTTTTTTCCATCCTCTGAGCCATTCCTGCCTTGTAATCTCTGAAATCACTTAACACACACATCAAGGCATCTAATGGTAATAAGAGAGGATTAATAATAAGCAAATATAAGATCAAAGAAGCATGTTTTCAATCAAAGCACATAATTAGGAAGGTAAATGTAAAACCATGCAAATAGTATGAATAAATGGGTAAAGAGTTGATAAAAACCACTCAATTGAGCAGAAAATAAATCATGAAATAGTGGTTTATCAGAGACCTCAAAGGAAACTCAAGAGAAGGAAGCAGAGGAAGTTCAAGTGACAAGGAAAAAGCACAAACACATGCCCCCAATCTACTTAAAGAAGAAGAAGTCCTAATGCCATATGTCCCTAAAGCATCTTACCCTCAACGCCTAGTGAAGAATGCAAAGGACAGCCAATTCTCCAGATTCTTGGAGATTTTCAAGAAATTTCATATCAACATCCCATTTGCTGAAGCACTAGAGCAGATGCCACTCTATGCTAAGTTTCTGAATGAATTAATGACCAAGAAGAGAAGCTGAAAGAATGATGAAACTGTGGCGCTAACTGAAGAATGTAGTGCTATCACCCAACACAAATTGCCTCAGAAATTGAAAGACCCAGGAAGCTTCCAAATTCCTTGCATCATAGGAGAAATCACAGTGGAGAAAGCCTTATGTGATTTGGGAGCTAGCATAAATTTGATGTCCTTAACAATGATGAAAAGAATGAAAATTGAGGAAGCCAAACCAACAAGAATGGCTCTCGAATTGGCAGACCGATCATTCAAATTCCCTCATGGAATAGTAGAAGATTTGTTGGTAAAGGTGGGAGACTTCATCTTCCCTGTTGAATATGGAGGAAGAAGCCAAAGCTTCAATAATCTTGGGAAGGCCATTTTTAGCCACTGTTGGAGCCATCATTGATGTCCAAAAGGGTGAACTTACCCTTAGGTTGCATGATGAAAAAATGGTGTTTAATGTGTTCAAGGCCATGAGCTACCCACGGGAATCACTAGGAGAGTGTATGAGGTTGGATACAGTGAAAATTGTGGTGCAAGAAACATTGGAAGAAACACTTGAAGAAGTGACAAAGGAGGATTCCACACTAGACATTGAGGTTGCAGAAATCCAATCAGCTGAGGCATCCATCTCAAGTGCACCAAAGGAAAAGAAAGAAGAGAAAGGAGCACCTAAACTGGAACTGAAAGCATTACCTCCCACTCTCAAGTATGCATACTTAGGAAGTGATGAAAGTTACCCTGTAATCATCAATTATGCCCTTAGTCAAAAACAGGAAGAGGAGTTAATCAAGGTGCTGCAAAAACACCAAGATGCCATTGGATGGACCCTTGCTGATTTGAAAGAGATAAGCTCATCCATATGCATGAATAAGATCCTGTTAGAAGAAGATGCTAAGCCCTCCATTCAAGCCCAGAGAAGATTGAATCCAGTCATGAAAGAAGTGGTGCAAAAGGAGGTTATGAAGCTTTGGCAGGCAAGGGTGATCTACCCAATTTCACATAGCCCATGGGTGAGCCCTATCCAAGTGGTTCCTAAGAAGGGAGGTATCACTATAGTGCCCAATGAAAAGAATGAACTCATCCCTACAAGAACTGTCACAGGATGGAGGATATGCATTGACTATAGAAAGCTTAATGAATCTACAAGAAAGGATCATTTCCCACTCCCTTTCATGGACCAGATGCTAGAAATGCTTGCGTGCTTCTTGGATGGATATTCAGGATACAATCAAATAGTAGTTGATCCAAGAGACCAGGAGAAAACATCATTCACTTGTCCATATGGAGTATTTGCTTTCAGATGCATGCCATTTGGATTGTGCAATGCACCGGCAACTTTCCAAAGATGCATGCTGTCTATCTTTTCAGACATAATTGAAAAATTCATTGAAGTCTTTATGGACGACTTTTCAGTATTTGGGGATTCCTTCCCTAATTGCCTACACTACCTCGCCTTGGTGCTAAAGAGATGCCAAGAGACCAACTTGGTTTTGAATTAGGAGAAATGCCATTTTATGGTGACAGAGGGAATAGTCCTTGGTCATAAAGTCTCTAACAAAGGCATTGAGGTGGACAGAGCTAAGGTAGAATTAATTGAGAAATTACCTCCACCTAACAATGTCAAGGCAATTAAGAGTTTTTTAGGATATGCTGGATTTTACAGAAGGTTTATCAGAGATTTTTCAAAAATAGCTAAACCTTTGAGCAACTTATTTGTCTCTGATACACCTTTTGTATTTTATTAGAATTGCATGCTGGCTTTTGAAACTCTGAAGAAAAAGCTTTCCTCAGCACCTATCATTGCCCCACCTAACTGGAATTTACCCTTTGAACTGATGTGTGATGCATCAGATGTTGCAATTAGGGCAGTGTTAGGACAGAGGAAAGGCAGCTCAGTTCATGTTATATACTATGCCAGCAAAGTCCTAAATGAAACCCAAAAGAACTACACAACTACTAAAAAGGAACTACTGGCAATAATATTTGCATTTGATAAGTTTAGATCATATCTCATTAGATCTAAAGTGATTGTTTTTACTGATCATGCAGCATTGAAATATTTACTTGCCAAGCAAGAATCAAAACCAAGGTGGATAAGGTGGATTTTGTTGCTGTAGGAGTTCAACATTGAGATTAAGGACAACAAAGAAGTGGAGAACAAGGTAACATATCACTTGTCAAGGATTCCTTGTGAAGAAGGAAGCACACACAGCTTGAATATAAATGAATGTTTCCCTGATGAGCAACTGATGTTAGTTCACAAGGCACCATGGTTTTCAGACATTGCAAATTTTAAGGCCAATGGGGAGGTGCCTCTAGAATTCAACAAGGATAAAAGGAGGAAGCTTATTAGTGATGCCAAGTACTTCATCTGGGATGAACCTTACCTTTTCAAGAAATGTTCAGATGGAATACTTAGAAGATGCATCTCAGAGGAAGAAGGAAGGGAAGTTTTATGGAATTGTCATGCTTCTAGTTATGGGTGACATTTTGGAGGAGAAAAGACTGCGGCCAAAGTACTACAATGTGGATTCTTTTAGCCAACAATTTTCAAGGATGCAAAATAAATGGTACAGCACTACAATGAATGCCAGCGATGTATGGAGGATTGATTTCATGGGACCATTTCTAACCTCATACTCAAATAAATACATCTTGGTGGCAGTGGATTATGTATCAAAATGGGTAGAAGCCATTGCAACTCCAATAAATGATAATAAGGTGGTGATGAACTTTCTCAGAAAAAATATCTTTAGCCGATTTGGGGTGCCTAGAGCTCTTATCAGTGATGGAGGAAGCCATTTTTGTAACAGACGATTGGAAAGTCTCCTCCTGAGGTATGGAGTAAATCACAAAGTTGCCACACCCTACCATCCCCAAATAAGTGGGCAGACAGAGATATCCAACAGAGAGCTAAAAAGGATCTTAGAAAAGACTGTGGGAGCTTCAAGAAAAGATTAGTCAAAGAAGTTGGATGATGCTCTTTGGGCATATAGAACAGCCTTCAAAACACCAATAGGGATGTCATCATATCAATTGGTGTATGGGAAGGCTTGTCATCTACCATTGGAGCTTGAACACAAAGCATTCTGGGCCCTCAAGCTGCTAAACCTTGATAACAATGTTGTTGGTGAAAGGAGGCTTTTGCAACTGCAAGAATTGGAAGAATTCAGATCCCAAGCCTATGAAAATGCCAAAATTTACAAGGAAAAGGCAAAGGAGAAACATGACCTCAAGTTGGCACCAAGAAGCTTTGAAGAAGAACAGAGAGTGCTTCTTTACAACTCCAAGCTAAAGTTATTTCCTGGAAAGCTAAAGTCAAGGTGGTCAGGACCTTTTTTGGTCACCAAGGTCTCACCTTATGGACACATAGAAATCATGGAAGAAAACTCAAAGTAGACCTTCACTGTGAATGGACAAAGGCTCAAACACTACCTAGGCAGTATGGGAGAAGGACCCAAGATGAAGTATCAGCTCAACTAATGGAGAAAATGTCAAGCTAGTGATGTTAAAAGAGCGTTTGTTGGGAGGCAACCCAACCAAAGGTGATGTTCTTTTCATAAGCTAGTCAATAAAAGAGTCAAGAAGACTTCTCAGCATTGCAAGGAGCTAAATTTGGTGTTGCACACCAAAGAAATTCAGAGATGAATGTGCAATTCTAAGTTTGGTCTTTTACCATAGACTTCTCTAATGAGCACATTGCATTTTTTTATCATAATTGGTTAGAAGCCCCAAACAATCAGAAAAACTACTTGACAAAATTTTTTATTTTCAGTCATAGTTTAACTTTTTAATAAAAGCACTTGTAGTTTCACATGTATGTTCACCTTGCTGCATTTAGAAGTAAGAAAGGAATTAAGTTTGGTGTTCACACACCAACTTAAGTTCTGAAAATCACAAGCATACATATAGACTTACCATTTCTTGAGTGCTTGGGGAACAAGCAAATTCCAATAGTTTTGTAGGCAGACAATCAAACCTTTGGGAAATCTATGCACCATCATCCAGGGAGAAAGAGAATACCAAGACTAGGAAGAGTGATGAACAACAAAGAAGATGCCAAAATGTTGTATTGTCACTTAATTGCTTGTCCTTTGAATTGCTGATATTGGAAGTTTGAATATACCCTTGCTGAATAGTATACTTAGGTCTGAATTCTGTTTGTTTAATTCCTTTAATTTCAAATAAATGTTTTAGTCTAAGTGTCTGGGTGAATTTCACTTGCTTGAATGTATGCTTGTCCTGCTTGTTTTAATTAAATAAAAGAAATGTTTGATCAGAAGTGAAATGGTTCCATGTGGCAAGGAATAAAATAAAGATTGAGTGGTGGTATGTATGTCCGATGGTGTAGCTAGCTCACTAATAAACTAATAAAGGGCAGAATGTCCTTCTTTAGTGTAAACTAGGCTGCTGTATATGAATCTTAGCAAATAGAAATCCTTGGAAGAAAAAAAACAAATAAAAAGAAAGAAAAAGAAAAGCCAAAAGTGGAAACAAAAATGGAATAAATAAAGAACAAAGCTAGACACCAATAGCTTGGACCTTAAGACATATGCCTATGCTGTCTTTGTACTAGGATCTGCTTGGATGATTAGGTTCTATGGAGTGCCTTAACACTTGGTAACTTGGGTTAACTAACCCGGGATTATCAATCGAAAGTCCATTATCAAGAGCAACCTAGTTACAAGGCATTTAGTAACCCAAAGAGGTGCTGGGCACCAATGTCTTAAGAAGAATTGTGAGCCAAGTGTCTGTGGTAAAAATGTGTTGAGTGAAAATAAGCTAAAAAGCTGCTACAACACATGACACTAAGCTACAAGGGAGAAATAAGTTCTAAGTGAAAGAAATCAAAAACCAAGGATGAATAATAAGGGGTCATAGCAGTATGTTAGTTGATGCTTAAAGGGACATTCCTTACCTAAGAATTAATAAAAAGTGGGCTGGAACACTTTCTGCATAAAACCCCATGAATCACTTTCAATCACTTGCTGATATGGACATGTATTGCCTTCTGTTTCATTCTCTCTTCTCATAATTCAGTGCTTGCTTGGGGACAAGCAAGATTTAAGTTTGGTCTTGTGATGCCAAGGCATCTTAGGCTAGTTTCACTAGCCGTTTTCTTTTGTTTTCAGTAGGTTTTATGCACTTTCTTGAGCTATAAGCAAGCATTAGGATGGGAGATTCATACATACCTTGAATCATTCAAACATGCGTAATTTGATGCATTTTCATGAGATTTTGGCAATAATTACGTGTATGCTAAGAATGATGCAAATTCTCATGACTTTAGCAAAGCTTTGATGCATATATGTGTTGATGATAGGTAAAGAGAAGCATGAAGAATCAAGGAAAAATGGCCATGGAATGAAGAAAAGGAAGCAACGTTGGTGGCCAAGTTGGCTCACTAATGTTGCCTCAAACGTGGGGACATCTAAACTTACTGGTGCCAATGTTGGAGGGAGCGATGGATCACCAACGTTACCTCCAACGTCTTCAAGGATGCTCCATTCTGGACTTGTGAAAATCACCTTGTGTGCGTACGCACGGCATAGTGTGCGTACACATAGAAAGAGAAATTCAGAAGTGTGCGCACACACAAGGTAGTGTGCGCACGCACGGGTAGCAACGTTGGAGGCAACGTTGCCAGCCCAACACTGGGTCAAACGTCTATGACAGATGATTAGAAACTGGAGCTGGGAGTTCTGCTATGCGTGCATACGCACAGCATGGTGTGCGGCCGCACAAAAAGAAAAAAAAGAATGTGTGCACACGCACAGAGCAGCGTGCGTATGCACAAGTCCCATCGTTTGCAGTAACGTTTCCACCCCAACGCTTGGTCCAACATCTTCGATAGCTCTTCAAAATTCAAGCTGCCCAAAAAGCATAGTGTGCGTATGCACGACATGGTGTGCGTTCGCACAGGAAGAAAAACTCAAAGGTGTGCGCACGCACAAGTAAGCAGTGTTGAACGTAACGTTGGCTCCCCAACGTTGAGGCAAACGTCACTACTAGTAACTTCAGATTTTGGGTAGAATCATTAATTTGCCACCGTCCATCTTCAACACCTTGGCAAGCCATTTGAATCTGCTTCAATAAAAGGCCAAGGCCCACATCCAAGCCTGAGAGATCAATTGAAGGAAGTGTATAATTAGCTTAGAATTTAAGTTAGTAGGGGGCTGAGAGCGAGTACTGAAACTCTGCCCAATTTTACTTTCTCTTCATTTTTTGCTCTTCTGTAATGTACATTTCTATTTCATTTTCCATTTCTAGAGCTATGAATAACTAAACCCCTTTCATTGGGTTAGGGAGCTTTGTGTAATTCAATGGATCGATATTAGTTTCCATACTTCTTCTTCTTTCTTTTCTCTTGATCTTGCTAGAAAGCTTTCGTTCTTCATCCTAGTGGATAGTTGTCTTCGGAAAGAAGCTACCCATAATTGGATCTCCTCTGAACCTTGGAAGCGAAATGAGGAGATCATGCTAGAAATGCTTTCTCACATTGGATTAGATTAGGGTTTGGATGGATATCGTGACATGTAATCCTACCAACATTTTGATCTATGAATATGTGTGGTATAATCAGTGACCATACCTCATCTCTTCCCATTAGCACTTAAATCAAGGAATTGGGCAATTGTTCATGCTTAGAGAGATTGGATTGCCAAGAAATTGGGATCCAATCACCTAAGATTGCCAAGGAGATCAATGAATGCATTGATTGAGGAAGAGATGAAAATGAATTTGATCCGGAGAATTATAACATCTCCTGACCCCAATGAGCTCTCCCATCTCTGATCTACCCATTCTTTTACATTTTGTCTTTAATTTGATGCTCAATTTCCCCATTCCCATTTAATTTCTTGCAATTTAAGTTTCTGCTTTTACATTCTGCAATTTAATTTCTGTTCATTTAATTTCTTGAAATTTAAGCTTTCCGCCCATTTTCATTCTGTGATCCCAATTTCAAATCGGATTTCGTTCAACTAGAACAATTCTCTAATTAACATTGATCAACCAACCAATCCCTGTGGGATTCGACCTCACTCTACAGTGAGTTTTTACTTGACGACAATCCGGTGCACTTGTCGGTAGAAAATTATTGAGAGACAGTTTTCACAACATCATTTTTTTAAAGCACATAAAAGAAAAATAAAGAAAACGTTACTCAGTAATTATGAATTCGAATGATAAGAAGATGGTTAAGGTTTGGAGATGCTTTGTTCTTCTGGATTAATCCGATCTTACTGTCTCCTCCAACTGTGAATGATTTCTTCTATGGCAGGTTGTATGTGATCAACACCTTTCTTGAGAGGTTGCAAATGCTCCTCTAGATCTGAACCCTAGGGTTAGTGCGGATCCATTCTGATTAAGGGTGAAGCTCCTGCAGTACATTCCTCTTGATGATCCTACTCAAAATGCCACAGACAAGGTCGAGTCTTCCAAATTAGAGAATGCTGCACCTTTGGTTCTAGCCTCTACCACAAAGACTCTAAACTCCCCATACCTCGGCTGAACTAGTGTCTCAAGAAGTCCTCAAGGAAGTTGTGGATTAGTCGTCTAAGAGATGTATAATCAAGCTAGTGGTTCATCATTGTCTGATGAAAGACTCACTCTGAACCCATGTAGAATGAGATAACCTTGTGCTGGTTCAACGCATTCATATTGATGAAGAACGAAGATACATCTTAGAATAGAGAATCAAACACGGATTGAAGATGAAACAGTAATACCTTATTAATTCATAAAACTCAACAGAGCTCCTCCCCTCAACCTAAGAGGTTTAGAAACTTATACTGATAGAAAAATACAATGTAAAATGTGTAAAGTGTCTGAAGGTCCTTGAGAAGTGTAAAAGTTCTCAAATAAATACTAGACTAATGACTAAGGATTACATAAGAAGGGTAAAACAGTCTTTTAGTGCAAAAATCCACTTCTGGGGCCTACTTGGTGCGTGTTTGGGCTAAGCTTGATTGAGATCCACGTGCTAGAAGGCTTCTAGGGCATTGAACGCCTGCTTGGGGGTCCTTTGTGGACGTTGGACGCCAGAATAGAGCTAGAGGCTGGCGTTGAACGCCAATTTTAGGCCTTCAATTCTGAAGCAAAGTATGAACTATTATATATTTCTGGAAAGCTATAGATGTTAGCTTTCCATAGCCATTAAAAACGCTCCATTTGGACATTGGTAGCTCCAGAAAAGCTCTTTCAAGTGCAAGGAAGTAAGATCATGACAGCATCTACAGCACTTTCTCTGTCTCTGAATTAGACTTTTGCTCCAACTCCTCAATTTCACCCAGAAAATACCTAAAATTGCATAAAAACACACAAACTCAAAGTAGAATAAAAAATGTGAATTTTGCACTAAAATCTATGAAAACTTAATAAAACTTAAACAAAACATACTAAAAACTATATGAAATGATGACAAAAAGCGTATAAAATATCCAATGATCACCATTACAGCAAGAGAAAGAATCTTCTATCTCAGCTTGCCTATCAGTGAGCGAGATCCAACCGCCATCCTCACCATTTAAATTCAAAACTCATTTCAATTCAACATAAGCAGATATACCTGCAATTCAAATTAATAATTACAGAATTAAACTTAAGGGAATCCTCAACTTTCTATTCAAATCTCTAGTGCGACAAATGGGGGAATCCTTAACCTCAAGCTTGTCTACCATAACAAGAGAGGGAATCCTCAACCTCAACTTGTTTATCACAGCAAGTAAGAGAGTCCTGAATCTCAACTTACCTTTACGTGAACGGGATAACACCACCGTCCTCACAACACAAATCTTATTGTCTCTTTAATCATAATCACAACACGAGAGAGGGAATCCTCTACCTCAACTCGCCTAGTCATCCCGGGATGTAGTGCCCATCACTCTTCACCATCATCCTCATTATCAATCTCATGATCATCATCATTCTCATTATCAATCTCATCTCAATTCATATTCAATCTTAAGTAAGTTCATTCATTATTATCCATTCACTCTCATTATCATTCATCTCAATCATAATCATCATATGTCACTTAACATCTTGTTTATTTATCTCAATTTTACTAACTCAATTCATTTGACTTTATCCCTAACTCGTCCATCTTCAATTCCACCGGCTCTAGACTCGTATCGAAGTTTATAAAAGTTTAGAAGGCCCAAAGAATGGTTAAAAGACTTAAAAATATACTTTTCCAAATTCTGAGGGTTGTGCGTATGCATGCATAAATTCGCGTACGTGAGTGTTGAAAACAGGAGCTTCCCCTTGCGTCGCGTACTACATCCGCATACGTGAGTGGGCAATTTCGACACTGCCACATACGCATTCCTCTTTTCCCATACGCGTGTGTTGCAAAATTGCCAAAAACCTGTTAAGTGTAAAAATCAATTTTTGAACCCAATTTTCAAGTCTTCATATCTTTTGGTACAAAATTCATTTTTCAACCATTCTTAAACCGTTGGAAAGATCGATAAATGAATTTTCATAAAAATCCAATTTTAAAAGTTTTTCAACTCCGAGGACCGAGTTATGGCCCGCCGAAGTTGGCCAAAAATGTATTTTAACCAAAAACACACATTTACCAATTCTTTCAATTGTTCACAAGCCAAAATCATTTTCACTCAACAATTTTACTACAAACTAACCCATTTCACATTCATACACTCAACCAAATTTAAACCTACTTCATTTACTTATTTTAACTCAATTTTTATCCATTTCACATCTCAATCCTCAATTCACTAATATCCTATCATTCATTCTAACTTTTCACAAAATCATTTTTAAATTCCCATTCAATTTCAAACATCATTCATATAATACATCTATCACCTTACCGTTCTTACCTTTTTCTGGCCTCCGACACAAATTCACCAATTCAATATATAATCCACAAACATATAATCATTATCTAAATCATCAAATACTCAACACACCAAATATGCAAAATCATATAAATCTTATCCCAATCATTAATTACCACAACATATCAACTATGCATATTAATACCAACCAATTACACAATCCAAACTTAATCTTAGGGGCATCTAGCCTATGAATTCTCATCACACACACGGTACTTAAATGAAACTTAAACCGTACTTTTAGTTACGGATGTTCACACCAAAAACTTGAATTTTCCACTTCAAAGCTCACCCAAAAACTCCACAAGCTAATCCCAAGTTCCAAATGTGTACTCAAAAGGACCCAATACTCTAATATACACAATTTCATACATACATCAACCTAGGATTTATAAAATCTCATAAATCAAAAGGGTTTGAGGATCTCTTACCTTAATCCCTAAAATAGTTAATGAAACTCATCAATATCTCATACTAGAGCACCCCCTTGTAACACCCTACCACACAGAGCCTTATGCTTAAGTCATAAGACAGAGGTGGCGAGGTATTATGACCTCTAAAAATAAAATTTAGTACATATAGTATTGTGAAGAATGTTTATAACTAGGAGCCTTTGAAGAAAAGGGATAAAACAAAACCGTTAAATTGAAAATCGCAACACTCCGATCGATAACATAACGGAACAGATAAAGGATAGACTAACGTGAACCATAACAAGAGAGTGCCAAAAATACGAATATCAAAACTCAAGACCCGGTTGCGAAGAAAGCCGGCCCAAGCATAGAAGTATATACAAATATATATAAAGCAAGAAACCCAAAGGAAACCCAAAGAGCGAAATACAAAACCTATTTTCCAAAACAACCTCTTAGAGGAGTCAAACAGTATATTTATAAACATTATTTAGTGGAGATAAAAGTATCTAAGAGAAAACATAAAACCAAAGTAAAATCCCAAGAACCAAGGATCTTCGCTAATCCAGAAGTCTCCAGCATGCCTCAACGAGAAGCCTCATGTCCTGCATCTGAAAACCACAAAATCCTCATGGGTGAGAACCGGGGTTCTCAGTATGGTAACAGTACCCATATATCTAACATGTAATATCCTGGGAAAGTCGAAGGCAATCCTAGAACTTCCACCAAATAATTTAAAGCTTATAAATAGACTAAACCATAAATGGAAACTGACTAAAGATCTTCAGTCTAACTAACATTTCCCTTTTCAATTCCTGCAGACCTCCCAACCACCAACAGTAACATAATATGGCAAACACAATTATATCAGACAAGAAGATATACAGATAGGAAGTAGATATGACATTTAGACAATTATCAGGTAATATGCAATCAATTAGGCAAATCCAAACAATTCACGTAGTATGCATATGATGAATGCCTGTCCTAATGGCTGATGATATCATCTGTCGGTTATATAGCTAACCCGACAAGCCCTGGTAGCTAACCATTGGACTGTCCCTCTGTCGTGCATCCCCAACTCGAGTTATACTCAACATAATTCATAATTTATATCTAACACCCTCACTGGTGTATATTGACGGGGGCGAGCTCATCCGGAACTTTCACAGTGTCCGGCCACACTTACGACATAGGGTCTGCAGAGTATCGAGTCTCCACCTAGAGTACATGGTGGCTAGCCACTGCTTTCTCCCAGGAAAACTCGTATCTTAGATAGTGGAAGTGCAAAATTCACATTTCATTCAATAAGCATATATACAATCATACTCACTCATAATTCAATAATGGCTCAGCCATAATTCGGCAATAACTCAGCCATCTGGCTCATAATTCATTCCATAACCAGACAATTTATTAACAACTACAGCCCATTGGCTCATGGCATATAAGGCACTTCCACCACCATCCTCCGTATCTTATAACATTCTCTTTGATCATCATTGATCATTAATTCTCCCCTTTCTTCATTCACAAGTTATCACATTTCCTAGCTTCTTCCCAATGCTAGGCTTATCATAATGATTTAAGACATAAAGGGCTAGATCGGAGGCTTAGAAGTATGAAATTTGGCTTTGAAAACTCAAAAATCAACTTTGGGATGAAAACAGGGTCACGCGCACACGCATGGAATGCATCAAGACACAGCGATGCGTACGCTTCCCTCCACGTGCACGCGTGGGTGGGAGAAAAGCCAAGTGACGCCTACGCATCAGTCATGCGTACGCGTGGGCACGTTTTATGCCCCAGGCACAAAACCAACACAACTCAGGCACAACTCTCGGAAATTTTGGCTGGTCAATTGATTTAGCTCATCGACGCGTACACGTGGGCCACGCGCACGCGTGGATAGTGAAAATTTGAAAACGACGCATGCGCGTCGGCCACGCCTACGCGTGGGAGTGCGTTTTGCCAAAAATTTTACTAAGTTAAAAGCTGCAGAATTCATAGTTTCAAACCCCAATCTTCCGACGGGCATAACTTATCCGTTTCAAGTCATTTTTCACCCGTTCTTTAAACAGCATAAACATCCCGGATCCAATTTCATTTCTAAATAAGTTTGTCATAAATCGGGGATCCAGAGTCCAAGTTATGCTCCGTCAAAGTATGCCCAAAAACCACATTTTCATACAAAACCACAAAGTGCCATTTTCAAAACAAACCAATTCCAACCCTTTTTAAAATCAACCAAAACATACCAAAATCACTTCAAGCCTCCTCAACTCAAATGTTGACATTTTTATCAAAATTATAAACCATCAACCCTGGTGCATGAAATTGTGATTCACACTTTTTATAACTCCGCACAACTAACCAGTATGGTCATCTTGTAAATCTCAGTCAGGCGTATTCAATTGGTTATGAGGTTTTAATAATTGGAAGAAAAATAAAACATAAAATAAAATAAAGATACTTATGTGATTCATTGGTGGGAATTTCAGATAAGCGTTTGGAGATGCTTTGTTGCTTCTGAACCTCTGCTTTCCTATTGTCTTCTTCCAATCATGCGTGCTCCCTTCCATGGCAAGCTCTATGATCCTCTTGGATGAAAAATACCAGGTACAATCTCTGCACGGCTAATCAACTGTCAGATTTCTCGTCTCAGATGAAAAATACCAAGTACAGCTACCGCACGGCTAATCATCTGTCGGTTCTCGCTAGCGTCGAAATAGGATCCTTATCCTTTTGCACACTGTCACTGCACCCAACATTCGCAAGTTTGAAGCTCGTCACAGTCATCCCTTCCCAGATCCTACTCAGAATATCACAGACAAGGTTTAGATTTTCCGGATCTCAGGAATGCTGCCAATGGTTCTAGCCTATACCACGAATATACTAATCTCACGGACTCGGTCCGTGTATTAGATACCCAAGAGAATATACTCCAAATGTCGTCCAATTACTACGTTGAACATCATGTAGACCGCTTATGGTTGTCAGGCACGCAGATCTTGGCTAAGCGAGTAACAAAGATAGTGGGTGATTGTCATGGGTCACCCCTTCATTCTGATTTAACTAAATTAAGTACGAGAGTATATCTTGGAGAAGAAGTAAGCGTGAATTGAAAGAGAAACAATAGTACTTGCATTAATTCATGAAGAATAGCAGAGCTCTGCACCTTAATCTATGAGGTGTAGAAACTCCACCGTAGAAAATACATAAGAGAAAATAGTCTAGGCATGGCCGTGTGGCCAGCCTCCAAGTCCAAGGATGATAATCTCATAATCCTCTAATACAATAGTAAAAAGTGCTATTTATACTAAACTAGTTACTAGGGATTATAGAAAATGAATAACTAAGTGCAGATAGCGCAGAAATCCACTTCCGGGGCCCACTTGGTGTGTGCTTGGGCTGAGCATTGAAGCTTTCACATGCATAGGCCACTCTTGGAGTTAAACACCAGCTTGGGTGCCAGTTTGGGCGTTTAACTCTAGTTCTGGTGCCAGTTTGGGCGTTTTACTCTAAAAAAAGGTCTTTAGTGGACCTTTGAATGCCAGTTTGGGCCATCAAATCTCGGGCAAAGTATAGACTATTAGATATTGCTGGAAAGTCCAAGATGTCTAATTTCCAACGCAATTGAGAGTGCTCCAATTGGGCTTCTATAGCTCCAGAAAATTCACTTCGAGTGCAGGAGGGTCAGAATCCACAGCATCTGCAGTCCTTTTTCAGCCTCTGAATCAGATTTTCGCTCAGGTCCCTCAATTTCAGCTAGAAAGTACCTGAAATTACAGAAAAATACACAAACTCATAGTAAAGTCCAGAAATGTAATTTTTTCATAAAAACTAATAAAAATATAATAAAAAGTAACTAAAATAAACTAAAAACTATGTAAAAACAATACCAAAAAGGGTATAAATTATTCGCTCATCAAACCCACCATATTAACCAATCTTATCAAATAATCTAATTTCAAACACAATATCATGTCATGTGTATTTTTCTCATTCTAATTTCCAACAATGCCATTTCCAATCAACCATCAATACATACAATCATTACCATCCTCAATCTCAACATGGTTTCACCCACAATTCAACCTCAATCAATCATTAATCATATATCAAAATATGCATATCTCTCATGCATCACACCATAACATCATCAATATTCATAATCACATATATGACCACACAATTGATTTCAACCATTCAACAACATCAACCATTCAAATCCTATCTTAGGGCCTCTAGCCTAAGTTTTCACACCACATTACATTTTAGATACAGGAAACCGAGATCATACCTTAGCCGATTTCCCCGCTTAACCTGGAGCACTTCCAAATCACTTTTCCACAAGTTTTCAAGGTTACAACACCTCCAAGAACAGATTTTTATCACACCAAAACCCTTTTCCAAGCTTTCCGAAGTCTCAATCAAGTTTCAATATTCACATACACACTACCTAAGCCACGATTATCACACATAAACACAACAACTCAATACCCAACATCATAAACCAACAAATTCTACTAGGGTTGAGAATCTTACTATACAAAAGGATCAAGGAGACAAGGGTACTCTTCTTCTTGAAGCTGGTTGGATTCTATAACATCAAAGAGCCCAAAATCTCAACACTATTCACCCAAAAATTCGAATTTAATGCTGAGGAAATTGGACTAGATTCATGCCTTACTTGTGTGGGAAATTGTGATTACACTTTTGCAAGCTATGGTTATCTTGTAACTCTTAGTCAGGATATCAATAATAATTCTCAGTTTTAATTGGAATGAGTAAAAGAACATGGATTAAATAATACTTGTTATGCAGTAATGGAGAACAGGTTGAGGTTTTGGAGATGCTCTGTCTTCTGAATCTCTGCTTTCCTACTGTCTTCTTCTTCACGCACGCAAGGCTCCTTCCATGGCAAGCTGTATGTTGGTGGATCACCGTTGTCAATGGCTACCATCCGTTCTCTCAGTGAAAATGGTCCAGCTACGGGTTTTGTAGGGCTAATCATCTGTCGGTTCTCACTAGTGTTGGAATAAGATCCATTGATCCTTTTGCACACTATCACTGCGCCCAACATTTGTGAGTTTGAAGCTCGTCACAGTCATCCCTTCTCGGATCATACTAAGAATACCACAGACAAGGTTTAGACTTTCCGGATCTCAAGAATGCTGCCAATTGATTCTAGCTTATACCATGAAGACTCTGATCTCACAGATTTGAAATGCTCTGTTGTCAGGAGAGGCAATCAAACCCGTGAACCAGGAATCAAAGAGATACACACTCAATCTAAGATAGAACGGAAGTGATTGTCAGGCACGCGTTCATAGGTTGAGAATGATGATGAGTGTCACGGATCATCACATTCATCATGTTGAAGTGCGAGTGAATATCTTAGAATAAAAACAAGCGTGATTGAGTGGAAAACAGTAGTAATTGCATTAATCCATAGAGACACAGCAGAGCTCCTCACCCCCAATCATGGAGTTTAGAGACTCATGCCGTAGAAGATACAAAATTCAGATGTAAATATGTCATGAGGTACAAAATAAATCTCTAAAAGTAGTTTTTATACTCAACTAGTAACCTAAGTTTTCCAAAAATGAGTAAGCTAAGATAGATAATGCAGAAATCCACTTCTGGGGCCCATTTGGTATGTGTTTAGGCTGAGCACTGAAGCTTTCACGTGCATAGGCTATTCCTGGCATTGAACTCCATCTTTTGTGCCAGTTTGGGCGTTTCACTCCAACTTTTATGCCAGTTCTGGTGTTTAACACCAGATTAGGGTAACGAGCTGGCGTTTAAATGCCAGTTTTTGCTACCAAATCTCGGGCCAAGTATGGACTATTATATATTGCTGGAAATCCCAGGATGTCTACTTTCCAAATCAATTGAGAACGCGCCAATTGGGCTTCTGTACCTCCAGAAAATCCACTTCGAGTACAAGAGGGTCAGAATTCAACAGCATCTGCAGTCCCTTTTCAGCCTCTGAATCAGATTTTTGCTCAGGTCCCTCAATTTCAACCAAAAAGTACCTGAAATTACAGAAAAACACACAAACTCATAGTAAAGCCCAGAAATGTGATTTTTGCATAAAAACTAATAAAAATATAATAAAAAGTAACTAAAGTATACTAAAAACTATGTAAAAACAATACCAAAAAGGGTATAAATTATCCGCTCATCAAATCCACCATATTAACCAATCTCATCAAATAATCCATTTTCAAACACAATATCATGTCATGTGTATTTTTCTCATTCTAATTTCCAACAACGCCATTTCCAATCAACCATCAGTACATACAATCATTACCATCCTCACTCTCAACATGGTTTCACCCACAATTCAACCTCAATCAATCATTAATCATATATCAAAACATGCATATCTCTCATGCATCACACCATCACATCATCAATATTCATAATCACATATATGACCATACAATTGATTTCAACCATTCAACAACATCAACCATTCAAATCCTATCTTAGGATCTCTAGCCTAAGTTTTCACACCACATTACATTTTAGATACAGGAAACTGAGACCATACCTTAGCCGATTTCCCCGCTTAACCCGGAGGACTTCCAAATCACTTTTCCACAAGCTTTCAGGGTCACAACACCTCCAAGAACAAATTTTTATCACACCAAAACCCTTTTCCAAGCTTTCCAAAATCTCAATCAAATTTCAATATTCACATACACACTACCTAAGCCACGATTATCACACCCAAACACAACAACTCAATACCCAACATCATAAACCAAAAAATTCTACTAGGGTTGAGAATCTTACCAAAACCGAAGATCAAGGAGACAAGGGTACTCTTCTTCTTGAAGCTAGTTGGATCCTATAACATCAAAGAGTCCAAAATCTCAACACTTTTCACCCAAAAATTCGAATTTAATGCTGAGAAAACTGGACTAGATTCATGGCTTATTGGTGTGTGAAATTGTGATTACACTTTTGCAATTCCGCACAACTAACCAGCAAGTGCACTGGGTCGTCTAAGTAATACCTTACGTGAGTAAGGGTCGATCCCACAGAGATTGTTGGCTTGAAGCAAGCTATGGTTATCTTTTAAATCTTAGTCAGGATATCAATAATAATTCTCAGTTTTAATTGGAATGAGTAAAAGAACATGGATTAAATAATACTTATTATGCAGTAATGGAGAACAGGTTGAGATTTTAGAGATGCTCTGTCTTCTGAATCTCTGCTTTCCTACTGTCTTCTTCTTCACGCACGCAAGGCTCCTTCCATGGCAAGCTGTATGTTGGTGGATCACCATTGTCAATGGCTACCATCCGTCCTCTCAGGGAAAATGGTCCAGCTACGGATTTCGTAGGGCTCATCATCTGTCGGTTCTCACTAGTGTTGGAATAAGATCCATTGATCCTTTTGCACATTGTCACTGCACCCAACATTTGTGAGTTTGAAGCTCGTCACAGTCATCCCTTCTCGGATCCTACTCAGAATACCATAGACAAGGTTTAGACTTTCCGGATCTCAAGAATGCTGCCAATTGATTCTAGCTTATACCACGAAGACTCTGATCTCACAGCTTTGAATGCTCTGTTGTCAGGAGAGGCAATCAAACTCGTGAACCAGGAATCAAAGAGATACACACTCAATCTAAGGTAGAACGGAAGTGGTTGTCTGGCACGCGTTCATAGGTTGAGAATGGTGATGAGTGTCACGGATTATCACATTCATCATGTTGAAGTGCGAGTGAATATCTTAGAATAAAAACAAGCGTGATTGAATGGAAAACAGTAATAATTGCATTAATCCATAGAGACACAGCAGAGCTCCTCACCCCCAACCATGGAGTTTAGAGACTTATGCCGTAGAAGATACAAAATTCAGATGTAAAAATGTCATGAGGTATAAAATAAATCTTTAAAAGTAGTTTTTATACTCAACTAGTAACCTAAGTTTACCGAAAATGAGTAAGCTAAGATAGATAGTGCAGAAATTCACTTTTGGGCCCCATTTGGTGTGTGTTTAGGCTGAGCACTGAAGTTTTCACGTGCATAGGCTATTCCTGGCATTGAACTCCAGCTTTTGTGCCATTTTGGGTGTTTAACTCCAACTTTTATGCCAGTTCTACCGTTTAACGCCGGATTAGGGTAAGGAGCTGGCGTTTAAACGCCAGTTTGCGCTACCAAATCTCGGGCCAAGTATGGACTATTATATATTGCTGGAAAGCCCATGAAGTCTACTTTCCAACGCAATTGAGAACGCGACAATTGGGCTTCTGTATCTCCAGAAAATCTATTTTGAGTGTAGGAGGGTCAGAATCCAACAGCATCTACAGTCCTTTTTCAGCCTCTGAATCAGATTTTTGCTCAGGTCCCTCAATTTCAGCAAGAATTTACCTGAAATAATAGAAAAACACACAAACTTATAGTAAAGTCCAGAAATGTGATTTCTGAATAAAAACTAATAAAAATATAATAAAAAGTGACTAAAACATACTAAAAACTATGTAAAAGCAATGTCAAAAAGGGTATAAATTATCCGCTCATCACAACACCAAACTTAAATTGTTTCTTGTCCCCAAGCAACTAAAAACAAAATAGGATAAAAAGAAGAGAATATACAATAAATTTCAAACATCAATGAAGCTCAGTTCCAATTAGATGAGCGGGACTTGTAGCCTTTTTGCTTCTGAACAGTTTTGGCATCTCACTTTATCTTTTGAAGTTCAGAATGATTGGCATCTATAGGAACTCAGAAATCAGATAGTGTTGTTAATTCTCCTAGTTCAGTGTGTTGATTCTTGAACACAGTTACTTTATGAGTCTTGGCCGTGACCCTAAGCACTTTATTTTCCAGTATTACCACCGGATACATAAATGCCACACACACATAACTGGGTGAACCTTTTCAGATAGTGACTCAGCTTTGCTAGAGTCCCCAATTAGAGGTGCCCAGAGCTCTTAAGCACACTCTTTTTGCTTTGGACCACGACTTTAACCACTCAGTCTCAAGCTCTTCACTTGGACCTTCATGCCACAGGCACATGGTTAGGGACAGCTTGGTTTAGCCGCTTAGGCCAGGATTTTATTCCTGTGGGCCCTCCTATCCATTAATGCTCAAAGCCTTGGATCCTTCTTACCCTTGTCTTTTGGTTTAAAGGGTTATTGGCTTTTTCTGCTTGCTTTTTCTTTTTATTTCTATTTTTTTTATTTTCGCAAGCTTTATATTAACTGCTTTTTCTTGCTTCAAGAATCAATTTTATGATTTTTCAGATTATCAATAACATTTCTCCTTTTTCATTATTCTTTCAAGAGCCAACAGTTTTAACATTCATAAACAACAATATAAAAAATATGCACTGTTCAAGCATTCATCCAGAAAACAAAAAGTATTGCCACCACATCAAAATAATTAGATTATTTTCAAGATATAATTCGAAATTCATGTACTTCTTATTCTTTTGCAAATAAAAACATTTTTCTTTTAAGAAAGGTGAAGGATTTATGGGATTATTCATAGCTTTAAGACATATACTCTAAATTTTATTGATTATGGAATAGAAATAAGACATGAAATAAGCATAAAAGCAGACAAATAATAATAAAAGAAAGGAAATTAAAGAAATAAAAATAAATGACTCTAATACTAATGCTCATGTAACTCTTAAAATAGATCTCTAATAACAAAGTTATCACAGAGTTAAGATTAGGACTCAACAACCTTTATTTTGGGAGAAGGATGCTCCTTCAATCTGTGGAGTGTCTGGTCCCTCAAGGGAGAGCCTCTGGCGCTTTAGCTCCTGTAGCTCACGCCCTTGCTTTTCTTGCTCCTTAAGCAGTTTGCAGAGCATGCTATTTTGATTTCGCTATTCTTCCTTAAGTTGATCCATAGCTTCTTACAGCTTGGTGACAGATGCTTCTAGGCGAGTCCAGTAGTCAATCTGAGGAATTTCTGGGAGGAACTCCTGCGCCCTCCTTTTGATGGAGTTATCTTGCACTTGTTGTCCTTCCATTGACTTCTTGGTGATTGGGTGCTCGACTGGGATGAATTCATCTACTCTCATCTTCACCCTAGCATCTTTACATAGCAGAGAGATTAAGCTTGGGTAAGCCAATTTGGCTTCAGTGGAGTTCTTATTTGCAATTGTGTAGATCTCACAAGAAATCGGATGATGAATCTCCACTTCATTTCCCAGCATAATGCAATGAATCATCACTGTCTTTTGACAGTAACCTCAGAGCGGTTGCTAGTGGGTAGTATAGAATGCCCAATGAAGTCCAACCAGCCCCTAGCGACTGGTTTGAGATCTCCTCTCTTGAGTTGGTTTGGGACACCTTTTGAGTTGGTTATCCACTTAGTTCCATGGAGGCATATGTCCTCTAGAACTTGGTCCAAATGCTTATCTACTCTCACCATTCTCCTATTAAAGGATTCTGGAACATCTTGCGATTGAGGCAGCTTGAAGACCTCTCTTATTTTGTCAAGGTGGAAGTAAATAATCTTCTCTCTGACCATAGTTCGAAAGGTATGGAAGGCAGTTCCAATCATTCTCTGCTTATCTGTCAGCCACAGATTTGAGTAGAATTTCTGAACCATGTTTCTTCCCACCTTTGTCTCAGGATTAGCTAGAATTTCCCAGCCTCTATTTCGAATTTGCTCTTGGATCTTCAGATATTCGTCTTCTTTCAGATCGAATTTAACTTCCGGGATTACTGACCTCAGACCCATTATTTTGTGGTAATGGTCTGCATGTTCTTTGGTTAAGAACTTCTCTTGATTCCAAAGTGGCTTTGGAGTATTCTCTTTCTTGTCTCTTGAAGTGGTTTGTTTTTCCCTTAGGAGCCATGATCTTAATGAGTCTTAGCTCGGTGATCACGGAAAAATATACCAAACTTAGAGGTTTGCTTGTCCTCAAGTAAAAAAAAGGAAAGGAGAGGAATAGGAGGAGAGTCAAATTCGAGTTGTGGAGGAGAGGGGGTGGCTGAAGGTGAATTTAAAAGGGAGGGGGTGGGGTTTCAAAAATTTTGAAAAAAAGATATGATAGAAAGATATGATTAGTGAAAAAATGAATCATGATATGAAAAAGATGAGATTTTAAAATTCAAAAGATATGAGAAAGATATAAAGAAGTTAAGTCTGAAAATTTGTTGATGCATCTAAGAATTAAAAGAAGATATGATGAGTTGGAAAAGATTTGGAAAGGAATTGAAAAGATAAATGAGTTTTTGAAAAATATTTGGAAGGGATTTGAAAGAAAATTGAAAAGGGATTTAGAAGATTATTAAATTTTTGAAAATTGAGTGTGAGTGATGAAAATTTGTAACATGTTTATGCAGAAAATTATGAATTAAAACATGAAAGTTTGAAAAAATTTGAAGTGGAAGCAAAATCTCCTCCCCCTGCCTTTTCTGGCGTTAAACGCCCAGAATGGTATCCATTCTGGCGTTTAACGCCCATATGTTGGCCATTGTGGGCGTTAAATGCCAGAAATCTTTTATCATTGGGCATTTTTCTAAACGCCCAGGATGCTGCAAATCTGGCGTTAAACGCCTAGAATGGTGCCCATTCTGGTGTTTAACGCCCATGAAGGTATCTTTACTGGCGTTAAACGCCCAAAATACCCTTTACTGGCGTTTTCGTGCCAGTGAGCTCCTTTTCTCTGCTTTATGCTCTGAATCCTTCTGTAACTCTGTGAACTCCTGCAATTGATAATTAACCTTGAAGAGAATTTATATCAAACTCCTATAATTATTATTTAAATAACAAATAAACTTTGCTAATGGCTGGGTTGCCTCCCAGCAAGCGCTTCTTTATTGTCTTTAGCTGGACTTTACTGAGCTTTAATCTAGTCTAAGTTTTGAGCATTCTTGCTCAACATTGCTTTCAAGATAATGCTTTACTCTCTGTCCATTAACAATGAAATTTTTGTCAGAGTCAATATCCTGAAGCTCTATATATCCATATGGTGACACACTTATAATCACATATGGTCCCCTCCACCGGGATTTTAATTTCCCAGGGAATAATCTGAGCCTAGAGTTAAACAACAAAACCTTCTGTCCTGGCTCAAAAACTCTGGATGACAGTTTTTTATCATGCCACCATTTTGCTTTCTCCTTGTAAATTTTTGCATTTTTGAAAGCATTGAGTCTGAATTCCTCTAGCTCATTCAACTGGAGCAATCTTTTCTCTCCAGCTAAAGATTGCCTCTAGCTCATTTTTCTCCTTGTAAATCTAGTTGCCCAATAGGCTTTGTCTTCCAGTTCCACTGGTAGGTGACAGGCTTTTCCATACACAAGCTGGTATGGAGAGGTCCCTATAGGAGTTTTGAATGCAGTTCTGTATGCCCATAGAGCATCATCCAGACTCCTTGCCCAATCCTTTCTACGGGTACTTATAGTCCATTCCAGGATTCGTTTTAGTTCTCTATTTGAGACTTCAGCCTGCCCATTTATCTGTGGATGATATGGAGTTGCCACTTTGTGGTTAATTCCATATCAGATCAAAGCAGAGTCAAGCTGTTTATTACAGAAATGAGTCCCTCCATCACTGATTAGTATTCTAGAGACACCAAATCTGCTGAAGATATGCTTCTAGTGGAACTTCAGCACTGTCTTAGTATCATTAGTGGGTGTGGCAATTGCCTCTACGCATTTAGATACATAGTTTACTGCCACCAGAATGTAAGTGTTTGAGTATGATGGTGGAAAAGGCCCCATAAAGTCAATACCCCATACATCAAACAACTCAATCTCTAAGATCCCTTGCGGAGGCATGGCGTAACCATGAGGCAGATTACCAGCTCTCTAGCAACTGTCACAGTTACGTACAAACTCTCAGGAGTCTCTATAGAGGGTAGGCCAGTAGAAGCCACATTGGAGAACTTTTGTGGCTGTTCGCTGACCTCCGAAATGTCCTCCATATTGTGATCCATGGCAATGCCATAGGATCTTCTATGCCTCTTCTCTAGGCATGCATCTGCGGATCATTCCGTCTGCACATATCTTAAAGAGATATGGTTCATCCCACAAGTAGTACTTTGCATCAGTGATTAATTTTTTTGTTTGCTGCTTACTGTACTCCTTGGGTATGAATCTCACAGCTTTATAGTTTGCAATGTCTGCAAACCATGGTACTTCCTGAATGGCAAAGAGTTGCCCATCCAGAAAGGTTTTAGAGATCTCAGTAGAAGGGAGGAACGCTCCTACTACTGGTTCTATCCGGGACAGGTGATCTGCTACTTGGTTCTCTGTCATTTTTCTGTCTCTTATTTCTATATCAAACTCTTGCAGAAGCAGCACCCATCTTATGAGTCTGGGTTTTGAATCCTGCTTTGTAAGGAGATATTTTAGAGTAGCATGGCCAGTGTACACAATCACTTTTGATCCTACTAAATAAGATCTGAACTTGTCAATGGCATAGACCACTGCAAGTAATTCTTTTTCTGTGGTTGTGTAATTTTTCTGTGCATCATTTAAAACACGGCTAGCATAATAAATGACATGCAGAAGCTTATTATGCCTCTGTCCCAATACTGCACCGATGGTATGGTCACTGGCATCACACATTAGTTCAAATGGCAATGTCCAGTCTGGTGCATAAATAACTAGTGCTGTGACCAGCTTAGCTTTCAGAGTTTTAAATGCCTGCAGACACTCCGTGTCAAAGACAAATAGCGTGTCAGCAGCTAGCAGATTGCTCAGAGGTTTTGCGATTTTTGAAAAATCCTTTATAAACCTCCTATAGAATCCTGCATGTCCCAGAAAGCTTCTGATTGTCTTAACATTGGCAGATGGTGGTAATTTTTCAATTACCTCTACCTTAGCTTGATCCACCTCTATTCCCTTATTTGAAATTTTGTGCCCAAGGACAATTCCTTCAGTCACCATAAAGTGACATTTTTCCCAGTTTAAAACCAGGTTAGTCTCTTGGCACCTTTTCAGAACAAGTGCTAAATGGTTAAGACAGGAGCTGAATGAGTCTCCAAATACTGAGAAGTCATCCATGAAGACTTCCAGAAATTTTTCTACCATATCTGAGAAGATAGAGAGCATGCACCTCTGAAAGGTTGCAGGTGCATTGCACAGACCAAATGGCATCCTTCTGTAGGCAAATACTCCAGATGGACATGTGAATGCTGTTTTCTCTTGATCCTGAGAATCTACTGTAATTTGGTTATAACCTGAATAGCCATCCAAAAAGCAGTAATAGTCATGACCTGCTAGTCTTTCTAGCATCTGGTCTATGAATGGTAAAGGAAAATGATCCTTTCTGGTGGCTGTATTGAGCCTTCTGTAGTCAATACACATACGCCACCCTGTAACTGTTCTTGTAGGAACCAGTTCATTTTTTTCATTATGAATCACTCTCATACCTCCCTTCTTTGGGATGACTTGGACAGGGCTCACCCAGGGGCTATCAGAAATAGGATAAATAATCCCAGCCTCTAGTAATTTAGTAACCTCTTTCTGCACCACTTCCTTCATGGCCGGATTTAACTGCCTCTGTGGTTGAACCACTGGCCTAGCATCATCCTCCAATAGGATCTTGTGCATGCATCTGGCAGGGCTAATGCCCTTAAGGTCACTTATGGACCACCCAAGAGCTGTCTTGTGTGTCCTTAGCACCTGAAGTAGTGCTTTCTCTTCCTGTGGCTTTAAGGCAGAGCTTATAATCACAGAAAGAGTATCATATTCTCCTAGAAACGCATATTTCAAGGATGGTGGTAGTGGTTTGAGCTCGGGTTTAGGAGGCCTCTCCTCTTCCTGAGGAGTTTTCAGAGGTTCTTCCGTTTTCTCTGGTTCCTCCAAACCAGGCTGAACATCTTTAAAGATGTCCTCTAGCTCTGATTCGAGACTTTCATCATATTGATCTCTTCCACCAAAGAGTCAATAATGTCAATGCTCATGCAGTCATTTGCTGTGTCTGGATGCTACATAGCTTTGACAGCATTTAACTTGAACTCATCCTCATTGACTCTCAGGGTCACCTTCCCTTTTTGGACATCAATGAGAGTTCGTCCAGTTGCTAGGAAGGGTCTTCCTAGAATGAGAGTTGAACTCTTGTGCTCCTCCATTTCCAGCATTACAAATTCAGTGGGAAAGGCAAATGGCCCAACCTTGACAATCATGTCCTCGATTATGCCTGATGGGTATTTAATGGAGCCATCAGTAAGTTGGAGGCATATTCGGGTTGGTTTGACTTCTTCAGTCAAGCCAAGCTTTCTGATAGTGGATGCAGGTATTAGATTGATACTTGCCCCAAGATCACATAGAGCTGTCTTAGTACAAGTACCATCTAATGTGCATGGTATCATAAAGCTTTCGGGATCTTTAAGAGTCCTAAGATAGTCTGCAAAGTGGGAAAATTGTTTATCCTGTTCTGCTTGGCGGAGTTTCTAAGGATAAGGCATTTTGGAACCTTAGTTGCTGCAGGTTTATTTCCTACAGAGGCAGGTTGAGAAGCCTTCTTGAGGGAGTTATTATCAGCACTTGCAGGTGTCTAATCCCTCATTGGCGTTTGAACGCCAAGATAGGGAGATGGATGGGTGTTTAACGCCAGAACTGGACATGCATTGGGAGTTTAACGCCACTTTCTTACCCTTTTCTGGCGTTTGTACGCCAGAATCATTCCTCTCTGGGCTCTTACTGTCCTTAGAGGGATTTTGGACAGTGGGTTGGTCATCCTCTGTCAGTTGTTCCTTTCTTGGCTTTTTGCTGCTTTGAGTTGAAACATTCAATGTCTTCCCACTCCTTAATTGAACAGCTTGGAATTCTTCTGTTATCTGTTTAGATAGCTGCTGTCTTGTCTGATCCAATTGTGCTTCCATATTTTGATTAGCAATTTTAGTGTCTTGGAGCATCTCTTTGAATTCTGCGAATTGTTTTGTTATAATAAGCAACTGTTGATTGAGTTCAGCAACTTGTTCATGAGGACTAAGTCCAATGGATACTGCTTTAGCCTCTTCTTTCAAAGAGGACTCATTACTCAAGTACAGATGCTGATTTCTAGCAACTGTATCAATGAGCTCTTGAGCCTCTTTAATTGTCTTTCTCATATGTATAGATCCACCAGCTGAGTGATCTAGAGATATTTGAGCTTTTTCTGTAAGCCCATAGTAAAAGATGTCTAACTGCACCCACTCTGAAAATATTTCAGAGGGGCATTTCCTTAGCATCCCTCTGTACCTCTCCCAGGCATTATAAAGGGATTCATTATCCTCTTGTTTAAAGCCTTGGATGTCCAACCTTAGCTGTGTCATCCTTTTTGGAGGGTAATATTGATTCAGGAATTTGTCTGATAACTGTTTCCATGTTCTTATGCTTGCTGTGGGTTGGTTATTTAACCACCTCTTAGCTTGACCTTTTACAGCAAATGGAAACATTAATAATCTATAGACATCCTGATCTACTTTCTTATCACGTACTGTGTCAGCAATTTGTAAGAACTGTGCTAGAAACTCAGTAGGTTCTTCCTGTGGAAGACCGAAATACTGGCAATCTTGCTGCACCATGATTACTTTGATGGGAGGTACACAGATGCTACTCCCATATGCAGCTATGATGGGGTTGGCATATGACCCCAGAGTCCTTCTGGACTGTTCATTTCTACTTAGGCCCATGATGGAGAAAAGGGAATTGATGTGAATTGTAAATAAAATATATTTTCATTTTTATTTTATTTAATTAAAAACAAACCGAATAAATAATAAAAAATCAGATAAAATAAAATAATTAGAAATTAAAATATAAATTTCGAAAACTAAAAGAAAAAGGAAAAATAAATTTGAAAACTAGAACAATTACTTAATTAAGAAGATAAACTTTGGATATGATTTTTGAAAGGGATTTTGAATTTAATGAGAAAAGAGAAAAACAATAAGATGACACCAAACTTAGAATTTTTTAGATCAAAACAAAGAAAACAAATAGGAAAACTTTGAATATCAAGATGAACACTGAGAGCAACTTTTGAAAAATTTTTAAGAAGATCGAAACACAAAGGACACCAAACTTAAAAATTTTTATACTCTGAGCACTAATAATTCGAAAAAAATGAAAGAAAAATAAACTTATGCAATTGACACCGAACTTAAAATATGAAACTAAACTCAAACAGAAGACTAAATTATGAAGTTATTGGTTTTGAAAATTTTCAAAAATGATTTAGAAAAATAAAATAAAATAAGGATTTTAAAATTTTAACCAAAAACAATAATAGAAGACTCTAAACCAAAAAGAAAAATTTTTCATAATCTAAGCAACAAAATAAACCGTTAGTTGTCCAAACTCGAACAATCCCCGGAAACGGCGCCAAAAACTTGGTGTGGGAAATTGTGATTACACTTTTGCAATTCCGCACAACTAACCAGCAAGTGCACTGGGTCGTCCAAGTAATACCTTACGTGAGAAAGGATCGATCCCAGGGAGATTGTCGGCTCGAAGCAAGCTATGCACAGACAGTATCTCCCCATGGCCTTTCGCCTCTCCCCCCTTCAAAGATAACCTACTAAACAAAGACTTTCCCAACTCCATGCTCACGGAGGAGGTAGTTGTGACAGACAAAGACGTTGTTGTGGTGCTTTCGCCCCTTAAATGAAATGCTAATTCTCTCCTCTTTAGGAGGTCTTACGGAGGGTCTTTACTTATCTTGTAACTCTTAAGTCAGGATATCAATAATAATTTTAAGTTTTAATTGGAATGAGTAAAAGAACATAGATTAAATAATACTTGTTATGTAGTAATAGAGAACAGGTTGAGGTTTTGGAGATGCTCTGTCTTATGAATCTCTGCTTTCCTACTGTCTTCTTCTTCACGCACGCAAGGCTCCTTCCATGGCAAGCTGTATGTTGGTGGATTACCGTTGTCAATGGCTACCATCCGTCCTCTCAGTGAAAATGGTCCAGCTACGGGTTTCGTAGGGCTAATCATCTGTCAGTTCTCACTTGTGTTGGAATAAGATCTATTGATCCTTTTGCACACTGTCACTGTGCCCAACATTTGTGAGTTTGAAGCTTGTCACAGTCATCCCTTCCCAGATCCTACTCAAAATACCACAGACAAGGTTTAGACTTTCCGGATCTCAAGAATGCTGCCAATTAATTCTAGCTTATACCACGAAGACTCTGATCTCACAGATTTGAATGCTCTGTTGTCAGGAGAGGCAATCAAACTCGTGAACCAGGAATCAAAGAGATACACACTCAATCTAAGGTAGAACAGAAGTGGTTGTCAGGCACACGTTCATAGGTTGAGAATGGTGAGGAGTGTCACAGATCATCACATTCATCATGTTAAAGTGCGAGTGAATATCTTAGAATAAAAACAAGCATGATTGAATGAAAAACAGTAGTAATTGCATTAATCCATAGAGACACAGCAGAGCTCCTCACCCCCAACCATGGAGTTTAGAGACTCATGTCGTAGAAGATACAAAATTCAGATGTAAAAATGTCATGAGGTACAAAATAGATCTCTAAAAGTAGTTTTTATACTCAACTAGTAACCTAGGTTTACAGAAAATGAGTAAGCTAAGATAGATAGTACAGAAGTCTACTTCTGGGGCCCATTTGGTGTGTGTTTGGGCTAAGCGCTGAAGCTTTCACATGCATAGGCTATTCCTGGTGTTGAACTTCAGCTTTTGTGCCAGTTTGGACATTTAACTCCAACTTTTATGCCAGTTCTGGCGTTTAACAACAGAAAAGGGTAAGGAGCTGGTGTTTAAACGCCAGTTTGTGCTACCAAATCTCGGGCCAAGTATGAACTATTATATATTGCTGGAAAGCCCAGGATGTCTATTTTCCAACGCAATTGAGAACACACCAATTGAGCTTTTGTAGCTCCAGAAAATCCATTTCGAATGCAGGAGGGTCAGAATCCAACAGCATCTGCAGTCTTTTTTCAGCCTCTGAATCAGATTTTTGCTCAGGTCCCTCAATTTCAACCAGATTTTATCTAAAATAACAGAAAAATATGCAAACTCATAGTAAAGTCTAGAAATGTAATTTTTGAATAAAAACTAATAAAAATATAATAAAAAGTGACTAAAACATACTAAAAACTATGTAAAAGCAATGTCAAAAAGGGTATAAATTATCCGCTCATCACTTGCCTCAAGAACAAAGTAGTGGGTTTTGTAGAGCTCGTCGCGGTGAACACATGGCCACAATTGGTGCAGCAATCAGAGCTCCGGATCAAAAGTTATGGTGGTTTGAAGATCAAACAAGGGTAGAACTTTGGAGAAGTGTTCTTCCCCCTTTCATTCTCATTTCAGCGTGTTTTTGAGGGTTTAGAGGAGAGAGAGTTCTGTTTTTAGGATTTTAGGTTTAGCTTGGTTAGGCCAAGGGCCCAATATGGGTCCGGTTGGCCCAATTTGGCCCGTTCGGTCCAATCTTTGGCCGATTTCTATAAAATTTGTATCAAAATTTTCGTCTCAATCTTCTCTATCATATTAAGCCATAAAAATCACATTTTTGGCTTTTTATAATAAATTCTCATTTATGGACTAATTAGTCATTTATTAACCGGATTTTACATTCTACCCACCTAATTGGGAATTTTGCCCACAACATTCGAATTCAATTACCTGAGAACAAGTGTGGGTAATCAGTTCGCATATCCGACTCAAGCTCCAACGTGTGCTCCTCAACACCGGCTCGACTCCATGCCACTTTGACTAATGAAACCTCTTTTCCACGCAACCACTTGATACTAGTATCGTCAATTCTGACCGGAGCCACTGGAAGCATCAAATCTTCTTTTAACTGAACAGATTCAGGTTCTAATACATGGCTAGCATTAGGAGTATACTTCCGAAGCTGTGACACGTGAAATACGTCGTGTAGGTTCGAAAGGTGGGGTGGTAGAGCCATCCGATACGCCACCGGTCCAACCCTCTCCATGATCTGAAATGGACCAATGTACCGAGGATTCAACTTCTTTGCTTTAATTGCCCTACCCACTCCTGTGGTTGGAGTAACTTTAAGGAAAACATGGTCTCCTTCCTCAAATTCCAAGGGCTTCTGCCTCTGATCGGCGTAACTTTTCTGACGACTCTGCGCAGTGAGTATCCTATCTCAGATTTTCTTGACTTGTTCAGTGGTCTCAGCTATCATCTCTGGCTCCAACAAGCTTTTCTCTCCAACTTCATACCAACATAGCGGAGATTGACATTTCCTCCCATACAAAGCCTCATATGGAGCCATTCCGATGCTCGCATGGTAGCTATTATTGTATGCAAACTCTACTAACGGCATATACCGATCCCAACTTGCCGGTTGGTCCAAAACACAAGCCCTCAACATATCTTCTAGTGTTTGGATCGTCCTCTCGAATTGACCATCTGTTTGAGGATGGTAAGTCGTACTCAATCTTAATCGGGTTCCGAAAGCCTTCTGAAATGCACCCCAAAACCTCGAAGTGAAATGAGGATCTCTATCAGAGATTATAGTAGCAGGAACACCATGAAGTCTCACAATTTCCTTTATGTATAACCATGCTAGCTCCTCAAGGGTGTAAGTCATCCGAATGGGTAAAAAGTGAGCTGACTTCGTCAGTCGGTCCACGATCACCCAAACAGCATCAAAACCGGCCCTAGTCCTTGGCAATACAGACACAAAGTCCATCGTAATGCTCTCCTATTTCCATTGCGGAACTTCTAAGGGTTGCAACGTCCCAGAAGGTCTCTGATGTTCAATCTTCACCTTCTGACAAGTTAAGCACTTTGAGACGTACTCTGCCACATCATTCTTCATACCCGGCTACCAAAATATCGCTTTCAAATCATGGTACATCTTAGTACTCCCGGGTAAATAGAGAATCCACTTTTGTGTGCCTCCTTTAAGATATCTTGCCGCAAAGTGCCAACATCCGACACAATGATCCTATCCTTGAATCTCCATAGCCCATCCTGATCCTCTGAGCCTTTAGGAGTTCGGATTTAAAGTCACTTGAGATCTGCAATCGACTCAAACACAGAGTTCCAGACACTTCTTGAACACCAATCTTCAGACTCTCGAATGCCTTGAGCAACTCTTCTTCTCGAAGCATCATCCAAGTAGCATACAACGACTTCCGACTCAACGCATCTGCCACTACATTTTCCTTTCCCAAATGGTAATTCAACTCAAAGTCGTATTTCTTCAGTAACTCCATCCACCTCCTCTGCCGCATATTAAGATCTTTCTGATCAAAGAGGTATTTCAAGCTCTTGTGATCAGAGAAAACTTGGAACTTAACCCCATAGAGGTAATGTCTCTACAACTTTAATGCAAACATGACCGCAGCAAGCTCCAAATCGTGCGTAGGGTAGTTAACTTCATGAGGTCTCAACTGCCATGAGGCATACGCCACCACATTATGATGCTGCATCAGCACGCACCCTAGACCCTTTAGTGAGGCATCACAGTACACCTCAAATGATTCGTTTGGCTCAAGTAACACTAACACAGGCACGGTGGTCAACCTTTGCTTCATCGTTTGAAAGCTCTCCTCACACTCAGGAGTTCAAACAAACGGCGCATCCTTGCGGGTTCACTTTGTCAATGGCAAAGCTATTTGCAAAAATCCGTTGATGAATCTTCGGTAGTAGCCAGCTAAGCCCAGAAAACTCCTTATCTCAGTTACTGAGGTCGGTTGCCTTCACTCCATCACTGCTTCCACCTTAGAAGGATCTACTGCTATCCCTTGCTTACTCACCACGTAACCCAAAAACTTCACCTTACTCTTCTAGAATTCACATTTAGACAGTTTCGCATAGAGTTTCTTTTCCTTCAGTATATGCAACACGGTCCTCAAGTGTTCTGCATGCTCCCCTTCAGTCTTGGAATAAATCAGTATGTCATCAATGAAGACAACATTGAATTTATCCAGAAACTGACGGAAGACTCTGTTCATATAATCCATAAATACTGCTGGAGCGTTTGTCAACCCAAAAGACATTATAGTGTACTCGTAATGACCATAACGAGTCCTGAAAGCGGTCTTAGGGATGTCTTCACCTCTCACCCTTATTTGGTGATAACCGGATTGTAAATCGATCTTGGAGAAAACTCCAGCTCCTTGTAACTGATCCATAAGATGGTCAATCCTCGGCAACGGGTACTTATATTTTATTGTGACCTTGTTCAGCTGTCTGTAATCTACATAGAGTCGCATACTCCCATCTTTCTTCTTTACCAGTAGCACTAGCGTGCCCCATGGAGAAACACTTGGTCAGATAAAGTTCTTACCCAATAGATCCTCAAGCTGAGACTTTAGCTCGGCCATCTCTAGCGGTGACATCCTATAAGGAGCACTTGATATTGGTCCAGCCCCAGGCACCAACTCAATCGTAAACTCAACCTCTCGGTTAGGTGGAAATTCATCAATATCGTCGGGAAACACCTCCGAAAACTCACACACGACTGAAATTTGTTCCAATCTTCGATCATCACCCGAAACACCCACGGTTAACAACAGAATACACTGACATTCGGTTCCAGAACAATTCATCATCATAAAGTTCAAGTAATAATTATTCAATACAACTGGCCCTTCTGTATCTTCCGGCATAAAGTACACAGATTTTGCAGAACAGTCGAGCAGAACATGGTTCTTAGATAACCAGTCCAAACCCAAGATAAGATCAAGACCGGTCATCGGCAAGCAGATTAAATCATGGACAAAATCACGTTGCTGGACCCTAAATGAAACTTGCGGGCATCTTATCCTAGTTATCATGGCTTCATGGGTGGCATTATACACCTTTAGGTCATAACCTAAGACTACAATCTTCAATCCTAACTCACTAGCTTTTTCAAATGCAATGAATGAATGTGTTGCTCCCGAATCAAATAAAGCATTTAAAACTTGACCAGCCATTTCACAGTTACCTCGGATAAGTGTCTCAGATCCCTCGGCACCAACAACTGAGGTGGTGAACACCCGGCCAGACTGCTGTGCTTTCCCTGCACCTTGCCTCTGCTTCTCCGGATAATTTGCGGCTTTATGCCCCCTCTTTACCACAAGAATAGCACAAGCCCCATCCGGCCTTGCACGGGGCTCCCAGATGGTGACTCTCGCACCTAGCACAAGCTTGCTCATTCTGAGGCTGCTTCCCTAACCTTTTCCCTCGAGAGTTGTTGTTGTTGGGCCTCCTGAAAGAGCCTCCCCGCTTGAAAGGCAGACCTCTATGAGCAAAGCTCTTCCCTTGGTTTTGTGGGAATGGTCCCCTATGGCTTCCTCTCTTTACAGCTGCCTTTTTCACACATTCTTTCGTAACCCTGCTCTTATTCACCAACTATAAGAAAGTTCTGATCTCCATTGGTCCAACTGAGCTAAAGATATCGCTCCGAAGTCCTTCTTCATACTTAATGAACTTCCATTCCTCAAAGTCTCCCAGAGCTCCCTGCTTCAGCTGCAGTAACTCCAGTTCCTTAGCCGTCCTAGCAGAATTCGAAAAGTACTTCTTATAGAACTCCTCCTGAAAGGCATCTCAGGTGATAGGATCATCACCCTGCTGCAGGAGACGTCGGACTCCTTGCCATCAATGCGATGCTTCCCCCAGTGAGCATATAGGTAGCAAACTCAACACACTGCCCTTCAGGTACCATCTGCGCTTGCAATGCTCGCTCCATAGCCTGAAACCAGGTATCAGCTTCAGTCGGACTAGTGGTTCCCTTGAACTTAGGTGGATTAACCTTCAAGAAGGCTGCCAGTGTCATCGGGCCCTGAGCTCCACTTCCGTCATTGCCATGGTTGTTCATCTGTTGTCCAAGTGCCGCAGCAGTGGCCTGCATAGCAGCAGCCATATTCTCCAATGCCGCCATAAAATCTACCGGGTTATTTAGGTTAATCCCCGGTCCCTGAGCACTAGTACGACCTCTCCCACGACCTCGACCGTGTCCACAAGGTGCCATCTGGTTCCTATATACACCAAACAATCGATATTAAGTTGATCAGTCTCAATATCGGAAGTCTAGTGCTTCAAAGTCACAAATGCATGCTCATGAACGTTTATGCCAGGTATATCAGTTAGATATTCTAGTAGCACATAAACACACATACAGAGAATGCACAGAAGCATAGTCAGTCCGTCCCTCAGGCTCTACAGGAACAAACTGCTTTAATACTATAATGTAACACCCTTCTACACAGAGCCTTAGGCTTAAGTCATAAGACAGAGGTGGCGAGGAATTACGACCTCTAAAAATAAAATTTAGTACATATAAGATTGTGAAGAATGTTTATAACTAGGAGCCTTTGAAGAAAAAGGATAAAATAAAACCGTTAAATTGAAAATCGCAACACTCCGATCGATAACATAACGAAACAGATAAAGGATAGACTAACGTGAACCATGACAAGAGAGTGCCAAAAATATGAATATCAAAATTCAAGACCCGGTTGCGAAAAAAGTCAGCTTGAGCATAGAAGTATATACAAATATATATAAAGCAAGAAACCCAAAGGAAACCGAAAAGGCGAAATACAAAACCTATTCTCCAAGACAACCTCTAAGAGGAGTCAAACAGTATATTTATATACATTATTTAGTGGAGATAAAAGTATCTAAGAGAAAACATAAAACCAAAGTAAAGTCCCGAGAACCAAGGATCTTCGCTAATCCAGAAGTCTCCAGCATGCCTCAACGAGAAGCCTCACGTCCTGCATATGAAAACCACAAAATCCGCATGGGTGAGAATCGGGGTTCTCAGTATGGTAACAATACCCACATATCTAACATGTAATGTCTTGGGAAAGCCGAAGGCAATCCTAGAACTTCCACCAAATAATTCAAAGCTTATAAACAGACTAAACCATAAATGGCAACTGACTAAAGATCTTCAATCTAACTAACATTCCCCTTTCCAAATCCTGCAGACCTCCCAACCACCAACAGTAACATAATATGGCAAATACAATTATATCAGACAAGAAGATATACAGATAGGAAGCAAATATGACATTTAGACAATTATCAGGTAATATGCAGTCAATTAGGCAAATCTAAACAATTCACGTAGTATGCATATGATGAATGCCTGTCCTAATGGCTGATGATATCATCTGTCGGTTATATAGCCAACCCGACAAGTCCTGGTAGCTAACCATTGGACTGTCCCTCGGTCGTGCATCCCCAACTCGACTTATACTCAACATAATTCATAATTCATATCCAACACCCTCACTGGTGTATATTTACTGGGGCGAGCTCATCCAGAACTTTCACAGTGTCTGGCCACACTTACGACATAGGGTCAGCAGAGTATCGAGTCTCCACCTGGAGCACATGGTGGCTAGCCACTGCTTTCTCCCAGGGAAACTCGTATCTCAGATAGTGGAAGTGCAACATTCACATTTCATTCAATAAGCATATATGCAATCATACTCAGCCATAAATCAATAATGGCTCAGCCATAATTCTACAATAACTCAGCCATCCGGCTTATAATTCAATCCATAACCAGCAAATTTATTAACAATTATAGCCCATTGGCTCATGGCATATAAGGCACTTCCACCACCATCCTCCGTATCTCATAACATTCTCTTTGATCATCATTGATCGTCAATTCTCCCCTTTCTTCATTCACAAGTTATCACATTTCCTAACTTCTTCCTAATGCCAGGCTTATCATAATGATTTAAGACATAAGGAGCGAGATCGGATGCTTAGAAGAATGAAATTTGGCTTTGAAAACTCAAAAATTAACTTTGGGACGAAAACAGGGTCACGCGTGCGCGTCGCTGATGAATCCACATTTTACGATATTTATTTGCTCTATTTGGGTGGATTTCATCAACCTTTCTTGTATTTATCCATTGAAATAGCATAGTTTCATGATGTCTTCCTAAACTGTGCTTGAAAGTGAAAACATGCTCTTTAGGCCTTTTTTATTGCTAAATTTTATTCACTTTGATACCATTTGGTGTCTTGATGCATTTGTGAACTGATTTCAAATTTTCAAGGTAAGTTTAGGTTGAAGAAGTGAAGAAAGAGCATCCAAAAGGAGAGAAATCATGAAGGAAATGGAGTTTGGAAGCTGCAACAAAGGTGCGTACGCACCAAATGTCCTGCGTACGCACGATGAGAATTTTGCGCAACCGTGTGTATGCACAGTAGGTCGTGCGTCTGCACGACTGCATGCACGTGAGTTCATTAATTGCAAATCGTTGGGGCGATTTTTGGGCCTCCAAAACCCAGTCCAACTCATTTCTGAAGCTATTTCAAGCCAAAGTAAAGAAGGATGAAGGGGGGATGACGATCGTGATTTCTACCAGTAAAGAATGTCATAAAAATAGTCGCGTTGTAGATATAGTCTCTAAACCGACAAAAATCCCTTTCGTACAAACGTTTTGGGTGTCACAAGTAACAAACCCCTTAAAAATTGTTAACCGAGTATTCAGACCTCGGGTCATCTTCTCAAGGAACTGCGAGGAAGTATGTTCTTATTATTGGTTATAAAGGTTGTAATCGGGGTTTAGCAAGTGAGAAGCAAGTAATTTAAATGACGAGTGAATTAAATGGCAATTAAAAATAAATAATAACTGTAAAACAACTTTTGGCAAGATAAGGGAAGTTAGAGGTCCAACTTATTTATCTCTCTCAACTATAATGAAAGTTGAATCTAAACTCCACTTGGTCAACCTTTACCAGGGCAAAGGAAAGTCAAGGGACTAATTAAATTGACTTTTGAATCCTAATTATTTCCTAAGAAAAGGTTGGGATTATTTAAGTTCAGCTCAATTAGCAAGATAACGATTATCAATTACGTTGAGTTTAATAACTGTTGAGTTACTGAATTCTTAACCAGGACCAAAAGGGAAAAAAAAAGTAAAATTGCTGAAATAATAAAAACGTCCTTAGATGGGAAGCAATGATAACTTAAATCAAAGAGAACAATCATAAACTGAAAATACCTCAAATATCATTAATTCAAATAACTGTCTGTAACATGAAAGAATTCATAGATCCAATTATAAAGGTAAATAGCCAACTCAGATACTGAAATAAATAAATAGAGTAAAAGGGAAGTTTAAAACAAAGAAATATAAAACCTGGATTGAGAGTCACTCTTAAAACAAGAAGAAATCCTAAATCCTAAAAGAGAGAGAGGAGAAGATCTCCCTCTCAACTAAATCTAAATCATTGAAAACTAAAATTATGCGAGCTCTCTTTTGAATGGGTGCATTTCCACACTTTATAACCTCTGGTCTATGCTGTCTGTACTTGGATCTGGGCCAAAAAGAGCTTCAGAATTCGCTGGGGACGTATTCTGTAAATTCTGATACGTGGCCTCTGTCACGCGTCCGTGTGGGTCACGCGGTCGCGTCATCTGGAGCTTTTCCTTTCCACGCGGTCGCGTCAGTCACGCGTCCGCGTCGTGGGTGTTCTACTTAAGGCGCGCGGTCGCGTCAGTCATGCGGCCGCGTCGCTGCTTCTTTGCTTCTGGCACGCGATCGCGTCGTCCATGCGATCGCGTGGATACCAGTTTCCTTAAAGCTCCATTTTTCCTTCTCCTTCCATTTTTGTATGTTTCCTTTTTCATCCTTTAAGTCATTCAACCTTAGGAAACCTGAAGCTACTCAACACACTAATTACGGCATCGAATGGAAATAAAGGTAATTAAAATAATTAATTTTTTGAAGCTTAGGAAACATGTTTTTCACAATATGACATAATAAGGAAGGGAAAGTAAAACCATGCAATTAATGTGAATAAGTAGGTGAAGAGTTGAATAAATCACTCTAATTAAGCACAAAAGAACTCATGAAATATGGGTTTATCAGGGGAGCAATTAGGTTTAGGTTTTATCATGTTGTAGGTCATTTTCTAGAGAGAGAAGCTCCCCTCCTCTCTCTAGAATTTAGGTTTTCCTAGTGTAATTTCCTTTAATTTCAGCTTTTAATTCTTGTTCTAGTGTAGTTTCCTTTATGTTTTCATGCTCTTTTGTCTAATCTTCTTCATCTCTTTTGTTATTTCCTTTATTTTGTCATTTTTATGTTTATGGATATTTTTGTTAATTTTAATTTCAATTAATGCAATTTATGTTTTCATGTTAATCCTTGCCTTCTTTAGTTGTTATTATTATTTCCTTGTATTTCGTATTTAGATTTTATTTTTAATGCAATTTAATATTATTTTACTTTCATGCACACCAAGTGTTTGATAAAATGCTTGACTTAGTTTTTACCTAGTTTTTCTTCACTCTTGGCTTGGAATTGAGACTTTGGTGACCCTTGAGTCATTGATGTCCATTCTTGTTTGATATATTAGAGTAGTTAGTTGATTTGGTTTCCATTGACTCTAAACCTCCCATTAATAGAGTTGGCTAGGACTTATGGATTGGAATCAACTATGCCTATTTGATTTATCCTTGATGTAGGGTTGACTAAGTAGGATTAACTCTTCATAATCATCATGTGTTTGTGGTCAATGGCTAGGATAGGTAACTTTAGCTCCCAATCCATGCCAAGAGGTTTCTTGCACTTAAATTTTCCTTTTCTTGCTTTAATTTCTTTGACTTTTAATTCCTTGCATGATCATTTACTTTCTTGCCATTTACATTACTTGCTCTCTCTTGCATTCACAACTCCCATTCTTCCATAGCCAATAATAGAACATTTTATTGCAATTCCTAGGGAGAACGATCCGGGAGTTTAAATACTCTTGGTTATTTGATTTGAATTGTGACATCTTTGATTTAAACTTTGAATTGTGAGAGTTCATTGTTGATTTAGACTATACTTGCAACGAAGGAATTCTATTAAGAAATTCTAGATCAACATAAATTCTCACATCAAGTTTTTGGCGCCGTTGTCGGGAATTTACAATGGTGTTACATTGTTGGCTATTGTTAATATGTGAATATTTGAATAGTTTGTTTTGATTGGTTGCTTGTTTTTTCTTGTAAATATGTCTCTTGGTTGTTAGCTTGCTGATGAGTGGATAATTTATACGCTTTTTGGCATTGTTTTTAGGTAGTTTTTAGTATGTTTTAGTTACTTTTTATTATATTTTTATTAGTTTTTATGAAAAAATTACATTTCTAGACTTTACTATGAGTTTGTGTATTTTTTTTGTAATTTCAGGTATTTTCTGGCTGAAATTGAGGGATCTGAGCAAAAGTCTGATTCAGAGGCTGAGAAAGAACTGCAGATGTTGTTGGATTCTAACCCTCCTGCACTCGAAGTAGATTTTCTGGAGCTACAGAAGCCCAATTGGCGCGCTTTCAATTGCGTTGGAAAGTAGACATCTTGGGCTTTCCAGAAATATATAATAGTCCATACTTTTCCCAAGGTTTGAGGCCCAAACTGGCGTTAAACTCCAGCCAGAGACCCTTTTCTGGCGTTAAACGCGGGAACTAGCACCAAAACTGGAATTAAACGCCCAAACTAGAACCCAAGCTGGTGTTTAACTCCAAGAATGGCCTATACACGTGAAAGCTTCAAAGCTCAGCCCAAACACTCACCAAGTGGGCCCAAAAGTGGATTTCTGCACTATCTATACTTAGTTACTCATTTTCTGTAAACCTAAGTTACTAAATTAGTATAAAAACTACTTTTAAGGATTCATTTTGCAACGGATGACACTTTTTACATTTTATATTGTATCTTATATGGCATGAGTCTCTAAACCCCATAGGTGGTGGTGAGGAGCTCTGCTGTGTTTCAATGGATTAATGCAATTACTACTGTTTTCTATTCAATAATACTTGCTTCTATTCTAAGACACTCACTCGTACTTCAATTTGATGAATATGATGATCCGTGACACTCATCATCATTCTCAAATTTATGAACCCGTGCTTGACAACCACTCCCGTTCTATCTGAGCTCAACGTAGTCATTGGGCGACAGCTTGAGTGCGTATCTCTTGGGTCTCTGATCCACGGACCGAGTCTGTGAGATTAGAACCGTCGTGGTAGAGGCTAGAACTAATTGGTAGCATTCCTGAGATCCGAAAAGTCTAAACCTTGTCTGTGGTATTCCGAGTAGGATCTGGAATGGGATGACTGTGACGAGCTTCAAACTCGTGACTGTTGGGCGCAGTGATAGTGTGCAAAAGGATAGAGAGATCCTATTCTGACACAAGTGAGAACCTACAGATGATTAGCCGTGCGGTAGCTGTACCTGGTATTTTTCATCCGAGACGAGAGATCCGACAGTTGATTAGCCGTACAGAAATCGTACCTGGTATTTTTCATCCGAGAGGACGGATGGTAGCCATTGACAACGGTAATCCACCAACATACAGCTTGCATTGCCATAGAAGGAAGCCATGCGTGTTTGGAGAAGAAGACAGTAGGAAAGCAGAGATTCAGACGACAGAGCATCTCCAGAACCTCAACCTGCTCCTCATCAATGAATCACAAGTATTATTCAATTCATGTTATTTACTTTTCATAAACAAAATCAGTTTTATCACTAATCTCCTGACTAAGATATACAAGATAACCAGAGCTTGCTTCAAGCCCACAATCTCCGTGGGATCGACCCTTACTCACGTAAGGTATTACTTGGACGACCCAGTGCATTTGCTGGTTAGTTGTACCGGAGTTGTGAAAAGTATGATCACAATTCAGTGCACCAAGTTTTTGGCGCCATTGTCAGGGATTGTTCGAGTTTGGACAACTGACGGTTCATCTTGTTGGTTAGATTAGGAAAAAATTATCTTTTTTGGTTTAGAGTCACTAAATTTGAGTCTTTTATTATTATTTTTGTTAAAAATTTTAAAAATCCTTGTTTTCTTTTTCTAGATTTTTTTTCAAAAATTTTTAATAAAAAGATAAAAACCAATAAACTAATAATTGAGTCTTCTGTTTGAGTTTAGTTTCATGTTTTAAGTTTGGTATCAATTGCATGTTTTTATTTTCCTTCAATTTTTCGAATTGTATGTACTTTTTATTCTTCATATTTTCGAGTTTTATGTTCCTTGTTCTTTCTTAATCTTCAAGTTGTTCTTGTTTATTTTCCTTGTTTGATCTTTAGTTTTTCTTGTTTTGTGTCTTTCCTTGTTTTTCTTTTGCATTTTCGAATTATTAGTGTCCAAAGTATAAAAATTTTTAAGTTTGGTGTCCTTTGTATTTTTATTTTCTTAAAGATTTCCAAAATTTGTTCGTGGTGTTCATCTTGATCTTCAAAGTATTCTTGGTGTTCATCTTGACATTCAAAGTTTGGTGTCATTTCATTGTTTTTCTCTTTCCTCATTAAATTCAAAAATTATATTGTCCTTTATTTACTCATCATTTTTGAATTCTTTAGGTTGACTTTGTCAAAATTTTTTAAAATTTGATAGTTTCTTGTTAGTCAAGTTAAAATTTCAATTTTAAAAATTTATTTTTTTAAATCTTTTTCAAACTAAATTCTTTTTCAATTTTCTTTTTATATTTTTTGAAAATCTTTTATTAAAATTTTCAAAATCTTTTTCTTTTTTTATAATTTTCGAATTACTTGTCCTATTTTATTATTTTGATTGAAAAATTTTAAGTTTGGTGTTTTCTTGTTAAGAAAGTTTCAATCTTTAAAATTTTAAAATCATATCTTTTTCAAATATTTTCTTTTATTTATTTTCTTACAAGTATCTTTAATTTTAAGACATATCTTTTTCAAAACTTCCTAACCACTTTCTATCTCTTCATTTTTCGAAAATCCTCACCCACAATTTTTCAAATCTTTTTAATCGGTTAATTATTTTATTTTTCAATTTTCTTTTATTTATTTTTCTTCTAATTTTTGAACTTATATTCAATTTTTCATTTATTTTATTTTATTTTTTAATTTCATTTTTCAAAAAAAAAAAGAAAAGAATAAAATTTTTATTTACAATCTACATCATCTCCCTTTCTCCATCATGGACCTAAGTAGAAATGAACAGTCCAGAAGGACTCTGGGGTCATATGCTAACCCCACTACTGCTTCATATAGGAGTAGTATCTGTATACCCCCCATTAGAGTCAGCAATTTTGAGCTAAACCCTCAGCTCATTATCATGGTACAACAAAATTGCCAGTATTCCAGTCTTCCACAAGAAGAACCTACTGAGTTTCTGGAACAGTTCTTACAAATTGTTGACACAGTACGTGATAAGAAAGTAGATTAGGATGTCTACAGATTATTACTGTTTCCATTTACTGTAAAAGATCAAGCTAAGAGGTGGTTAAATAACCAACCCACAGCAAGCATAAGAACATGGAAACAATTATCAGACAAATTCCAGAATCAATATTTCCCTCCAAAAAGGATGACACAGCTAAGGCTGGACATCCAAGGCTTTAAACAAGAGGATAATAAATTTCTTTATAATGCTTGGGAGCGGTATAGAGAATTGCTAAGAAAATGCCCCTCTGAAATGTTTTCAGAATGGGTGCAGTTAGACATCTTTTACTATGGGCTTACAGAAAAGGCCCAGATGTCTCTAGATCACTCAGCTGGTAGATTTATATATATGAGAAAGACAATTGAAGAGGCTCAAGAGCTCATTGATACAGTTGCCAGAAATCAGTACCTGTACTCAAGTGGTGAGACCTCCGTGAAAGAAGAGGCTGAGGCAGCATCCACTGAACTTAGCCCTCCAGAACAAATTGCTGAACTCAATTAGCAACTATTTTCTATAACAAAACAGTTAGTAGAATTTAAAGAGATGCTACAAGAAACCAAAGATGCTAACCAGAATATGGAAAAACACTTGAATCAGACAAGACAGCAGTTATCTAAACAGATAATAGAAGAATACCAAGCAGTTCATTTAAGAAGTGGAAAGACAACGAATGTCAACTCAAAGCAGCAGGAAGCCAAGAAAGGAACATCTGATAGAGGATAACTAAACCACTGCCCAAAATCCCTCTGAAGACAATAAGATCCAAGAGAGGAAAGATTCTGGCATTCAAACGCCAGAAAAGGATTAGAAGTTGGCATTAAACGCCTAATGGATGGCCAATTCTAGCATTCAAACGCCAAAAAGGGGTGGCAATCTGGTGTTAAACGCCCAAAAAGCACCCAATTCTGGCGTTCAAACGCCAATAAGGGATCAGACACCTGCAAGTGCTGATAACAACCCCCTTAAGCAGGCTTCTCCAACCACTTCTGTAGGAAATAAACCTGCAGCAACTAAGGTTGAAGAATATAAAGCCAAGATGCCTTATTGATGAGCGGATAATTCATACGCTTTTTGGCATTGTTTTTCGTATGTTTTTAGTATATTTTAGTTAGTTTTTATTATGTTTTTATTAGTTTTTAAATAAAAACCACTTTTCTGGGCTTTACTATGAGTTTGTGTGTTTTTCTGTGATTTCAGGTATTTTCTAGCTGAAATTGAGGGACCTGAGCAAAAATCTGATTCAGAGGCTGAAAAAGGACTGCAGATGCTGTTGGATTCTGACCTCCCTACACTCAAAGTAGATTTTCTGGAGCTACAGAAGTCCAATTGGTGCGCTCTCAATTGCGTTGGAAAGTAGACATCCTGGGCTTTCCAGAAATAGATAATAGTCCATACTTTGCCCGAGATTTGATGGCCCAAATAGGCATTCCAAGTCAGCTCAAGAATCCTGGCGTTTAACTCCAGAACTGGCACAAAAGCTGGAGTTAAACGCCCAAACTGGCATAAAAACTGGCGTTTAACTCCAGGAAATGTCTCTACACATGAAAGCTTCAATGCTCAGCCCAAGCACACACCAAGTGGGCCCCAGAAGTAGAATTTTACAATAAACACCCTAGCTTACTCATTTTCTGTAACCCTAGGTCACTAGTTTACTATAAATACTACTTTCAGTGATTCATCTTGTACCTCATGACACTCTACATGTTTCTTATTGTATTCTCTAAACCCCATTCTATTACGCTTGCTTCCATTCTAAGATATCCATTTGCACTTCAACTTGATGAATGTGATGATCCGTGACACTCGTCATCATTCTCACCTATGAACGCGTGCCTGACAACCACCTCCGTTCTATCTTAGATTGAATGCATATCTCTTAGCCTCATGATTCAAATCAGAGTCTTCATGGTATAAGCTAGAATCATTGGCGGTCATTCCTGGGAAAGGATGACTGTGACGAGCTTCAAACTCGCAAGTGTTGGGCGTAGTGACAGACGCAAAAGGATCAATGGATCCTATTCCGACATGATTGAGAACCGACAGATGATTAGCCGTGCGGTGACAGCGCATTTGGAACATTTTCACTGAGAGGACGGGATGTAGCCATTGACAACGGTGATGCCCAACATAAAGCTTGCCATGGAAGGAGTCTTGCGTGCATGAAGAAGAAGACAGTAGGAAAGCAGAGGTTCAGAAGACAAAGCATCTCCAAAGCCTCAACCTATTCTTCATTACTACATAACAAGTATTTATTTCATGTTCTTTTACTTTTTACAATTAAATCTGAGAATTATTGATATCCTGACTAAGAGTTACAAGATAACCATAGCTTGCTTCAAGCCGACAATCTCCGTGGGATCGACCCTTACTCACGTAAGGTATTACTTGGACGACCCAGTGCACTTGCTGGTTAGTTGTGCGGAGTTACAACAGTGTGATTGTAATTCCGTGCACTAAGTTTTTGGCGCCGTTACCATGGATTGTTCGAGTTTGGACAACTGACGGTTTATCTTGTTGCTTAGATTAGGACTAATTTATTTTTGTTGGTTTAGAGTCTTTTATTTGAGTTTAGTTTCATATTTTAAGTTTGGTGTCAATTGCATGCTTTTACTTTCTTTTATTTTTCGAAATTTGCATGTGTTTAATACTTTCTTGATTTTTAAAATTTTAAGTTTGGTGTCCCTTGTGCTTTTATTTACTTAAATTTTTTTTTTCAAAAATTTGTTCTTGGTGTTCATCTTGATCTTCAAAGTGTTCTTGGTGTTCATCTTGACATTCAAAATTTTCTTGTTTGTTTTCATTGTTTTGATTTAAAATTTCTAAGTTTAGAGTCATTTTGTTGTTTTTCTCTTTCCTCATTAAAATTCAAAAATCAAAAAAATATCTTTTCCTTATTTTACTCATAATTTTCAAAATTTGGCATTAAAGTAGTCAAAGATTTTCAAAATCATATTTTTTCTTTTTAGTCAAGTCAAAATTTTAATTTAAAAAATTGATCCTTCCAAATCTTTTTCAAAAATCAAATCTTTTTAATTTCTTCTAAATCATATCTTTTTCAAAATAACTTTCAATCATATCTTTTTAATTGCTAATTTCAAAATCTTTTTAATTGATTAATTAATTTAGTTTTCAATTTTCTTTTATTTTCTTTTTGTTTCGAAATTTTATTTTATTTTCCATTTATTTTACTTATTATTTTCGGTTATTTTTTAAAAAAAAATAATCCATATCAATTCCCTTTTCTCCATCATGGACATAAGTGGAAGTGAATAGTCCAGAAGGACTCTGGGGTCATATGCTAACCCCATTACAACTGCATATGGGAGTAGCATCTGTATACCTCCCATCAAAACAAGCAGCTTTGAGCTAAATTCTCAGCTCGTTATCATGGTGCAGCAAAATTGCCAGTATTCCAGTCTTCCACAGGAAGAACCTACTGAGTTTCTGACACAGTTCTTACAAATTGCTGACACAGTACGTGATAAAGAAGTGGATCAGGATGTCTACAGATTATTATTGTTTCCATTTGCTGTAAAAGATCAAGCTAAGAGGTGGTTAAATAACCAACCCATATCAAGCATAAAAACATGGAGGCAATTAACAGACAAATTCCTGAATCAATTTTACCCTCCAAGAAGGATGACACAGCTAAGGCTGGACATCCAAGGCTTTAAACAAGAGGATCATGAATCCCTTTATAATGCCTGGGAGAGGTACAGAGGGATGCTGAGAAAATGCCCTTCTGAAATGTTTTCAGAGTGGGTACAGTTAGACATCTTTTACTATGGGCTTACAGAAAAAGCTCAGATGTCCCTAGACCACTCAGCTGGTGGACACATGAGAAAAATAATTAAAGAGGCTCAAGAACTCATAGATACAGTTGCTAGAAATCAACATCTGTACTCAAACAGTGAGTCCTCCATAAAAGAAGAGGCTATGGCAATAACTACTGATCCCAATCCTAAAGAACAGATTGTGGAACTTAATCAGCAATTACTCCTTATGACAAAACAATTAGCAAAATTCAAAGAGATGCTCCAAGACACTAAAAATGCTAACAAGAATATAGAAGCACAATTGAATCAGACAAGACAGCAGCTATCTAAACAGATAACAGAAGAATGCCAAGCTGTCCAACTAAGGAGCGGGAAGACATTGAATAACTCAGCTCAAAGTAGCAAAAAGTCAAGAAAGGAACAAATGACAGAGGATGACCAAACCACTATCCAAAATCCCTCTGAGGATATCAAGAGCCCAGAGAGGAATAACTCTGGCGTTCAAACACCAGAAAAGGGGGAAAAGTTGGCGTTAAAAGCCCATTCCTTGTCCAGTTCTGACGATCAAACGCCAGAAAAGGGTGGGAAGCTGGCGTTAAACGCCCATCCAGCACCCAATCCTGGCGTTCAAACGCCAACGAGGGATCAGACACTTGCAAGTGCTGATAGTAACCCCTCTAAGAAGGCTTCTCCAACCACTCCTGTAGGGAATAAACCTGCAGCAACTAAGGTTGAAAAATATAAAGCCAAGATGCCTTATCCTCAGAAACTCTACCAAGCGGAACAGGATAAACAATTTGCCCGCTTTGTAGACTATCTCAGGACTCTTGAAATAAAGATTCCATTTGCAGAGGCACTTGAGCAAATACCCTCTTATGCTAAGTTCATAAAAGAGATCTTAAGTCATAAGAAGGATTAGAGAGAAACTGAAAGAGTGTTTCTCACTGAAGAATGCAGTGTAGTCATTCTGAAAAGCTTACCAGAGAAGCTTCAAGATCCAGGAAGCTTTATGATACCATGCACATTAGAGGGTGCCTGTACCAAGACAGCCCTATGTGACCTTGGAACAAGTATCAATCTAATACCTGCATCCACTATCAAAAAGCTTGGGTTGACTGAAGAAGTCAAACCAACCCGGATATGTCTTCAACTTGCTGATGGCTCCATTAAATATCCATCAGGCATCATTGAAGACATGATTGTCAAGGTTGGGCCATTTGCCTTTCCCACTGACTTTGTAGTGCTGGAAATGGAGGAGCACAAGAGTGCAACTCTCATTCTAGGAAGACCTTTCCTAGCAATTGGACGAACTCTTATTGATGTACAAAAAGGGAAAGTGACCCTGAGAGTCAATGAGGATGAGTTCAAGTTAAATGCTGTCAAAGCTATGCAGCATCCAGACATATCAAATGACTGCATGAGCACTGATATTATTGACTCTTTAGTGGAAGAGATCAATATGACTGAGAGTCTTGAATCAGAGCTAGAAGACAACTTTAAAGATGTTCAGCCTGATCTGAAGGAATCAGAGGAAATAAAAGTACCTCTGAAAATCCCTCAGGAAGAGGAGAAACTTCCTAAACCTGAGCTCAAACCACTACCACCATCCCTGAAATATGCATTTTTGGGAGAGGGTGACACTTTTCCAGTGATCATAAGCTCTGCTTTAAATCCACAGGAAGAGAAAGCACTAATTCAAGTGCTAAGGACACACAAGACAGCTCTTGGGTGGTCCATAAGTGACCTTAAGGGCATTAGCCCAGCAAGATGTATGCACAAGATCTTATTAGAGGATGATGCTAAGCCAGTGGTTCAACCACAGAGGCGGCTAAATCCAGCCATGAAGGAAGTGGTGCAGAAAGAGGTCACTAAGTTACTAGAGGCTGGGATTATTTATCCTATTTCTGATAGCCCCTGGGTGAGCCCTGTCCAAGTTGTCCCCAAGAAGGGAGGCATGACAGTGGTCCATAATGAAAAGAATGAACTGGTTCCCACAAGAACAGTCACAGGGTGGCGTATGTGTATTGATTACAGAAGGCTCAATACAGCCACCAGAAAGGATCATTTTCCTTTACCATTCATAGACCAAATGCTAGAAAGACTAGCAGGTCATGAATACTACTGCTTTTTGGATGTATATTCAGGCTACAACCAAATTGCAGTGGATCCTCAAGACCAAGAGAAAACAGCATTCACATGTCCATCTGGAGTATTTGCATACAGAAGAATGCCTTTTGGTCTCTGCAATGCACCTGTAACCTTTTAGAGGTGCATGCTCTCTATTTTCTCTGATATGGTAGAGAAATTCTTGGAAGTCTTCATGGATGACTTCTCAGGATTTGGAGACTCATTCAGCTCCTGTCTTGATCATCTAGCACTTGTCTTGAAAAGGTGCCAAGAAACTAACCTGGTCTTGAACTGGGAAAAATGTCACTTTATGGTGACTGAAGGAATTGTCCTTAGGCACAAAATTTCAAGCAAGGGAATAGAGGTAGATCAAGCCAAGGTAGAGGTAATTGAAAAATTACCGCCATCTGCCAATGTAAAGGCAATCAGAAGCTTTCTGGGGCATGCAGGATTCTATAGGAGGTTCATAAAGGACTTTTCAAAAATTGCAAAACCTCTGAGCAACCTGCTAGCTGCTGACACGCCATTTATGTTTGACACAGAGTGTCTGCATGCGTTTGAAACCCTGAAAGCCAAGCTAGTCACAGCACCAGTCATCTCTGCACCTGACTGGACACTACCATTCGAATTAATGTGTGATGCCAGTGACCATGCTATTGGTGCAGTGTTGGGAAAAAGGCATAACAAGCTTCTGCACGTCATTTACTATGCCAGTCATGTTCTAAATGATGAACAGGAGAATTACACAACCACAGAAAAAGAGCTGCTTGCAGTGGTTTATGCCATTGACAAGTTTAGATCCTATTTAGTAGGATCAAAAGTGATTGTGTACACTGACCATGCTGCTCTTAAATATCTACTCACAAAGCAGGATTCAAAACCCAAGCTCATAAGATGGGTGTTGCTTCTGCAAGAGTTTGATATAGAAATAAGAGACAGAAAAGGGACAGAGAACCAAATAGCTGATCACCTGTCCCGATTAGAACCAGTGGCTGGGGCGTCCCTCCCTTCCACTGAGATCTCTGAGACCTTTCCGGATGAGCAACTCTTTGCCATTCAGGAGGCACCATGGTTTGCAGACATTGCAAATTATAAAGCTGTGAGGTTCATACCCCAGGAGTACAGCAGGATGCAAAAAAAAAAAAACTAATTTCTGATGCAAAGTACTACTTATGGGATGAACCATATCTCTTTAAGAGATGCGCTGACGGAATGATCCGCAGATGCGTCCCTAGAGAAGAGGCACAGAAGATCCTGTGGCATTGTCATGGATCACAGTATGGAGGACATTTTGGAAGTGAGCGAACAGCCACTAAAGTCCTCCAATGTGGCTTCTATTGGCCTACTCTCTATAGAGATGCCCGAGAGTTTGTGCGTAACTGTGACAGTTGCCAAAGAGCTGGTAACTTGCCTCATGGTTATGCCATGCCTCAACAAGGGATCTTAGAGATTGAGTTGTTTGATGTATGGGGTATAGACTTCATGGGTCCTTTCCCACCATCATACTCAAACACTTACATTCTGGTGGCAGTAGACTACGTATCTAAATGGGTGGAAGCAATTGCCACACCCACTAATGATACCAAGACTGTGCTGAAGTTCCTCTAGAAACATATTTTCAGCAGATTTGGTGTTCCCAGAGTACTAATCAGTGATGGGGGAACCCATTTCTGCAATAAACAGCTTTACTCTGCTATGGTTCGATATGGAATTAGCCACAAAGTAGCAACTCCGTATCATCCACAGACAAATGGGCAGGCTGAAGTCTCTAATATAGAACTAAAGAGAATCCTAGAACGGACTGTAATTGCCCGTAGAAAAGATTGGGCAAGGAGCTTGGATGATGCTCTGTGGGCATACAGAACAGCATTCAAGACTCCTATAGGAACCTCTCCGTACCAGCTTGTGTATGGCAAGGCTTGTCATCTGCCCGTGGAACTGGAACATAAAGCCTACTGAGCAACCAGATTCCTAAACATGGATGCTAAGTTAGCTGGTGAGAAAAGATTGCTCCAGCTAAATGAGTTGGAAGAGTTCAGACCCAATGCTTTTGAAAATGCAAAAATTTATAAGGAAAAAGCAAAAAAGTGGCATGACAAGAAATTGTCATCCAGAGTCTTTGAGCCAGGACAAAAAGTTCTACTATTCAACTCTAGGCTCAGATTATTCCCTGGGAAATTAAAATCCCGGTGGAGAGGACCATATGTGATTACAGGAGTGTCACCATATGGATATGTTGAGCTTCAAGATATTGATTCTGACAAAAAGTTCATTGTCAATGGACAGAGAATAAACATTATCTTGAAAGCAATTTTGAGCAAGAATGCTCAAAACTGAGGCTTGAATGAAGCTCAGTAAGAGTCTAGCTAAAGACAACAAAGAAGCGCTTGTTGGGAGGCAACCCAATCATTAGCAAGTTATTTATTTTAATTAATTCTTGTAGAGGTTTGATATACATTTTCATCAAAGGCTAAGCATCAAAATTGAAGGAATGCACAGAGTTACAGAAGGATTCAGTACAAAAAGCAGAGAAAAAGAGCTTACTGGCAAGAAAACGCCAGTAAGGGGCATTTTGGGCGTTAAACGCCAGAATGGGTATCATTCTGGGCGTTTAACGCCAGTAAAGGTACCATTTTGGGCGTTAAATGCCAGAATGGGTACCATTCTGGGCGTTTAACGCCAGATTTGCAGTATTCTGGGCGTTTAGCAAAACGCCCAGTGATAAAGGAGTTTCTGGCGTTTAACGCCAGCCAGGGCACCTGGCTGGGCGTTAAACGCCCATAATGGCCAACAACTGGGCGTTAAACGCCAAAATGGATACCATTCTGGGCGTTTAATGCCAGATAGACAGGGGGAGGAGATTTTGTTTCCAACTTCAATTTTTTTCAAATTTTCATATTTTGACTCATAATTTTCTGCATAAACATGTTTCAAACTTTCATCATTCACCCTCAATTCTCATCATTCAATAATTTTCTAAATTATTTCTCAAAATTCTTTCAAATCCTTTCCAAATCTTCTTCAAAAACTCAAATATCTTCTCAAATTCTTTCCATATCTTTTCATATCTCTCTCACATTTTTTCGAAAGCAATCCCCTCCTCCTATAAATATAGTTTCGGCCATCCCCTCCTCTACACCATTCGAATTTACCTCTTCTCCTCTCTCCTCCCTTTCCTTTCTTTTGCTTGAGGGCAAGCAAACCTCTAAGTTTGGTGTGTTTTTCCGTGATCACTGAGCTAAGACTCATTAAGATCATGGCACCCAAGGGAAAATAAACCAAATCAAGAGGCAAGAAAGAGAATACTCCAAAGAGTCTTTGGAATCAAGAGAGGTTCCTAACCAAGGAACATGCAGACCATTACTACAAAATAATGGGTCTGAGGTCAGTGATCCCGGAAGTTAAATTCAATCTGAAAGAAGATAAATATCCGGAGATCCAAGAGCAAATTCGAAACAGAGGATGGGAAATTCTAGCCAATCCTGAGACAAAGGTTGAAAGAAACATGGTTCAGGAATTCTACTCAAATCTGTGGCTGACAGATAAGCAGAGAATGACTAGAACCGCCTTTTATACCTACAGAACCATGGTCAGAGGAAGAATTATTTACTTTCATCTGGACAAAATAAGAGAGGTCTTCAAACTACCTCAACTACAAGATGATCCTGAATCCTTTAATAGGAGAATGGTGAGAGTAGATAAGGGGTTGGATCAAGTTCTAGAGGACATATGCCTCCCTGGAACTAAGTGGATAACCAATTCCAAAAGTGTCCCAAACCAACTCGAGAGAGGAGATCTCAAACCAGTTGCAAGAGGCTGGTTGGACTTTATTGGGCGTTCTATATTGCCTACTAGCAACCGCTCTGAGGTCACTGTCAAAAGAGCAGTGATGATTCATTGTATTATGCTAGGAAAATAAGTGGAGATTCATCATCTGATTTCTTGTGAGATTTACACAATTACAAACAAGAATTCCACTGAAGCCAAACTGGCCTACCCAAGCTTAATTTCTCTGCTATGTAAAGATGCTGGGGTGAGGATGGGAGTAGATGAATTCATCCCAATTGAACACCCAATCACCAAGAAGTCAATGGAAGGACAAGTGCAAGACAACTCCATCAAAAAGAGGGCACAGGAGTTCCTCCCAGAAATTCCTGAAATTGACTACTGGACCCGCTTAGAAGCATCTGTTACCAAGCTGCAGGAAGCTATGGAACAACTTAAGGAAGAACAGCAGAATCAAAACTGCATGCTCTGCAAGCTGCTGAAGGAACAAGAGAAGCAGGGGCATGAGCTACAGGAGCTGAAGCGCCAGAAGCTCTCCCTTGAAAGACCAAGCACCCCACAAAAAGAGGGAGCATCAACTTCTCAAAATCAAGCTTGTTGAGTCCTAACTCTGTGATAACCTTTATTATTAAGAGTCTATTTTAAGAGTCATTTATTTTTCTGCTTTTAATTTTCTGTCTTCTATTATTATGGGTCTGCTCTTATATTTATCTTTGAGTCTTATTTTTATTCCATAATCAATAAAATTAGAGTTTATGTCTTAAAGCTATGAATGTCCTATGAATCCATCACCTTTCTTAAATAAAAAGTGTTTTTAACTGAAAAAGAAAAAGAAGTACATGAATTTCGAATTTTAAAACAGTTTAATTATTTTGATGTGGTGGCAATACTCTTGTTTTCTGAATGAATGCTTGAACAGTGCATATTTTTGAATTTGATTGTTTATGAATGTTAAAATTGTTGGCTCTTGAAAGAATGAAAGAAAAAGGAGACATGTTATTTGATGATCTGAAAAATCATAAAATTGATTCTTGAAGCAAGAAAAAGCAGTGAATAGAAAGCTTGCATGAAAAAAAAAGAGAGAGAGAAAAGCAAGCAGAAAAAGCCAATACCCCTTTAAACCAAAATGCAAGGGTGATAAAAAGGATCCAAGGCTTTGAGCATCAGCGGATAGGAGGGCCTAAAGGAATAAAGTCCTGGCCTAAGCGGCTAAACCAAGCTGTCCCTAACCATGTGCTTGTGGCGTGAAGGTGTCAAGTGAAAACTTGAGACTGAGCGGTTAAAGTTGTGGTCCAAAGCAAAAAAAGAGTGTGCTTAAGAGCTCTGGACACCTCTAATTGGGGACTTTAGCAAAGCTGAGTCACAATCTAAAAAGGTTCACCCAGTTATGTGTCTGTGGCATTTATGTATCTGGTGGTAATACTGGAAAACAAAGTGCTTAGGGTCACAACCAAGACTCATAAAGTAACTATGTTCAAGAATCAACATACTTAACTAGGAGAATCAATAACACTATCTGGATTCCGAGTTCCTATAGAAGCCAATCATTCTGAACTTCAAAGGATAAAGTGAGATGCCAAAACTGTTCAGAGGCATAAAACTAAAAGCCCCGCTCATCTAATTAATACTGATCTTCATAGATGTTTTTGGAATTCATTGTATATTCTCTTCTTTTTATCCTATTTAATTTTTAGTTGCTTGGGGACAAGCAACAATTTAAGTTTGGTGTTGTGATGAGCGGATAATTCATACGCTTTTTGGCATTATTTTTAGTATGTTTTTTGTATATTTTAGTTAGTTTTTATTATGTTTTTATTAGTTTTTAAATAAAAACTACTTTTCTGGGCTTTACTATGAGTTTGTATGTTTTACTGTGATTTCAGGTATTTTCTAGCTGAAATTGAGGGACCTGAGCAAAAATCTGATTCAGAGGCTGAAAAAGGACTGCAGATGCTGTTGGATTCTGACCTCCCTGCACTCAAAGTTGATTTTCTGGAGCTACAGAAGTCCAATTGACGCGCTCTCAATTGCTTTGGAAAGTAGATATCCTGGGCTTTCCAGCAATATATAATAGTCCATACTTTGCCCAAGATTTGATGGCCCAAACAGGCATTTCAAGTCTGCTCAAGAATCCTGGCGTTTAACTCCAGAACTGGCACAAAAGCTGGAGTTAAACGCCCAAACTGGCATAAAAACTGGTGTTTAACTCCAGGAAATATCTCTACACATGAAAGCTTCAATGCTCAGCCCAAGCACACACCAAGTGGGCCCCAGAAGTGGAATTTTACAATAAACACCCTAGCTTACTCATTTTCTGTAACCCTAGGTCACTAGTTTACTATAAATACTACTTTCAGTGATTTATCTTGTACCTTATGACACTCTACACGTTTCTTATTGTATTATCTACGGCATGAGTCTCTAAACCCCATTGTTGGGGGTGAGAAGCTCTGTTATTTTTCATGAATTAATGCAATTACTACTGTTTTTCATTCTATTACGCTTGCTTCCATTCTAAGATATCCATTCGCACTTCAACTTGATGAATGTGATGATCCATGACACTCATCATCATTCTCACCTATGAACGCGTGCCTGACAACCACCTCCGTTCTATCTTAGATTGAATGCATATCTCTTAGCCTCATGATTGAAATCAGAGTCTTCGTGGTATAAGCTAGAATCATTGGCGGTCATTCTTGAGATCCGGAACGTCTAAACCTTGTCTGTGGTATTCTGAGTAGGATCTGGGAAGGGATAACTATGACGAGCTTCAAACTCGCGAGTGTTGGGCGTAGTGACAGACGCAAAAGGATCAATGGATCCTATTCCGACATGATCGAGAACCGACAGATGATTAGCCGTGCGGTGACAACGCATTTGGAACATTTTCACTGAGAGGACGGGATGTAGCCATTGACAACGGTGATGCCCAACATAAAGCTTGCCATGGAAGGAGTCTTGCGTGCATGAAGAAGAAGACAGTAGGAAAGCAGAGGTTCAGAAGACAAAGCATCTCCAAAGCCTCAACCTGTTCTTCATTACTGCATAACAAGTATTTATTTCATGTTCTTTTACTTTTTACAATTAAATCTGAGAATTATTGATATCCTGACTAAGAGTTACAAGATAACCATAGCTTGCTTCAAGCCAACAATCTCCGTGGGATCGACCCTTACTCACGTAAGGTATTACTTGGACGACCCAGTGCACTTGCTGGTTAGTTGTGCGGAGTTTCAACAGTGTGATTGTAATTTCGTGCACCACTTATCCTCAGAAACTTCGCCAAGCGGAACAGGATAAACAATTTGCCCGCTTTGCAGACTATCTCAGGACTCTTGAAATAAAGATTCCGTTTGCAGAGGCACTTGAGCAAATACCCTCTTATTCTAAGTTCATGAAAGAGATCTTAAGTCATAAGAAGGATTGGAGGGAGACTGAAAAAGTTTTTCTCACTAAGGAATGCAGTGCAGTCATTTTAAAAAGCTTACCAGAGAAACGTAAAGATCCCGGAAGCTTTATGATACCATGCACATTAGAGGGCACTTGTACCAAGATAGCTTTATGTGATCTTGGGGCAAGTATCAACATGATCCCTGCATCCACTATTAGAAAGCTTGGTTTGACTGAAGAAGTCAAACCAACCCGAATATGTCTCCAACTTGCTGATGGCTCCATTAAAATTCCATCAGGCATAATTGAGGACATGATTGTCAAGGTTGGCCCATTTGCCTTTCCCACTGACTTTGTAGTGCTGGAAATGGAGGAGCACAAGAGTGCAACTCTCATTCTAGGAAGACATTTCCTAGCAACTGGACGAACCCTCATTGACGTCCAAAAATGGGAGATAACCCTGAGAGTCAATGAGGATGAGTTTAAGTTGAATGCTGTCAAAGCTATGCAGCATCCAGACACATCAAAAGACTGCATGAGCGCTGATATTATTGACTCCCTGGTGGAAGAGGTCAATACGACTGAGAGTCTCGAATCAGAGCTAGAGAACATTTTTAATGATGTTCAGCCTGATCTGGAGGAACCAGAGAAAACAGAAGAACCTCTAAAAACTCCTCAGGAAGAGGAGAAGCCTCCTAAAACCGAGCTCAAACCACTACCACCATCCCTGAAATATGCATTTCTGGGAGAAGATGACACATTTTGGTAATCATAAGCTCTGCTTTAGAGCCACAGGAAGAGAAAGCACTAATTCAGGTGCTAAGGACACATAAGACAGCTCTTGGGTGGTCTATAAGTGATCTTAAGGGTATTAGCCCAGCCAAATGCATGCACAAGATCCTATTAGAGGATGATGCTAAGCCAGTGGTTCAACCACAGAGGCGGCTGAATCCAGCCATGAAGGAGGTGGTGCAGAAAGAGGTCACTAAGTTACTATAGGCTAGGATTATTTATCCTATTTCTGATAGCCCCTGGGTGAGCCCTGTCCAAGTTGTCCCTAAGAAGGGAGGTATGACAGTGTTTCATAATGAAAGGAATGAACTAGTTCCCACAAGAATTGTTACAGGGTGGCATATGTGTATTGACTACAGAAGGCTCAATACAGCCACCAGAAAGGATCATTTTCCTTTACCATTCATAGACCAGATGCTAGAGAGACTAGCAGGTCATGAATACTACTGCTTTTAGGATGGCTATTCAGGTTACAACCAAATTGCAGTAGATCCTCAGGACCAAGAGAAAACAGCATTCACATGTCCATCTGGAGTATTTACCTACAGAAGGATGCCATTTGGTCTGTGCAATGCACCTGCAACCTTTCAAAGGTGCATGCTCTCTATCTTCTCGGATATGGTAGAAAAATTTCTGGAAGTCTTAATGGATGACTTTTCAGTATTTGGAGACTCATTCAGCTCCTGTCTTGACCATCTAGCACTTGTTCTGAAAAGGTGCCAATAGACTAACCTGGTTTTAAACTGGGAGAAATGTCATTTTATGGTAACTAAAGAAATTGTCCTTGGGCATAGAATTTCGAACAAGGGAATAGAGGTGGATCAAGTTAAGGTAGTGGTAATTGTCAATTACCACCACCTGCCAATATTAAGGCAATCAGAAGCTTTCTAGGGCATGCAGGATTCTATAGGAGGTTTATAAAGGATTTTTCAAAAATTGCAAAACCTCTGAGCAATCTGCTAGCCGCTGATACACCATTTGTCTTTGACACAGAGTGTTTGCAGGCGTTTGAGACTCTGAAAGCTAAGCTAGTCACAGCACCAGTCATTTCTATACTAGACTGGACATTACCATTCGAACTAATGTGTGATGCCAGTAACTATGCCATTAGTGCAGTATTGGGACAGAGGCATGACAAGCTTCTCTATGTCATTTATTATGCTAGCCGTGTTTTAAATGACGCACAGAAGAATTACACAACTACAGAAAAGGAGTTACTTGCAGTGGTTTATGCCATTTACAAGTTCAGATCTTATTTAGTAGGATCAAAAGTGATTGTGTACACTAACCATGGTGCTCTAAAATATCTCCTCACAAAGCAGGATTCAAAACCCAGACTCATAAGATGGGTGTTGCTTCTGCAAGAGTTTGATATAGAAATAAGAGACAGAAAAGGGACAGAGAACCAAGTAGCGGATCACCTGTCCCGAATAGAACCAGTAGCAGAAGCGTCCCTTCCTCCTACTGAGATCTCTGAAACCTTTCCGAATGAGCAACTCTTTGCCATTCAGGAAGTACCGTGGTTTGCAGACATTGCAAACTATAAAGCTGTGAGATTCATACCCAAAGAGTACAGTAAGCAGCAAATAAAAAAATTAGTTTCTGATGCAAAGTACTACTTGTGGGATGAACCATATCTCTTTAAGAGATGTACAGACGGAATAATCCGTAGATGTGTGCCTAGAGAAGAGGCACAGAAGATCCTATGGCATTGCCATGGATCACAATATGGAGGACATTTCGGAGGTGAGCGAACAGCCACAAAGGTTCTCCAATGTGGCTTCTACTGGCCTACTCTCTATAGAGACTCCCGAGAGTTTGTACGTAATTGTGACAGTTGCCAGAGAGCTGGTAATCTGCCTCACGGTTATGCCATGCCTCAGCAAGAGATCTTAGAGATTGAGTTGTTTGATGTATGGGGTATTGACTTCATGGGGCCTTTTCCACCCTCATATTCAAACACTTATATTCTGGTGGCAGTAGACTATATATCTAAATAGGTAGAGGCAATTACAACACCCACTAATGATACTAAGACAGTGATGAAGTTCCTCCAGAAGCACATCTTCAGCAGGTTCGGTGTCCCTAGGGTACTGATTAGTGATGGAGGAACTCATTTCTGCAATAAACAGCTTGACTCTGCTCTGATCCGATATGGAATTAACCACAAAGTGGCAACTCTGTATCATCCACAGACAAATGGGCAGGCTAAAGTCTCAAATAGAGAACTAAAATGAATCCTGGAACAAACTGTAAGTACCCGTAGAAGGGATTGGGCAAGAAGTTTGGATGATGCTCTGTGGGCATACAGAACCGCATTCAAGACCCCTATAGGGACCTCTCCATACCAGCTTGTGTATGGAAAAACCTATCATGTGCCAGTGGAACTGGAACACAAGGCCTACAGGGCAAATAGGTTCCTAAACCTTGATGCTAAGGTAGCTGGAGAGAAAAGATTACTCCAATTGAATGAGCTGGAGGAGTTCAGACTCAATGCTTTCGAAAATGCTAAAATTTATAAGGAGAAAGCAAAAAGGTGGCATGACAGAAAGCTGTCATCTAGAGTCTTTGAGCCATGACAGAAGGTTCTGCTGTTTAACTCTAGGCTCAGATTGTTCCCTGGAAAATTAAAATCCTGGTGGAAGGGACCATATGTGATTACAAGTGTGTCACCATATGGATATGTAGAGCTTCAGGATATTAACTCTGACAAAAAGTTCATTGTTAATGGATAGAGAGTCAAGCATTATCTTGAAGGCAATGTTGAGCAAGAATGCTCAAGACTGAGACTAGATTAAAGCTCAGTAATGTCAAGCTATTGACAGTAAAGAAGCGCTTATTGGGAGGCAACCCAATCTTATTTATCAATGTTAATTACTTTTTCATTTCATTTTCCATTGTTATTTTATATTTTCTTTAGGTTGATGATCATGTGGAATAATAAAAACAGCTGCAGAATTAAAGCGGAATCAAAAACAGCATTAAAAATAGCACACCATGGAGGATAGGCTTACTGGCGTTTAAACGCCAGTAAGGATAGCAGAATGGGCGTTTAACGCCCATGTAGGCAGCATTCTGAACGTTAAACGCCATAATGGGCAGCATTCTGGGCGTTTAACGCCAGAAATGGCAGCATTCTGGGCGTTCAGAAAAATGCCCAGTAAAGAAGGATTCCTGGCGTTTAACGCCAGCCAGGGGTATCTAACTGGGTGTTAAACGCCCAAAGAGGCAGACAAGTGGGCGTTAAACGCCAGAATGGATAGCATTCTGGGCATTTAACGCCAGGATGACACAAGGGAGGTAATTTTGTTTCCAATTCGATTTTTTTTTCAATTTTTCACGTTTTAATTCATAACTTTTTTTGCATCAAACATATTTTAAACGTTCATCTTTCAATTTCTATTTTCAAATATTAAAAATCTTTCCAATTCTTTTTAATTCTTTTTTTTCAATTCTTTTCAATTCCTTCCAAAACGTTTTCAAAACTTACATATCTTTTCAAATTCTTTTCAACTCTTTTCAATTTTTCTTGCATACAGTAATAAGTTTTCAAAATTAACTGCATCATTCTTCTTCTACTCCCTTTCTATCTTATTTTGCTCGAGGACGAGCAAACCTTTTAAGTTTTGTGTGGAAAAAGCTCTGCTTTTTATTTTTTCATAACCATTAATGGCACCTAAGGCCGGAGAAACCTCTAAGAAGAGGAAAGGAAAGGCAGTTGCTCCCAACTCTGAGTCATGGGAGATGGAGAAAGTCATCTCAAAAACCTATCACTAGAAAGAGGATGGAGCAAACAAGAGAGCCCACTCATGGACCTCAACAAGAGCACTCCATTATCTTCCATGAAATCAGAGAGGACCAAAAATCCATGAGAGAGGAGCAACAAAAGCAAGGAAGAGATATTGAGGAGCTCAAGAACTCCATTGGTTCTTCAAGAGGAAGATGAAGCCACCATCACTAAGGTGGACCCGTTCTTTAATCTCCTTGTTTATTTTCTTTTATGTTTTCGGTTTTTATGCTTTATGTTTTGACTATGTTTGTGTCTTCATTACATGATCATTAGTGTTTAGTGTCTATGTCTTAAAGCTATGAAAGTTCCATGAATCTTTCACCTTTCTTAAATGAAAAATATTTTCTGAAAAAGAAAAAGAAGTACATGAATTTCGAATTCTATCTTGAAAATAGTTTAATTATTTTGATGTGGTGACAATACTTTTTATTTTCTGAATGAATGCTTGAACAGTGCATATTTTTTATAGTGAAGTTTATGAATGTTAAAATTGTTGGCTCTTGAAAGAATAATGGAAAAAGAGAAATGTTATTGATAATCTGAAAAAAAATCATAAAATTGATTCTTGAAGCAAGAAAAAGCAATGAAAAATACAAAGCTTGCAATATATATATATATATATATATATATATATATAAGAAAGAAAAATAAAAAGAAAGCAGAAAAAGCCAATAACCCTTTAAACCAAAAGGCAAGGGTAAAAAGGATCCAAGGCTTTGAGCATTAATGGATAGGAGGGCCCAAAGGAATAAAATCCTGACCTAAGCGACTAAATCAAGTTGTCCCTAACCATGTACTTGTGGCGTGAAGGTGTCAAGTGAAAAGCTTGAGACTGAGCGGTTAAAGTCGTGGTCCAAAGCAAAAAGAGTGTGCTTAAGAACTCTGGTTACCTCTAACTGGGGACTCTAGCAAAGCTGAGTCACAATCTGAAAAGGTTCACCCATTTATGTATCTGTTGCATTTATGTATCCGGTGGTAATACTGGAAAACAAAATGCTTAGGGTCACGGCCAAGACTCATAAAGTAGCTGTGTTCAAGAATCAACATACTAAACTAGGAGAATCAATAACACTATCTGAATTCTGAGTTCCTATGGATGCCAATCATTCTGAACTTCAAAGGATAAAGTGAGATGCCAAAACTGTTCAGAAGCAAAAAGCTACTAGTCCCGCTCATCTAATTAGAACTAAGCTTTATTGATATTTTCAAATTTATTGTATTTTCTCTTCTTTTTATCCTATTTTTATTTTAGTTGCTTGCGGACAAGCAACAATTTAAGTTTGGTGTTGTGATGAGTAGATAATTTATACGCTTTTTGGTATTATTTTTAGGTAGTTTTTAGTATGTTTTAGTTACTTTTTATTATATTTTTATTAGTTTATGCAGAAATCACATTTCTGGACTTTACTATGAGTTTGGGTGTTTTTTTTTTATTTTTAGGTATTTTCTAGCTGAAATTGAGGGATCTGAGCAAAAGTCTAATTCAGAGGCTGAGAAAGGACTGCAGATGCTGTTGGATTCTGACCCTTCTGCACTCAAAGTGGATTTTATCGAGCTACAGAAGTCCAATTGGCGCGCTCTCAATTGCGTTGGAAAGCATACATCTTGGGTTTTCCAGAAATATATAATAGTCTATACTTTTCCCGAGGTTTGATGGCCCAAACTGGCGTTAAACACCAGCCAGAGACCCTTTTCTGGCGTTAAACGCCGGAACTGGCACGAGAACTGGAGTTAAACGCCCAAACTGGCACCCAAGCTGGCGTTTAACTCCAAGAATGGCCTATGCACGTGAAAGCTTCAAAGCTCAGTCCAAACACTCACCAAGTGTGCCCCGGAAGTGGATTTCTGCACTATCTGCACTTAGTTACTCATTTTCTGTAAACCTAAGTTACTAAATTAGTATAAAAACTACTTTTAGGGATTCATTTTGCAACGGATGACACTTTTTACATTTCATATTGTATCTTCCATGGCATGAGTCTCTAAACCCCATAGGTGGTGGTGAGGAGCTCTGCTGTGTTTCAATGGATTAATGCAATTACTACTGTTTTCTATTCAATCATACTTGCTTCTGTTCTAAGATACTCACTCGTACTTCAATATGATGAATATGATGATCCGTGACACTCATCATCATTCTCAAATTTATGAACGCGTGCTTGACAACCACTCCTGTTCTATCTGAGCTCAACGTAGTCATTGGGCGACAGCTTGAGTGCGTATCTCTTGGGTCTCTGATCCACGGACCGAGTCTGTGAGATTAGAACCTTCTTGGTAGAGGCTAGAACCAATTGGCAGCATTCCTGAGATCTAGAAAGTCTAAACCTTATCTGTGGTATTCCGAGTAGGATCTGGAACGGGATGACTGTGACGAGCTTCAAACTCGCGACTGTTGGGCGCAGTGACAGTGTGCAAAAGGATAGAGAGATCCTATTCCGACACAAGTGAGAACCTACAGACAATTAGCCGTGCGGTAGCTGTACCTGGTATTTTTCATCCGAGACGAGAGATCCGACAGTTGATTAGCCGTACAGAAACCGTACCTGATAGTTTTCATCCGAGAGGACGGATGGTAGCCATTGACAACAGTGATCCACCAACATACAGCTTGCCATGGAAGGAAGCCATGCGTGTTTGGAGAAGAAGACAGTAAGAAAGCAGAGATTCAGACGATAGAGCATCCTCGGAACCTCAACTTGTTCCTCATCACTGAATCACAAGTATTATTGAATTCATGTTATTTACTTTTCATAAACAAAATCAGTCTTATCACTAATCTCCTGACTAAGATTTACAAGATAATCAGAGCTTACTTCAAGCCGACAATCTCCGTGGAATCGACCCTTACTCACGTAAGGTATTACTTAGATGACCCAGTGCACTTGCTGGTTAGTTGTACCGGAGTTGTGAAAAGTGTGATCACAATTTCGTGTACCACTTGCCTTGATAACTTTTTGTTTTAAAATACATATGTGAATAGTTAGTAATTTTGTTTTAAATTTTCTTTTTGTTTTGAATTGCATGTTTAAATTTTTTCTAATTAATTTTTAGATGGTTGAATTTGTAGATTTTTGTTTGTGCATATTACAAGTGCTTTAAATAGTCCATATTTTTATTTGGAAAATAAAATTTTCGATAATTTTAAAGTTTAATGTGAATAGTTGCATATTTTTATTAATTTTTTTTATATGAACTTTAGAATATTGGATAAATTTCTATTTAAAAAAAAATTTTCATTCTGTGCGTGCGTACGCACACTCTCATGTACGCTCTCTGCTCACAGCATTCACAAAGCATATGCATGCGCATTATTGCCCATTTTCCTATCCGTGCCTACGCACAAACGTTGGTGCGTATGCACTTTTAATTCAACCTCCTCTGTTGGGAGCACCTGCACAGTTGGTGCGTCCGCAGCCCCCTGTTCTTCCCTTCTCTTCTCTTTTCATCTTCTGTGAGCCAACCATTCACCAATCAATAAGCTTCCATCTTCTTCACTAGCCCAGAAACCACAGCGCCTCACCGTCCACCCACCTACAACCACCGGCGACCGCCGCAGTCGCCGTGCCCCTCACCCCATCTCTTTTTCCTCCTCTCTCATCTCTCTTTCCTCGTCTCTCACCCCTGTTCCCTTCTCGGCCCCTCTGCGCGACCCCCTACCCTCTTTGCGTGCTCTCAGCGCCGAACCAGTCGCCGAGCCCAAAAACCACCGCACCAACCCTAATCGCCAGCTCTCTTCTTCTCACGTCCCTTCGTCCTCTATCCTTTCCTCACGAACCAGAGGACCCCCCTTCCAACGTTTCTCTTTCTGAACCTTTCTCCCCACTCCGTTTCAAATCCCCACCACACACCTCCACCAGCCGCCTTCTTAGAACTGCAACCATCGCCATACCCCTGCTCCTCCGCAAGTCCAGAACCCACCGCGTCCCTCTCCCTCTTCTCAACTTCGCCGCGACAACTACCACCGCCGGCCGCCACCCAATTTTCCTCTCCTCCTTCTTCTTCCTTTTTCTTCTTCCTTTTTCTTCTCTCTCAGCTCGAACCAGAGCCCACCCTCCTCTTCCTCCTCTTCGCGGTACCTTCCCCTTCGGCTTCAACATCACATCGCAACCTTCCCTTCCTCGTCGATCCTGTCTCAATCTCTAGTCTCAACCACCTTGTCTAGCCCCTCCCTCTACCCTTTCCGTCACCGTCAGGTCCAGAGACCACAGGGTCTTCTTCTTCGCGCGCCTTCTCACCCCTGACCCTCTCGTTCTTTCTGGGTTGAAGAACAGAGCAAGTACAAGCTCTTGTTCTCTTCGTCTCAAGCGAGTTCCAGCTGCTGCGACATATCCCTTGTTTCTCGGCCCTGTGCCGCTTTCCCTCTCTGACGCAGACCTTGGCCGGCCATGCTGCCACTGTGCCAGCGTCACCACCAGGCCAGCTGAGTTGCTCCAGCCGTTCACTCACCATCATCAACCTTCTTCTTCCCTTCCCTTCCTCTGTTCCAATTCTGCTTCCTGGTTCACGTTTTTCTTTAATTGAGTTCTGTTTCAGTCACTAGTTTACTGCTAGTTAATTTTGTTTAGCTTAATTTAGTTAGAAATGCATGTTAGTTGCTTAGGTTGTTAGAGAATCTGGCGTGGATAGTGGATTTAGGTTTGTTTTGATTTATAATGCTGTTTGGAATGTTGCTTTTTCATTAATTTGCCCTATGCTGAATTGATTTGTTCATGCTGCTGCATAGTCTTATTGCTGCTCTACTCTTGCTGAAGGCTGTTATAAATTTCAATTGTGATTGCTGCTGAGTTCCTGTTTCAATTTGAACTTCATTGTTTGATTCAGTGATGCTTAATTGTTTGAACTCATGCTGCTTGTGATTGGTTGTTAAATTCAAAGAACAGAATGTTGCCCGGTTGTTAATTATTGCTTTTTCTTGTTGGTGGCTGGTTTTTGAAACGTACAATTCCTGGATATGACTGTTGCAGTGATATTGATTTTGATAAATTTCTGAATTCGAGTTGTTATTGCTGCTGGATTGTTCATTATTGCTGTTTTGAGGCTGTATCTTGGGCCATTATTTTCTCATTGCTGCTGAGTCCCTATTTCAAATTGAACTTCATTCTTGGATTGAGCTATGTGTAATTGTTTGAATTTTTATTACTTGTAATTGATTGCTGAATTCAATGAAAGGAATGCTGACTGAATCAATTACTGTTGTTCCTTACTGCTGTTTGGTGCTGTATGCTGGGCTATTGAGTGCTCCTTGGCTGTTTTTTTGGATTCATTGCTTATTTGTTTTGGCTGAATTGCTCATGGCTGTTTTACTACTGTATGTTGGCTCATTTGCTTACTTCCTATGGTTACATATATGATTTTTGTGTTTTTAATTGTCAATGAATTCATAGGAAGTCTGAATTGATTGATTGAAATTAGAAAATAGGCCAATTTTACTGCTGAAATGCTGCAGGATTTTTCCTAACCTTGTTTCATTAAATGACATCATCTTATTTGGTGCAACAAGATTCTATTTGACGGATTTCTATGTCAAAAAGAATCTTGTTTGCTAAATGGTTTTGGAAATTTCCTCAAGAGCTTCCTTACAAGCTTTGGTCAATTCTTTAACTTCTTTGCTTGTAAATTGTGTGTTCTCCTTGAGCATTGAATAAACCTTAATTGAGTTTCGAATTGACCACAAACTTGAAATTCTTTTAAAGGAAAAGCCTCTTTTGCATGCTCTCACAAGGTTGAAGATTTCCTTTTACCTATGTGACTAAGTTGATTCCTTTTCTCTTTGCCTAAATTACTTTCAGTCACATAGAGCATAAACTTTTCAATTCTTGTCTCAACCTTGTGACCTTCATGCTTCATTGAATTTGATGTTCGAATGTTCTTTGGCTTACTTGCTTCTCAATGTTTCTAACTTAGCCAACACCACATTGCTTCAAATTATGCCAATTTACTTATGATTGATATTTACTTAATTATGTGCTCTACACATACATGTGCATCACTTGTTTTGGCATTTTGAATTGTTGAGAAGTAAATACAAACTTGCTTGTTTTGAAACTTTAGAAACTTTTTGGAATTAAGGAACTTTTGACTATGCACCTAACTTTTGAATTTTTGCTTGGTTTCATTTCTTTAACTAATTTTTTTTCCTTCTTTTCACTTGATTTTCTACCTTTGCTTCCTTTTCAACTAATTTTTCTTTTTCTTTGCCTAACTTTTAACTTTGCTTGTCTTTTTCATCTAACTTTTCTTTTCACTTTCAATTAATCATTTTCCTTTTTACTAACATAACTTTTAACTTTTAACTTTCTTTTTACTTTTCAACTAACATTAACTTGTAACTTTTAACTATTTTCTTTCCCTTTGTGCATAGTAACAATGCTCCTTCCTTCTTTTATTCTTTGATAAACAAGCAAGTTAGCTTTCTCCATGTCCTGAATTTGATTGGAAGTTGTTTGTGTTTGATTTAATTTGATTCTCATGTATGCTTCCATTCAAATTTTTATTATCTGTTCACTTCATATGCTGTTTTGTAACTCAGCTCTTTCCTTTTCAGCACCACCATCACTCTTGTAGCCACTTTTGTATGGTGACACAGTGACGACTCCTTCCACTCAGCATGATCGTGAGCACCAAGGACGGTGCTACATTTTAAGTGTGGGGAGGTTGTCCAACTTCAGTAGCGCATTTTGGGTGAAAAATTCTATTTCCGAACACTTTTAGTTTTGTTTTTTCTTATTATGCTTTTTGGTTGTTTTGTATATATTTTATCTCTTTGAAAAAAATTTTCTTAGTTTATTGCACTTTCTTAGTTTATTGCACTTTTCAATTTTGCTTGTATATAACCTAGTACTATATTGTAGTAAAGCATGTTTTTAGATTTCCTTTTTTCAGCTTTTAGTTGTGATTGTGATTGGGATGATGTGATGATTGCACCTAGTTTGATTTCCTATACACTTGCTATTTTGGTTTGATTGAAATTTAGGAAATAAACTTAGGATTTTTGACTTTTTCATTCCAATCACACTATATACATATATAGAATAAATGTTAGTCAATTTAATGAAATTTCCAAGAAACTTACTTTTTATAAAGGGCATTGAAATTCAAATTGAATTGAGTTAAAATTTTTTGAAACTTGCATGATTTTTACATTGTGGAATATGGTTTTTGAGTTAAAGAACATACAACTTGTGAGTTTTGAGCCTTATTGTGTGGTTACACTATTTGACCACTTATTTCATTCTTGCGTGTTACTCTTCTCTATGATTACAACCTTTGGTTTGTTTAAGTCTATATATCCATTGTTTAATGTATTTTTATGCATTTGTGTGATTGAGGTCATTATTTCTTTATAGCTCACTTTACCCAAATAGCCTATCATTTCATTCACCTTTGTTTGCCACTTTGAGCCTTTTTAAACCCCTTTTGTTCTTTATATTGCCACATCATTAATCTTAAGCGAAAAACAATAATGTTCCTTACTTGAATCTTTGAATAGCTTAAGTTAAGTTAGTGAGTGTGTGTGTCAACTAAGTGTGGGGAAGATTTGGGAACATTGGTAGATAAAAATGTGTTTTATTCTTTGTTAAAAAATATTGGAAATTTGGGGTACATGCTCATATAAGACTATGGAAACCATATGCATTGATGAGTTGGTGTATATATTATGTTTAAAAAAAAGAAAAGAAAAGAAAAAAAGAAATAATGAAAAAGGGACAAAATTACCCCAATGAGTAAATTCAATAATAATCAATGCATATGTGATGGAATTGAATTTGATGCATGAGTGTGTGTATATGTAAAAGTGAGATTTTGGGTAGCTAAGTTTGATATTAGTTTATAGGTTGTGTGTGTGTGTGTGTTAGGTGATAATTTAGACTAATCAAAGATTCAAATGCAAGTTCACCTAGTCATATATACATCCTTACCTTTAACTTTAGCCCCATTACAACCTTGAAAAGACCTTATGATTTTTGCATATGTACATTAAATTTTTGTTGATTGGTTAGATGAAGAACAAACTTTAGAAAGCATGATTAGAGGAGAATTGAGTGAATTGACCCTAAACACTTGAGTGATTAGAGTGCATACACATATCCGGTGAGGGTTCAATCACACAATTCCATATTTTCACCTATGATCATTGTTTATCTTGCAAGTTTGTTAAATTCTTTTATATGACTCAATTCAATTGTGAATAGGATTTGGTTATAATTATTTTAGCCCTTGGTTGTATATAGATGCTTTTTTGAAAATTGATTTATTTGGAATAGTTAAATACATATAGATAGACTACATATAGATAGCTACATACTTATAGATAGATTGCATATAGTTAGTTACATTGAATAAATGTTGATTCTCCTTCTTGTCTTCCTTTGGTATAACATGAGGACATGCTTTTGTTTAAGTGTGGAGATGTGATGAATCCACATTTTACGATATTTATTTGCTCTATTTGGGTGGATTTCATCAACCTTTCTTGCATTTATCCATTGAAATAGCATAGTTTCATGATGTCTTCCTAAACTGTGCTTGAAAGTGAAAATATGCTCTTTAGGCCTTTTTATTGCTAAATTTCATTAACTTTGATACCATTTGGTGCCTTGATGCATTTGTGAAGTGATTTCAGATTTTCAAGGCAAGTTTGGGTTGAAGAAGGGAAGAAAGAGCATCCTAAAGGGGAGAAATCATGAAGGAAATGGAGTTTGAAAGCTACAACAAAGGTGTGTACGCACCAAATGTCGTGCGTACACACGATGGGAATTTTGTGCAACCGTGCATACGCACGACTGCATGCACGTGAGGTCATTAATTGCAAATCTCTGGGGCAATTTTTGGGCCTCCAAAACCCAGTCCAACTCATTTCTGAAGCTATTTCAAGCCAAAGGGAAGAAGGATGAAGGGAGAGCAATTAGGTTTAGGTTTTATCAGGTCATTTTCTAGAGAGAGAAGCTCCCCCCTCTTTCTCTCTCTAGAATTTAGGTTTTCCTAGTTTAATTTCCTTTACTTTTAGCTTTTAATTCTTGTTCTAGTGTAGTTTCCTTTATGTTTTCATGCTCTTTTGTCTTTATCTTCTTCATCTCTTTTGTTATTTCCTTTATTTTGTCGTTTTTATGTTTACGAATACTTTTGTTAATTTTAATTTCAATTAATGTAATTTATGTTTTCATGTTAATCCTTACCTTCTTTAGTTGTTATCATAGTTGTAAGAACCGAACCGGTGATCGAACCGGTCAGGTTACTGGTTCACTGGTTTATTGGTTCAACCGATAAATCGTTGGTTGAACCGGTAAAACCGGTTTCACATGAATAAAAATAGCAATCCTAAATTCCCTAGTTCCTATTCTCTATTCAGCAAGACAGCAACCTTAAATTCTTAAATAGTTAAATTCTCTATTCAGCAAGACAAGCAAATTCATATTTCATAGATTCAAATCAAGCATATAATCCAACAGTTTCATATTTCCAGTACAAATCAACAAAACATAAATTGATTTACATGAAAAATTTGATTTACATAACATGAAAAATGCAACAGCCAACAGTTTCATATTTCATGTCCTAATCCAACAGTAAATTTACAAGGAAATTCAACAAGCATATTCAACAAGGAAATTCAACAAGCATATTCAAGTGTAATGTATTCAACAGTTTCAAATTTCAACAAGCATATTCAACAAGGAAATTCAGCTTAACAGAACTTACAGTAACAGAACAGAGCAGAGTGTAATGTATTTCACACAACAATCATTAAACTTCAAGTGCAGAACAGAGCAGAAGCAGATTACAGAATTGGAGCAGTGGAGCTTACCTGTTGACAGAGTCACAGAGCAGTAGCACTAGAGCAGAAGGGCGACGGGGAGGGCGACTGGGCGAGGGAGACGGCGCTGGAATGGCGAGTTCGACTGCGCGCAACGGCCGACCGGCGAGTTCGCGAGTGGCGGATCTGCTGTTCGGAGAGGATGACGGGCTGAGTTGGTTGAGTTGGTTTCTTCAGAGCTCAGACCGCGAGACGAAGAGGATGACGGGCTGGGGGCTGGGTGAGTGAGGTGAGGGCGGCGGACTGGCGGAGGGTTGGTAGGGTTTCGCCGTTTCGCCGTTAGGGTTGGGGGGAATAGCCAAAAGGGGAGGGAAATTGGAACTGCAAACTGGGATCGGGTGGAGCGTGGGGCTGGTAGCCCGTAGGGCTTTTCTTTTTTTTTTTTTTAAAAAAAACCAAAACGACGTCGTTTTGGAAAAAGAATTAAAAAAAAAAAAATTTCCTGAACCGGTCGGTTAACCAAAAATCGCCGGTTTTCCGGTTTTTATCAAAACTGGCCGATTCAAAACGGTTCTATTCCTTATCCAGTTACATCACTCAACCGGACCGGTTCTGGGTCCGGTTCACCGGTTTTCCGGTCGAACCGGCCGGTCCGGTCCGGTTCTTACAACTATGGTTGTTATTATTATTTCCTTGCATTTGGTAGTTAGATTTTACTTTTAATGCAATTTAATATTATTTTAGTTTCATGCACACCAAGTGTTTGATAAAATACTTGGCTTAGTTTTTATCTAGTTTTTCTTCATTCTTGGCTTGGTTTTGAGATTTTGGTGACTCTTGAGTCATTGATGTCCATTCTTGTTTGATATATTAGAGTAGTTAGTTGATTTGGTTTCCTGACTCTAAGCCTCCCATTAATAGAGTTGGCTAAGACTTATGGATTGGAATCAACTATGCTTATTTGACTTATCCTTGATGTAGGGTTAACTAAGTAGGATTAACTCTTCATAATCATCATGTGTTTGTGGTCAATGGCTAGGATGGGTAACCTTAGCTCCCAATTCAGGCCAAGAGGTTTCTTGCACTTGAATTTTCCTTTTCTTGCTTTAATTGCTTTGACTTTTATTGCTTTGACTTTTAATTCCTTGCATGATCATTTACTTTCTTGACATTTACATTACTTGCTCTCTCTTGCATTCACAACCCCCATTCCTCCATAGCCAATAATAGAACATTTCATTGCAATTCCTAGGGAGAACGACCCGAGAGTTTAAATACTCTTGGTTATTTGATTTGAATTGTGACATCTTTGATTTAAACTTTGATTGTGAGAGTTCATTGTTGATTTAGACTATACTTGCAACGAAGGAATTCTATTAAGAAATTCTAGATCAACATAAATTTTTACATCAGTCGCCCACGAGCACGCGTGGAATGCATCAAGATACAGCGACGCGTACGCTTCCCTCCATGCGCATGCGTGGATGGGAGAAAAGCCAAGTGACGCCTATGCGTTAGTCACACGTACGCATGGGTGCGTTTTGTGCCACAGGCACAAAACCAACACAACTCTGGTACAACTCTCGGGAATTTTGGCTGGGCAATTGATTGGGCAATTGATTTAGCTCATCGACGCATACGCGTGGGCCACGCGCACGCGTGGATAGTGAAAATTTGAAAACGACGCGTGCGCGTCGGCCATGCCTATGCGTGGGAGTGCGTTTTGCCAAAAATTTTACTAAGTTAAAAAGCTACAGAATTCACAGTTTCAAACCCCAATCTTCCAACGGGCATAAGTTCTCCGTTTCAAGTCATTTTTTACCTGTTCTTCAAATGGCATAAACATCCCAGATCCAATTTCATTTCTAAACAAGTTTGGCACAAATTGGGGATCCAGAGTCCAAGTTATGCTCTGTCAAAGTATGTCCAAAAACCTCATTTTCATACAAAACCACAAAGTGCCATTTTTAAAACAAACCAATTCCAACCCTTTTTAAAATCAATCAAAACATACCAAAATCACTTCAAGTCTCCTCAACTCAAATGTTAACATTTTTATCAAAATTATAAACCATCAACCCACCATATTAACCAATCTCATCAAATAATCCAATTTCAAACACAATATCATGTTATATGTATTTTCCTCATTCCAATTTCCAACAACACCACTTCCAATCAACCATCAATACATACAATCATTACCATCCTAACTCTCAACATGGTTTCACCCACAATTCACCCTCAATCAATCATTAATCATATATCAAAACATGCATATCTCTCATGCATCACATTATCACATCATCAATATTCATAATCACATATATGACCACACAATTGATTTCAACCATTCAATAACATCAACCATTTAAATCCTATCTTAGGGCCTCTAGACTAAGTTTTCACACCACATTACATTTTAGATACAGGAAACCGAGACCATACCTTAGCCGATTTTCCCGTTTAACCCGGAGCACTTCCAAATCACTTTTTCACAAGCTCTCAAGGTCACAACACCTCCAAGAACAGATTTTTATCACACCAAAGCCCTTTTCCAAGCTTTCCAAAATCTCAATCAAGTTTCAATATTCACATACACACTACCTAAGCCACAATTATCACACCCAAACACAACAACTCAATACCTAACATCATAAACCAAAAAATTCCACTAGGGTTGAGAATCTTACCATACCCAAGGATCAAGGAGACAAGGTTACTCTTCTCCTTCAAGCTAGTTGGATCCTATAACATCAAAGAGCCCAAAATCTCAATATTTTTCACCCAAAAATTCGAATTTAATGCTGAGAAAACTGGAATAGATTCGTGGCTTACCTCAAGAACAAAGTAGTAGGTTTTGTAGAGCTCTTCACGGTGAACGCGTGGCCGTAAACAGTGCGGCAATCGGAGCTCCGGATCAAAAGTTATGGTGGTTTGAAGATCAAACAAGGGTAGAACTTTGGAGAAGTGTTCTTCCCCCTTTCATTCTCATTTGAGCGTGTTTTTGAGGGTTTAGAGGAGAGAGTGTGCTATTTTTAGGGTTTTAGATTTGGCTTGGTTGGGCCAAGGGCCCAATATGAGTCCGATTGGCCCAATTTGGCCCGTTCGGTCCAATCTTGGGCCGATTTCTATAAAATTGGTATCAAAATTCTCATCTCAATCTCCTCTATCATATTAAGCCATACAAATCACATTTTTAGGTTTCTAGAATAAATTCTCATTTATGGGCTAATTAGTCATTAATTAACCGGGTTTTACGCCCCTAAACAACCAAAATCACAAGATTGCCTCAAAATCCAAACCAGAACTCAGAATTAGAGGGAAAAATGCAACTGGGAAGAGGACAATTAGATACTCATCATAATACCTAAATAAAATCGAAGAGGGTGAGAAGAGCGACGCGTGACCATAAACAACTCGTCAATCGGAGCACCGGAGAGAAAGTTATGGTGATTTGAAATTTGATGGAGTTAGGATTTTCTCTCTTCTTCCTCTCTTCTCCATTTCAGCGCCCCTCTCTCTTTCTCTAAGGTTAATAAGCTGAAATGCTTATCATTAAGGTTTATATATGTTTGATCTTGGGCCCAACTTGGGACCCGATTCACATATATGGCTCGTTTGGCCCAACTTTGGACTAAAACCTTTAAGATTAGCGTTTTAATATGCATTTTAAATATTTTTACATTCTCAATTTATAATTTTTATTTTGTTAATCTTTCTCACCCATAATTAATTTTCTCAGCTGCAGTGTCGGATAGATCTCGACCGGTACTATCGGTCAAATTTTCAGTGCACATTTTTACGCAGAAAACTATGTTTTCTGATTCAGAAAAATTTACTGAGTCCAAAAATCATATTTAAATTGTCAAATTTTGATTACTAAATTTTCTAACAATTTTTATCCATATTTAATTAATTACTTAATTAAATACGGTTTGACCGGATTTTATAATGGCCTAATGTCGACACTCTCTAATGAGCTTACCTATGCTAATACTTCATCATAAATCTTTTATGTTCAAGATAATTATGTTACTAGTGTCATTTATACTAGTAGCTTATATATTTATCTCTAGGAGTGTAATTACTGGTGTTCTAATACATCTAGCTTTAGTAATTATCTCTTAGAAGATATTTTAACTTCTCGGTGACTAAGCACCAAAAACACATCCTCCCCCCAGGTGTCACCACCCACTACAACATTTTTGGCCTAAGGTAACCCTTATTCGAAGTAACATTTAACAAAAGTTGCCTTAGATAGGCAAAGACAACATTTTTGACGTGTTACCTTTGAATAAGGCTAAGATAACTAAATTTTTGGCCACCCACAAAAATTGTTGTCTTTGATATCTAAAACAACACTCAATAAATGTTACAATATAAAATATTTAAGACAACATTTTTAAATAAAAATATAACATTTTATAAAAGTTATAAAAAAAATTAAATAAATAACATTTATAAAAAGTTGCCTAAAATTATTCACAGTTACAAATTTTAGAGGGAAACTTTTTATATTCCCACCAATTATTTTTCAATCAAATAACTTAAAAAAAAAAAGAAAAGAAAAGACACAATGCTCTTCATCATCAGTTCATCACTTCATTCCTTCATCACTTAGCTTCCTCATTTCATCAGAGATACTGTAACCCTAACATCATAACGCAGACGGCCACACCACCGATCGCGGCTCTCCTCCTCATCGACCACAACTCTCAATCGCTTTCACTCCAAATGGCGACGGCGCGGTTCTCCCTTTCACGGTCGTCGGAGCGTTGCTCTCATCCACGGGCTCCTGCGCGGTGCTCTCCTCCACGAGTGTCGGCGCGGTGCTCTCCTCCACTGGCATCGGCGCGGTGCTGTCCTCCACGCACGCTGCTCCACGGCTCCCCCTCTTCCTATCTCGGCTCCAAGTACAGGCCTGTCTCGCCTTCTCCTCTTCGCAAGGCCTGTCTCGCCTTCTCCTCTTCGAGAAACCCCTCTCTTTCTCCTGTTTCCACTTCTTCCCCTGTCTCGCCTTCTCCTCTTCGCAAGGGCTGTAACCCCCCCTCCTCCTCCTCCTCTGCTTATTGGTAAGAAAGCTTCTTCATTTTACTATGAAATGAATATTCTGAATGTATTGATTGTGAATGAAGAATTGGGACTGTTCTGAAATTTAGTATGTAAATTGAATTTCTGAATGCATGTCTTTTTGGGGCTTCTCAATAATTCTGAATTTAGGGGTTTGCTTTCAATTTTTCTGAAATTTTCATGTGGATCAACATCTTCCTGGTGCTTTTTCAGTTTCATCTTTTTGACCCTGGTTAAACAAATTCCCACTATTATATTTTTATTGCAGCTTCTATTCTTAAAGCACTGTTAAGGTACGGAAAGAAGCAGTTTGCGGTTTGATGAGACCAGGCGTGATACTTAGAATTGTCCAGTGCCTTCATGCAATGAACCACCAGTATTGACTACTTGGTATGAACTTTTCTTATTGCTTTTTCTCTTTTTCTTATCATGGAAGGAGTGGTACCGGGATTAGATGCATTGAAAACATGGTTGGGTGAAAGAGCAAGTGGACTGCTTAATGCAGCTTCCATTTGGGTGCTCTATGTGTGGTTGACACCTAATTAACAGTAGCAGGGTTTGGTTCTTGTTCTAGTTCAAGATCCTCAAATGCGGTGTGAAAACTGAAAACACTACAATCTTTTCATTTTTGTCGTTACCAAACTGATTTTTTTTCGTGGGTGATGGAGGTTTGGTGCACAAAAGGTATGGTGCACACTGAATTTTATTTGAATTGTTAATATGCTGACACATCATTTTGAATTCTTATTTTGTTGTTCTTTTCTGCCTTTCCTACAATTTTTGCCTCAAATTTTAATTCCCATGTAGGACACAAATAGAATTGTAATCTTTAAGGCCCTACACCAAGCGACTTGGATTTTCTCTATAACTATTAATATGAACTTAGATAAAACAAAATTGGAAGCATATATCAAGTATAGAGTCATCTTTTGCTTCTTACTTAGATTTTTTACAACATTAGGTTGGTAAGAAAGCTTCTTAATTTTACTATGGAATGAATATTATTCTGAATGCATTGATTGTGAATGAAGAATTGGGACTGTTCTGAATTTTAATATGTAAATCGAATTTCTGAATGCATGTCTTTTTGGGGCTTCTCAATAATTCTGAATTTAGGGGTTTGCTTTCAATTTTTCTGAAGTTTTCATGTGGATCAACATCTTGCTGGTGCCTTTTCAGTTCCATCTTTTTGACCCTGGTTAAACAAATTCCCACTATTATATTTTTATTACAGCTTCTATTTTTAAAGCTCTGTTAAGGTACGGAAAGAAGCAGTTTGCGGTTGATGAGACCAGGCGTGATACTTAGAATTGTCCAGTGCCTTCATGCAATGAACCACCAGTATTGACTACTTGGTATGAACTTTTCTTATTGCTTTTTCTCTTTTTCTTATCTTTGTGAACTTAGATAAAACAAAATTGGAAGCATATATCAAGTATAGAGTCATCTTTTGCTTCTTACTTAGATTTTTTTCAACATCAGGTTGGTAAGAAAGCTTCTTAATTTTACTATGGAATGAATATTCTGAATGCATTGATTGTGAATGAAGAATTGGGACTGTTCTGAATTTTAGTATGTAAATCGAATTTCTGAATGCATGTCTTTTTGGGGCTTCTCAATAATTATGAATTTAGGGGTTTGCTTTCAATTTTTCTGAAGTTTTCATGTGGATCAACATCTTCCTGGTGCTTTTTCAGTTCCATCTTTTTGACCCTGGTTAAACAAATTCCCACTATTATATTTTTATTGCAGCTTCTATTCTTAAAGCTCTGTTAAGGTACGGAAAGAAGCAGTTTGCGGTTGATGAGACCAGGCGTGATACTAGAGAATTGTCCAATGCCTTCATGCAATGAACCACCAGTATTGACTACTTGGTATGAACTTTTCTTATTGCTTTTTCTCTTTTTCTTATCTTTGTGAACTTAGATAAAACAAAATTGGAAGCATATATCAAGTATAGAGTCATCTTTTGCTTCTTACTTAGATTTTTTTCAACATCAGGTTGGTAAGAAAGCTTCTTAATTTTACTATGGAATGAATATTCTGAATGCATTGATTGTGAATGAAGAATTGGGACTGTTCTGAATTTTATTTTGATTATGAATTCTGAATGCATTGAATCTTAATTTTTGGGGCTTCTTTATAATTCTGATTTTAGGAGTTTTATTTCAATTGTTCTGAAATTTTCATGGTTCTGATTGTTGCTTCTTAGGATTTTCTGAATTTTTGTGCATCTTAATTCTGATTTTTGAAGCTGTTTCCTGGGGAAAAATACGACGATCTGCCCTAACTGTTAAGGTACATCCTCCATATGATTTCACAATTTCTTTTCTTTTTGTCAGAATTCTCTAAATTTCTGCGGTGAATGCTATGGCTATAGTTTCATACTTTTGGGTTATTGTAGCCAGCTAATATCATCAATCATCATCCTGAATTAGAATATATCACAATTCAGACCTTATTTATTCTTCTGAATCATATTGCTGTGCCCGTACTTGTGTTCTTGATTGTATATATGGTTTTGAATACAAGTATGTGCAATTCCTATTCTCTTTTTTACATAAATTCTTAGATATCAACAAGCATCTAACCTACATCAAGCAGTTAGAAAAATTAAAATCTTAACCCATATAGTTCAATGTTACTCTTTATATATATATATAATTTAATCAAAGTTCAATTAGCACAACACAAATTGGGCATGCAAATCATACATTTAATTTATATCAATCAATAGAAATATATAAATCAATATAGAGAGATAAAGGGATAATTAAAAAAATAACCATATAAATTAAATTAAAATACTTGGATCTCAAGACAAACCCTATTTTGAACCTTTTAAATCTTTCAGTTACTCTTAAAGTCTAGTATTATGTTCCATGAATTACAAGACTTTATGTAGTAAAATTTGTAACTAAAGAGTTATGGAATCTTGGGTTTTCACTGTATTTTTTTTCAGCCGCTCAAAAACAGAATTAAGTTCATGACATTCCTCTTGGGCTTTATTCATAAATTCTAGGAAACATTTTTTGTGCAGAGAAAGGAACAAGGAATATCTATTTTTGAACCAGAGGATGATATTTGATAATGACACTAATCTATTTTTTGTGTTTATCCTCAATCATGAGACATTATATTTTGTGTGTCTGTGCTTAGAAGGCAAGCAGCATGTTTTATTTGATTATTTAATTTGCATAAGCTTTTGTGCTTGTGTTTGTGTTTGTGTGTACTTGGTGCAGGACAGTGACTTGGACTTTTGTTCGATTATTATTTTTAGTTTGATTTTTCTATTTTCTACATGGAGTAATGTAAATTTGATACTTTTCTCTGTTATACAGAAATATTGCTTCAGAGGAGTTTGAAGAACATTCGTGGACATTCTAGGACTTAAGATTGCAATTTGTTTAGCCATGACTCCATAAGTTTTTTTTTTATCTTACTTATACTTGTATGTTTTCATATGTATATTATGACCTTTGTGCAGTTTTTTTTTCATGTTGAATGTCTTTTATGTGTCTTTTTCATTGTTTCTTAATTTTAATAATAATATTTTTATGTGCCTTTTTTATGAATTTATATACTTACTGTGCATAAACATTATTATTTACATGGTTATTAGTTAAATAGTAGTAATAATATATGAATAATTAGGTTTTTCCAAGACCTAGAGAAAGATTGGATGAGTTTACCGAGAGATAAAGCTGAGTTTAGTAACGGTGTCAATGACTTCTTAGACTTTGCTTACTCCATCGGATACCCACAAGGAGAGGAAATCTTATGCCCTTGTGCAAAGTGTTGTAATTTCTTGTGGCACAAAAGACAAACAATTTATATTCATTTGATTGCCTTTGGATTCGTTAATGGTTATACGAGATGGATTCATCATGGGGAAAGCGTAGTCGGCATGGATGTTGATAGCGATAGCGATAATGAGATTGACAGTGAGAGTGAGACTAACTCGTACGACGACATGGACGCCTTGTTAAACGATAGATTTCGGGATGTGGCACAAGCGGAAGGGATAAAAGAAGGTATGAATGAAGATGCAAAGAAATTCTATAACTTGGTTGAAGAGGCTAGCAAAGAACTGTAATGAAGACTGTTCCAAGGGACCTATTTAGCATAAGTGATCAAGTTGCCATTGATGCTGAAGATACTTATGAAAATGAGCCATTTGATAATTCGACGGTTCCTTCTATACCTAATGATGACGGTGAAGTAGACTTGGTAAGGAATGATTTGAATGAAGTTCTGGTCGATGTCGCAAAAGAAGTCTATTTTTCCCAAGAGTATAACACAGGATCGGATGAAGAATATGATTTTGAAGACTTTTGAGTGACTTGTTTCCCTCTTTTATGGTATATAAGTCAAATTTATCGCTTTATGTTAGCAGTTTTCAACTTGTTTTTCCTCTTTTATGTTCTGATTGTTGCTTCTTAGAATTTTCTGAATTTTTCTGCATCTTGATTATGAGTTTGTGTGGGACATATTTTTCTGCATTTTGAATTTTTCTGCATTTTGAGTGAAGAATATGATTCCGAAGACTTTTTGAGTGACTTGTTTCCCTCTTTTATGGTATATAAGTCAGATTTATCGCTTTATGTTAGCAGTTTTGAACATGATTTGCTGAATATTGTGATATAGAATTTGGTAATTGTTTGTTACGGTTTACCTCTTCCCCTTATTAGATGCATATGCAATTGTATTTACATGGCTGTTTTAATATTTTTATACAGCAACTTAATGGAAAATGGAGCAACTTCAAAGAGGAAAAGACTGGTAAAAAAGTATCAAGCTCATGCAAAAGTTAAGGAATTTGAAATGAAGGAAGTATCTTCTGCTGCGAAACTAGTTCGGAATTTTATAACCAAAGGTGATAAAGGAAGTAATCAAGCCAAAATAGCACAACAGCCCAGGAGAAAAATTTCAGAAATTGGAGACAAATATAGTAGGGAGAATTCAATGGAAGAGAGAAATAAAACACTTGTAGACAATGTTATGAACCGGTCTTTGAGGTCTTCCCAAAACCAAGTGAGGAGTAATGTTCAACTAGAAGAACAACTAATTCCTAAGAAGATGAAGAGTAAGGCAAAGTGTCCAGCAATGGCTCTTGATGCCTTTTTTCATACAGAAGGAGTAGAAGTGGACAGAGAAGAGGAAGATGACTTTGAGTCAATTGGTGAGGATGCTGGAGCTACTGAAAAAGAACCAGCTAACTTGACAAACTTAAAAAATAACTTAAAGCGTCCAGCAATGACTCTTGATGCTTTTTTGGGTGACCAAGGAATTCATGTGGAAAGAGAAGAGGAACATAATGAAGTTCCAACTACTGAGGATGCTAGATCTAGGCCATCCCCGAATAATGGAGAAAATGTTCATATCCCGTCTGAGGAAGATTATATTGGTGAACATGAAAGTGACAATTTTGATGTAGAAGGAGATCAAGTTATGGAAGAAGCTCATATAGAAGGTGATGTAATTTAGTTTGTTGCTATTTGTTTTACATTTTCTTTTTATCTATGAGCATGGGGCTGCCCTTTCCATACCTTTTACGACTGTCTTTAGTTTTAATTTGTACTATTTCTCAATTTTTAATTTAGATACTTCAAAGGTTAAAGAGAATCGTGGAAAAACAAGATGCCTAAAGATTTATGCAAGAACTTGGGAAGAAAGGGAGGAAGTGACTTTTGATCAGGGAGCAGCCGTGGGGCCAACAGCTCAAAGAGTGAAGGATTTAACTAATTTTATTGGAACAATGGGAAGGAATAGTGATTTTATTACCTTGATGTACACTAATTGGAAAGCTGTGCCTAAGCAAATCAAAAAGCGCATTTGGAAGTATATTAATGTAAGCTCCATTTATCTTTATGTTTATGCCATATGTTAATAATTATTTTATGCATATGATATGATGAAATTGATGTGTTTGTAGTCAAAGTTCATTCTTCCAAAATCTTCAAAGTTATGGGTGATGACTGGTGTTCAAGGAGCATGGAAGCATTACAAAACAAGAATAAAAAAGAAGCATTTTGAACCATATTCTGGAAATATTGAGGATATGTTGGTGAATCGTCCTTTGGAAATTCCAGAAATACAATTTCGGAAGCTAATTGCATATTGGAGTATTCCAACTGTCAAAGTGAGCTAGAGGATTTCAATTATTATTATTTGATATGATCAAGTATAATTCTTTCAATTTTTATATTTTTTTCATCATTGTCTATTTTAAACACAGGCCATGTGTGTTATAAATTCTGAAAATCGCAAGAAGCAACAATGGAGGCATAAAATGGGTCCAATCAATTTTGCAAGAGTGCGTGTTGATTTGGTAAGGTCACATTTGAGTTAAAATTCTCTACTTGTTACTTCTCCCTAATTTTAGTATGTTATGACTTTGTAATTGTTATCTTGATCTGTAGCGTGAGAAAAAAGAGAACAAAGAGGAACCAAATCAAGCTGAAATGTTTGTTGCAACTCGGAATGGACTAAAAGGGAAAACACTTGATGTAGAAACACAAGCTGTTATTGTAAGTTCCTCTATAATTTTCTTGTTTTAGTAGTTGTTTTATGACTGTCATGGATGCTATTTTTTTGCTGTTTTATGGCTATCGTGATTATTGTTATGGTATCTATTTTGCGGCTGTTTCATGGCTGTTTCATGGGCTGTTTCGTGGCTGATTTAGTTGCTGTTTTATGGCTATTTTATGCATATTTTATGGCTGTCATGGCAGCTATTTTATGACTGTTTTATGGCTATCATGGTTGTTGTTTTAGTATCTACTTTATGACTGTTTTGTGGTTGTCATGATTGCTGACTTGCTGCTTTCTATGTTTTGTGGTATCTATTTTGTGGCTGTTTCATGGGCTGTTTCATGGCTGATTTAGTTGTTGTTCTATGGCTATTTTATGTCTGTTTCATGGCTGATTTAGTTGCTGTTCTATGGCTATTTTATCCATGTTTTATGGCTATCATGGACTGCTATTTTATGGTTATTTCATGGCTGTTTTATGGTTGATTTTATTGCTGTTCTATGACAATTTACAACCATGTTATATGGCTATCATGGACTGCTGTTTTATGGCTCTTTTATGGCTATTTTGGATTGCTGTCCCTATTAGTTAGCAATAGGTTTTTGGATTCTTTCATTGAATTTTTATCACTAAAAATAGACATATCATATATTTGTGTGTATAGGATAAACTTGATGATCTCCAAGAAGCTGGAGAAACTCCTACTAATGCATTTCAAAAAGTTTTTGGTAAAGAGAATCCAGGAAGAGTTCGATGTTATGGAAGAACTGTTACAAAAACTTCTCTTAAGAAAAATAAAGAAATAGATGAAATCAAAAAACAAAGTGAAGAGAAGGTGACAGCTTTAAAAACTGAATTAGACGACCATAAGCAACGACTGCAAGGATTGGAAGATATTGTGAAACTTATGTTGCAACAAACTTCTCTTGGTATGAATGTTGATGAAGCGCTTTCTCTCTTGCGATCTAAGCAATCGTCTGCAAATAGTGCACAAGATCCAAATTTAGTTCCTCGGCATTCTCCTCCATCGACTCATATACCAAATCATGAATAGGTATATGTATGCTAAATTGTTGTACCACTTGAGTATACATATTATTGTATAGCTGATGTTTTGACTATAATTTTTTTGTTCATTTAAATTTGACTACAGCTTTCTTATTGTTGGAGGAAGTTTTTTGAAGACATAAAGACAATTCTTGCCACAATGGTGAAGCACAAAGTCTTCTTGGTTTTTAGTGGACAACTTAGTTTTTTTTTTGTTTAAGTTCATTAGCAGAAAAACATGTATTTTGCTTACTTAGGTTTATTATTTATTTGACTTGGTAACTTATTAGCAAGTATATATGTTAATTGGTACTTGGAAGACCTTTCTATATATATATGCAATATATATTATTATCTTATTCAAATGCGGGTGTTATACATTCTTCAAATATCATATAAATATAACAAAGATAAAAAAAATATTATTTTAGATATTAAAAAAGAGAATCTAAGAAAAATTCAATAAGGTGTTGCTTTAGGTATTAAAAAAAGACAACTGTAAATAAACCTACATAAGTGTTGCATTAGGTCTATAACAAAGGCAACTTAAAAAAACCTGGACAAGTGTTGCTTTAGGTATATGAAAATACAACTTAAAAAAACCTGGACAAGTGTTGCTTTAGATGGAGGAAAAGGCAACTTGAAAAAATTTGTACAAGTGTTGCTTTAGGTATATGAAAAAGCAACTTAAAAAACTCTGGACAAGTGTTGCTTTATATATTAGAAAATACAACTCGTAAAAAGTGTTGCCATAGCGTTTCATATAAAGCGTTGTGTTTGGGTGCTCTAAGGCAACCCTTTCGCGGAGTTGCTTTATTTGCAGAAAAGGCAACGTTTTTTGAAGGTTGCCAAAAAAAGGGTTCCCTTTAATATACAAAAGCATTGCCTTAGACCAAAGGTAATGGCCGTATAGCCAACCCCCCAAAAAGCGTTGCCTTTTGTCGCAAAGTGTTGCCTTTTATCAAAGGCAACACTTTCTCTTATTATAAGCAACGTTTTTAAAGGGTTGCCTCAGCCCGAATTTGTTGTAGTGACCAGCACCATTCTTTCCTTCCTTGGCTGAAATTCCTTGAGAGAAACTCCATGAAATTTCCATGAACACCTAAGCTTCAAGCTCGGAACTTTTGAGTTATAAACCTTCACCAAAAAGCTAAACCGATTAAAGTGTTCTTCTCTTCTTCCTTTACATCTCCATACCAGATTTCACAAGATAAAGTGAGGTATGATGGCTTTTCTTCCTCCTTGAATGGTTCAGCCATGGCTAACCATGGTTAAACTTGATATTTTTGATATTTATGCTTAAGATCTCTTGTCTAGGAACCTTGTGAACTAAGAAATCTCCATTTTTAGCTCAAGGAATATGAGAAAATCCTTCCTAAATCTATGATAAAGGTTCGGCCTTCATGTGTTCCTTGGGTTAAAAGTTGTTTTTGATTGAAAACTAGGTGAAAAAGTAAGCTAGAAACCACGTAGAGAAATCAATTTTTGGAGCTGATTTAAGAGGTAAGGATTTGGTAAATTAATTATGTGTTAATTGTATTCTTGGTATTTGATTGTTAAATGATTGTTTAGTGCTTGCAATTCAGTGATTATAGGTTGATTTAGTCATATTTTTATGTTAAAAACAAACTTAAAAATCATTAAAATCATGAAGCTTCATAGATGCTGGGCAAACCGTGACTTTATGGCTGGATCCTAAGCATGTTTAGATATATTTTGATACTGGTTTGGTGGCTGGAAGTTTTACTAAGAAAAAGAGAAAAATTCGTTACAAAAAAGCTTAAAAAATGTGTTAAAAATCAAGCCGAAATCACGAATAATCATGGTGGCGGTTCGATTTTCTTGATGAACAAGAAACCACCAGCATCTGAAGTTATTTTGGGATATGAAAGTAATTAATTAAAAGATCAAGAGTAAAAAGGTAATTTTATATGTTTAGGAATATTTTGGGTATTAATGAAAAAAATTATAAGGGTATTTTGGTATTATGAAAAATAATAAGGGTATTTTAGTAATTATATAAAAATATCGGACAAAAATATAAATATGAAAAAACCTTGGGAATTAAAATATAAATAGATAAAAGTTTAGGGATCAAGTTGTAATTTTTAAAAATTTAAAAATAAAATATTATTAAATAAATTTTAATAATAAAATATTAAGATATTATTATTTTATTAATAATAATAGAGGAAGAAAATGGTAATTTTACATAAAGACTGGGACAAAAAAATAATTTTTTTAAAACTCTTAGAAAGACAATTTAAAGCCCAGAATTTTACATTTCCTTTCATAAAATACTTAAAGAGAGGTATGAAGACAGTATTATGATGGATTAAGATGTTGAAAGACTTAAAGAAAGAATAAATGTTCAGTGGAGATAGGAAAAGGATATGGTGAAAGGGAATTAAAAGATTAAATATTGGCTTGGCAAGGACTAAGGTTTTGTCGCACTTACTCAGTCCGCAAATTGTTTAATCATCAAAAGGCGGAAAAAATCCATGAACTATTTAATCATTAATTGCGAGAATTGTGGTATTGTCCCACCCACAAACTGATTAATCATTGATTTTCGGGACGTTCACAAATTGTTGATCAATAATTCCCATTATGCGTATATTACGTCATCAAGTTTTGTGACGATTGCCGGTAGTCACGGACTGGTGGTATTCCCACATGACATATACACGGATTGGTAATAGAAAGCTATATCTGAGATTAGTTCCTAGGTAATGTCGGGTTGTGGGATATAACCCGACACATGAGCTTATGGCCTACATAGGACAGACATGCATCATATTTAGTTGCGCATCTTTCTCTATTATATTTTTGTATGAAGTATGCTTCTCTATTTGTATTCAGTTCTCTGTTTGTTGTTATTCTATATTCTCTATTATGTACTGGTGTCTGATAATAACAAATATCTAATGAACTTAACCGATAACCCCTAACCTTATTAAGGACTCCCCAATTCTTACCCCAATCCTTTCCCCACAGATGGAGATGAGAGTACCCTTCTATGATCTGCTAGCGATCATCCCGCATAAGGATCCTGCTCTAGGTAGTCTTCTGAGTTTAGAGCGAGCTTCATTTCCATTTATATTATATCACTACAAGAAAACCGAAAAATTGTGGCGGAAAATTGTCGGCGTTTTCTCGAACCGCCACAAATTGACAGAATAGCTACACTTCTAATAGTGTTATCGGTCTCCCTTAAAGACTGATCAAGATAGTGGTGGTTTGTTGTTCTAAACTGTTGCAAATAGAGCTCAACCTGTGAGATATAATATTCGAAATTTGCCAATCTAGGGGTATTCTTCCCGTTTTCGCACGAAGGGAAAAGGCGCGAATCACCAGTTTCTAGAATCCTTGCCGCCATATACCTTTCCTGCATTAGTTTAGCCACTACATCCTTCTCTGTCACGGATCTGCTCCCTCCTCCATGTAACTTCCGTGCGCAAAAGGAAAGTGGAAAGGCACATCCATTGTTCTTCCCTCTACCGTGCACATTCGTGTCATCATGGAGTCGTGTGGCTGCCTATCCGTCCTAGTGTTATCGTCGTCATCATTCTCCCATTGCCCTATTGTGCACTGCTCGATTGCTCCATCTCCCCTCTCACGGGTTCACTCTTTTCCCTTGTCTTCATACTTTTGTTTTAATTTAATTTGTTTGCTTGTTGATCAATTAATTTTGCTTCAATTCATCTCTGTACCTTCTGTATTTTAGTTCGAACCCTATTTTGATCAAATTTTGCTTTAATTTCTGAACCTCCTAAAGTCTTGATATTTGGATCAGTAGTGTTTATTGCTTGGGTCATCACTAAACAAAACTAATAAAAACAACAGTTTTGTGAATTACCTTAAAATAGTTCATGCTTAATCTATATTGGAGGAGTTAGTTAGTAAGTCTCTATAATTGGAAAAAAATCTGTTAGGGCTGAAGAAACTCCATTGGTGATCCTCATGTGTATAATTAGGCATAGATACAATTGTTGTAAAACTATACAAAATGATAATGAATGATAATATTTTCTGCTTTGTGCATAATTTCTTCGGTTCAAGTCTCATTCATCTTTGTTACTATGCAATCTGATCTTGGTATCTATTTTTCTTTTTTTTTTTTTAAATTTGGCTTAAATGAATTTACTTTTTGTTTGGAAAACCCGTTGGAAGGGAAGAAGCACGTTTAAATTTCTTGAAAGTTTCAACTTTTGTTTTGGCAAATTTTTTTCTCTTGAACGCAGAAGTGATTTTGCTGCCAAAACCACGTTTACAAGAAGCAACTATTTTTAGCTTCTACATTTTCTTAATGGGCTTTTGGCCATAGATACTAACCATTTATTTACCTTTTACCAACTTTATCCTGTATATATGTTATTGTATTATTTATAAAATTCTTGTTATTTCTATTTATATGAGCTCTATTTTTCTATTATTTATTATTTTTATCTTTTTTCAACTGTTTGTTTGACATTATACACTTTTATAATTGTGATTTTTGTGTATTATGTTTGTTACTATCTTTTTATAATATGATTTATTGATTCTATTAGATAAAGTAAATTAAATAAAAAATTAACTGTAAATAATAATAATAGTAAAAAATTATAACATACTAAAAAAAGAGTACTAAAAATACTAAAAATATATTATATAAAAAGATCATCAAGAACGTTTAGATTTGTTTCAATCACTATAAAGTAAATATTTAATTTTTTTTATTATTTTTAGTACTCTCTTTTATAATTATAATTCTCGTATACTATGTTTTAGTGTAATTTTTATAATATAGATTATGATTCCGTTAAAAAAGATAAATTAAATAAAAAATTAATCATAGATAATAATAAAATTATAACCGTTGGATTCCAAATTAATATTAAGAATAAGATTATTAAGAGTATTAGAATAAGAGTACAATGTAAAAAAATACTAAAGTAACATTTAATACTTAAAAAATGTAACATATTTGATTAAATATATATATATATAATTTATATTTTTTATTTTTATTTAAAAATATATTTTTTTTTTATATGTTATTTTTATTTTAGTAAATAAATATTAATTTTATTATAAAATTAATTAATAAGATCTATTTAAATATCTAAATTAAAATAATAAGATAATATAAAAAAATTTTAAGTTGATGTCCATTTTAGTAATTTTTTATTTAAAAGTGATTTTGAATGGTATAAGCCAAATAATATTTATTTTACTATAATCCATTTTGATACAAAAATTACCAAACATAAATCACTTTAACACAAACTTACTTTTGATCAAAATCAAGTTTGCAAAATTAATTTTATGCAAACTCCAGTTTGCAAACTGTAATCCAAGCACACACTATGTGGTTGAATAAAGTTAGTAGTGTTAGAAACAAGAGACTAAACTGGAGAAAGGATTTGTGTGTCTATTCAAGTTGTGTAGAATGATACAATATAAAAGGGTATTTATAGGTACTAAGAGAATCGTAATAATAAAGACGTAATCTCCTAAAATAAATATTCAGATATACTAAATAATACTAATTGATCCTAATTGATGCTAATTATATTCTAACAAGTAGAATCCACTTTTATATTGCAAGAATATTGTGTATTCTATCAAATCTATGAATTTTCTTTCATTTCTTGCTTGTTTTCCATTCATTCAACTCAGTCAAATCTTTATACCTAATCCTATCTATTTTTTATACTCAACTTTAAATAGTTTAAGTCTGTTTTTGTTCTTTTGATTTTTCTAATGACATTTTGTAACTTTGAACAATGTTACCATGGTATAAAGTTTTCAAATTTGTTAAACTCCATAAAGAATCACATATTTAAACCCACATATTTTCTAAAATAATGTCATCATTTACTAGATTACTCCATGTTGGTTGAGAAAACGTCCCTCAATTCATTGATTCCTTTCAAAAATTAGTTCCGGCCTGTAACCATCGTGTTTTAGACCTGGTTATTTTGAATCTCCCTTATTTGCATATAGGTATGTGAACTGTGTGGAGGCTCGCCGTGTATAGCCATTCTTACTAATACACCTATTGCATAGTTGCCAATATACATGTATTGTAATGTCTTAGTGGATGTCATTTTAATTATTCAAATCTTGACAAGTTTGTTAGACTTTTTCTTAATGTGCTGCATCACTTCACTAATTAATTAATTTATTTTTTAATTTTTTCATTCCTTAATGCAATAATAATTCAATCTATGATCAATAATTATACTAGTATTCTTCTGGTTCAGAGAATTTTAGACTTGGCTTAGCTAGTTACTGTGTCTGTGAGGCTTAGGTGGATGGTTAGAGAATAAATACCATATTGATTGGGAAGAAGAAAAATTGTTCTGTTTTGAACCCCACATCTTGTTATCAAATTCTGGGTTAGATATTCTCAGTTCTCAATGTGTTATTTCGTTCTTGTCTGAATGAAAACTTGCTGGTGACATGGTCACTTGATATTATGGTAGTGGATTTATTGGTAGTGAATTTATTAGTCGTTACCTTTGAATCTTTGAACTGCATGTGTTACATTCTATGCATCAGCCGAGTATAATGACCCGGTTATATTATCAAAAGTAAACGTATTATTTACCCGGGTAATGCTAGGTAGCCAAAAAATAATTATAATATAGAAATGTTATGTAAAAGTTTTCATTTTCTTGACAAGCAAGTGACATACACTTCCTTATCACTCATCCTCCTTATCATCTATCATTTTGCTGCATATTTGGAGTCTTTAATGTTCTTTCCAAAATCAATTTCAGTTTCTCTCAAATCAAATCTCTAACATCTCTCAATCACATTATTATCCATTAAATGCAATAATTCTCTGCAAAAATTATGAAAGCTAAATAATTAAAAAATTTTAACAACTTCTACTATACAACTTATATTTTACATATAGACTATTAAAAAATAAAAAATAAAATATGAAATATAAACAAAAATTTAAAAATAATTTTTTAAAAATAATTATTAACTCGTCGTATTAAAATCAATAAATAAGCATACATATGAATATTAAAAAATATATTAAAATAATTAAAATAACGACCTACTAGTGCACATATGAGATAATTTGAAGAATACAATTAGACGTATAGTTTAAAATTTGATAATATTAATTATAAAAATTTATTAATTATAGACATCATAGGTATGAAATTATGAATATTATGAGTATAAATTATGGATGTTATTAATATGAAATTATAGATGTTATGTGGATAAATTTATAAATGTTATGAGTAAATTTATTAATTGAATAAATTAATTTAAGAATTTGACATTTTTTAAAATTTAATTATGATAAAATTTAAAAATATCTGTGTTAACTTAATAGTTACTTATGCAATAACTAAAAAATGATACGTGTATGGTTGTAATATCTAATAAACATGAATTTAATTTTTAGATGTTAGTTGTATGTAATTATGGATGTTATGTATATAAACGTACGAATGTTATGTGTATGAACATCAGTGGCGGATCTAGGGGGCCTAAGGTGGCCATGGTCCCCCCAAAATAAAAAAAAATAGTAAATAGTAATAATTAATAATATTAAATTTATTTTTATATATAATATTAAAAAAAAATATAAGTTACAAAATTTTATAAATTAAAATAATTAAAAACTGCACTATGTATTAGATATTTGAATTATTGCTCTTGTTAACAAATAGCCCATTCTAATAATTAATAAAAATGGTTCTATTATACTAGCCCAAGCCCATACTATTAATTAAAGTAACATTAGTACATATTTCAAATATTTGTTTCAAACCATCAGAGGCATCAGCGCCACTTTTCTCTCTCTTTTAGTGGTTTCCAAACTTTTGGTCTTCTACTCTTCTCATTCTAATTTTCTTTCCATACCAAAACAAGACATATGAAGAAAAACCATTGAAGAGAAGTGAACAGCAAAATATTAACCATTGAATGCACAACAAAAATTTAAAGAGGTATATTTCAATTTTTTTAAGTTAATAACAATGTCAAGTATTATTTATATTATTTATTTAAAATAATTAATTTATTTTTTTTATAATGGACAGTGTTCAAAGATTGAAGTGAGGGCAAAACTCAATAGAATTATTTTTGGGTGAGACTTGGAACAAAAAAATAATCAGGTAAATCAATAACTTTATTTTTTATTATTATATATTTGTGTTTCTAAAATTATTTGTTATTGCTCAATAGATTTAATATTTTTTTTTAAAGAAAATAATATATATGCAATTATTTTTGTTTTTTTTTTGTTAGATAGTTCAAGTTAAGTTAAAAATGTCAAAGATGAAAATAATTCACTCATTTTTTAAGAGAAAAGAGAGAATATATGATGAACAAAATTCAGCTTCAGATTCTTTGAGTAATGTTCAAAATATTATTGAACAACCTGTGACACAACTTGAGCAAGATTAAAAAATATCAAAATCTTAAAGTATGTAGTCGAACATTGACTTTTATATAATATAATTACTTTTTTGATATATATGCTACAAATCATATTTTGTTAATTTTTTGTTATATTTTATATTTAATTGGCCCCCCTCTTATGAAATTTCTGGTTCCGCCACTGATGAACATAGTAGTACAATATAATTATAAATACACATAAAAACATAAAAAAAATCGGTTTATTACCATACCTCATCAAAACTAGTTAAAAACAATTTCTTGTAAAATTTCTTGGCTTATACACTATTGTGCTTGCAATGGTGTTATTCTTGTGATTTTTTAATGAATATGATTGAATTAACATAAAGTATATATTAGGATAAGTTTCATGTTTCATATCTCCAATAATTGATGATAAATACCATAACGGACAAAGAATCAATTGCAATTATTTAATGTAATTGATATTATAATTACCGTTCTTAAATATAATTATTATTAATCTTTATTGTATTTTTATATATAAAAATCAAATTATAAAAAAGAATATTAAGTATTGATTACAATAATGCCTAATAAAAATAGATATGATTTTATAATTAATATCATTAATAAGTAGATTTGATAAGAACGGTGATAAGTAGAATGATAAGATAGTGAGATAAAAAATAAAACTGATATTAAATGATATAAATGAAGTGAATTATGGAAAGTTTTGGCTAATTATGGCTGAAAAATTTTGGTTACCAAACTTTTTCCTATTTACCCATATAGTCCTCAGCCGTTATTATTGAAATAAGAAAATACGGTACAAACTCAAAACGCAAGTCAAGGTACAGATAGGTATGTTATAAGCTAGTTTGTTAAGCTGTCCCTTTTTTTCTTGATTAGTATTAAGGTAACACATTAATATTATTGAATGTCAATAAAGAAATTCCCACATTTGGATTTAAATAAAATATCAAAAAATCAAAACGAATAAGAATATATATCTAATTTTTGTGTTTTAGTTCAAATTCCAGAAAATCTATGTTTTTATAAACTTATGAACTTAAAACGGAATAATAAGCGATTTCTAAAATTTCATTAAAAATTATCCTTTAACTCATTAACATCTAAAGAATCATTACCGAGACTTTTGATGTTAAAAAATTTAATATAAAGTATAGTCCTCCAAGATGATATATGATGCGTCCTCATCTTTAGTATTTTCCTTCGTGATTTCAATAGATTTAATAAGAATTTTTGTTGAATAATCAATGAATTTAAGATTAGAATGAACATTACTTTGAATAGTTGAATTTTGTAACACCCTAACTTTTAGCACCTTAAGATCGTACCAAAAGTAAGACGTTACTAACTTAATTCCTTTTATTATCTATTTAATATTGAGCCTTTACATGTAAATCTATCGATGGTTTTACTAAAACTATAACTTTTTCAACAAGTACAAACAACACATATTCACATACTTAATATTAATAATACATTGTAATATTACATACAAAAGTAATTACAGAACCTAACTCTCTGAATAAAACTCTAACTAACAAGGCGAGGGAAAAATAAATTCTAACAACTCAACTCATAAACATATTCCTCTGTGCTTCCGCCGCTTTGCAATAACCCTTCACACCTCTAGCTGAAAGGGGGTGGAGATAGGGGGTAAGAACTGGGGAGTTCTTAGTAGGGTCAGGATTAGAAGTTTAGTTCATTTTATATATACTTGGTCAGCAATAACAGTCAACATGGGACATTCCAATTCAACAATTATATAACGCAGAAACCAATCACAAGCACACAATCATAGAAAACACAATCACAAACAAGTATGCACAAACAAATATGATGCATGTCTATCCCTAGTGCAGGTAATGAGCTCATCAGTCGGTTTCGACCCGCTCCCGACGCAACCCAGCAACCTTTGTCTGAGTTTGGTTTCCAATGTCATAACCACTGTAAGCAACCTCTGTCTTACAGGTGCGACTCTCTTGAGCCGATGTATGCAAACATAACCTCTGTCAGCAACCTCTGTCTTACAGGTGAGGCTTTCTCTAGCCAATGTATGTAGCGATAACCAATGTAAGCAACCTCTGTCTTATAGGTGCGACTATTCCCTAGATTGGCCGATGTATCTCTGGAAGCAAATCTCGGTGGACTCACCACCATATCTCTGCTCATCTTTAGCAGATACATAATCATCTTAGCTTGTTCTTTCTTTCATTTCTTTTATTCCTACTCTTTGCTCTCCTATGGCAGAGGTTCTTTAGATTCCTTTAATCTTTGCTCTCTGCTCTTCTGTGGCGGAGGTTTCTTTAATATTTTTCTTTCTTTTTCTTTTCTTTCTTCTTCTTTATTTCTTATCGTTCATAATATAAATCATCCTCACATTGTTCCCTTGCCTTTCTCTAAGTGTCTTATGAAAAAGAATTATAAAGTTCTTTAATTAAGTCTACCTTCTCTAAAGCTTTTAGGATTACTTTGCTTGCTTGCTTACTCATTAATATTACACATTATAATATTCTTATAAAATAATATATTTGATAAATACTAATTATAATAATAATTTGTTTTAATATAAATAAATAATTTTAAGGAATTATTTAAAATAATATTTCTAATCTTCTTTTAAAACTTAGTTTATAAAATCTTATTTTTAAACTTTATTAATTACTTTCTAAATCACGAACTTTTTAATATTCTATTTTTAACTTCGATATTTTATAAAATTATATTTGAACCCCCACTTATTTTCATATTTATGAAAACAACCCTGGTCTTTTACAAAATACCCATTTTACCCCCTGAAAAATACAATTTAATTACTAATCTTTCTCTTAAATCAAAACCGAAACCCTTAGCCCCTTTCTTTTCAAAATATTACTTTTATTTTAATCCGTTCTCGAGTTTCTCAGTTACCGATTCTTCGTAACTTTTAATTTAATCCCTTGACCATCAAATCTCACCAAATTTATACTTTATTTTCAACGATATTCCAGCCCAAAATTCACCAAAACACCCCAATTGGCCATTCATATAGCCGAACCAACAAATCACAATCAACAATAATAATTCAACCAAATTAACTCATTCAAACTCAAACAATAATCAATCAAATCAACATTCACTTATCAAATTCACATTTAATTATTATAAAGTTACCAAACCCTACCTCCGTACGAAATCAAAATACTTGAAATCCCGGAGAAGCTTTCTAATCAGGCTGCTGAAGAGAAAAACGTCAAAAATCGTCTGTGCCTCCTAGAACTCCAATTGGCCGCACTCAAGAGGAAGGGGAGCTACATCACCATCAGCTTCCACCGAACAAAAATAACGTCAATGCGTAGAGGAGGAGGATACGAACACTTTTATCGGATTGGATTTTTTTATTGGAGTTACGGATCGCATGAAATTGAAACCGAAATTAAAACCGAAAAGTCAAGGAAGTCACGGTTTCCTCCCTCACCCATGGTCTCTCTTTTTCTTATTTTCCTTAAGCTTGGTTCGGTGGTAAAATGAAAGGAACAAAGGTGATTGATGATGATTCCTCCAAACGTTATTAGTTATTAAATAAAGGAGGTATATGTGTCATGATCACATCTACTACTTGTATAATTGCCGTGGCTCATTAAGCCAGGTGTCGCCCTCACGTTATTTTGAAATAAAATAATGAAGAAGTAGATTGTTAAAGGTAAAGGTTATTCTATTCTCTCTGTTTCTGCGTTGCTCCTTCTCTCTCCCTTCTAAGTTTCTCACTATCTGTCTTTCCTCCTTCCTTCATCGTGTCAGTGTATCAATCTCTCTATGGATCTCCTTCTTCCCAGTAAAAGCCAGTAGAACCGGCTGCTTCAAACCCTAAACCCTGCCCCCTTTTCCATTTTCACTCTCAGGCACAGAACACATCGAAAGCCAAAACCCAACCCACAAAATTCTAGGGTTTGTGTTTGCGGTTCCATAATGTCTCAGAACGGGAAGCTCATCCCCAATCTCGACCAGCACAGCACCAAGCTCCTCAACCTCACTGATCTTCAGCGCATCGATCCCTTCGTCGAGGAAATCCTCATCACCGCTGCACACGTCACCTTCTACGAGTTCAACATCGACCTCTCCCAATGGGTTCGTTCCTTTATAATCTCCTTCATTTCATCTATTCCATTCTCTATCTCTCTCTATCTAACGCTTTCTCTCTCTTCTTTCTACAATTACTGTTTGCAGAGCCGTAATGACGTCGAGGGATCCCTCTTCGTTGTCAAAAGGTCTACTTTTTGTTCCTTTTCCTTCATCATATCGCAACAATTCATGAATTCCATGATCCGATTGCTTTTTATTTGATTTTCTCTGATTTAAACAAACCAAATGAACCAAATTCAGTTTTCATTCCATTCATATTTGATGTGCACACAGAAATAAAAAGCATAGCTTGGATCTACTAAGTCATCAAGAACAGATGAAAAGATTCGGACATCACCTTAAACTATTGTTCAATGATAAGAAACCATCACAATCTCAGACAAAACAACTCTGCAGAGGTTTCTGTCAGGTAAACACTGATAAAATTTGTTCATTCTTAATGGTTTCAATATTATATATGTTATTGGATTTTTGTTTCAGGGGACTAAGGTTGTTTCTCCAAACCAAGATGATTTTGCTATGATTTCACCAAGAATTAAACTCAGAGATGGGAGGCACCTGGCTTATCTTGAGAGAGGGGTTTCTAAGGATGTGGCAAAGTACAAGATCATCATTGTCCATGGTTTTGGAAGCTCCAAAGAGATGAACTTTCTCGCACCCCAAGTACAATTACTCATTCCCTTTCAACTTAAACAGAATAGTAGTACTATACAATTAAGATATTCATATGCTGAATAAGGTTACTCAACGTGTATATATACATATATACAGGAACTAATAAATGAACTAGGTATATATCTGCTGCAATATGACCAAGCTGGGTATGGAGAAAGTGATCCAAATCCCAAACGCTCGCTCAAAAGTGAAGCACTTGACATTCAAGAACTTGCTGATCAGTTAGAGTTAGGGCCACAGTTCTATGTCATTGGAGTCTCAATGGGTTCATATGCTACATGGAGTTGCCTTCAGTACTTACCCCACAGGTACAGAATTACAACCTTCCATATGGATATATAGATTGCAAGACAAAATAGTCTATTAGGATTTGTTTGATAAGAGGGAAATTGATAAGAGATTAATTGAGTATCCAGCTGGATTTTGATCTGAGATTGCATCGCAGTTAGGGAAATAGAAATGAGTTCAGAACGTCTACAAGAAAAATAAGTTAAATAATTTTTCTTATTGCTTATATTTTTCTTCGAATTTGTGTGCTCAGGTGAGAGAGTTAAGCATAGAATTCGCTCGAGTTGGCGGAGTGGAGATTCCAAACAACAAGAGAATTGAGTTCTCGCTACAGTACATCCATGGAATCGGAAGGAGCAGAGCTCGCAAGATTCTCTGCGATATAAGCATGGACAACAAGGTCACTAAGGATCTCAGCGAAGAGGATCTCATCACTCTTAGAGATGAAGTCTCCAAATACGTTTAATTTAATTAAGAAGAAAGTTTAATTTATTGATGTGTTTATTGATTTTCTCAGAGGAGGTTTAATACGCTGAATATAAGGAGATTGAAGGAGATTCAATGTTACAGAGGATAGGTAGATAGGTACGTTTGCTGAAGAAGGCAAACGAAATATCAGTGCTATGCGATGCCGAAGTCGCACTCATCATCTTCTCTACCAAAGGCAAGCTCTTCGAATATTCCAGCGATCCCTGGTTCGTACCTCTTCATTCTCCCTCTCTCTGACCCAATATCACCTTTACTTAATTTCACTGCTCATAACTATACATAATATGAATCTTGATTAATTAGTGAAATTTTAATTTCTGTGTGGAAATTACTTAATTCAGAACGCCACCGATTATGTATTTTCATCTGTTTCACATTAAGAGTACTGTCCACATGCAGTAGTCGGAGTATATATGCTTTTACATTTCCTATTTCCTCTTATATATATGCTTTCTGTGTGTAACAAACTCTGCTTTATGCTTAATTAAATTTGATTAGCTTTCATATTCCTAATTAAGATAGTATTTTGTTGAACTAGATTGGGGTTGGGTGCTTATTAGAGAAGCTAATACGGCTAATAATTTGAATTTCCTCATATAGAGCTGAAGCTTGCCGGACTTATTTTTCTTCTTGCTTATATTTATATAAATTATATTTAATTTGTTCTTTTTTTTTGTGGTTTAGTAATGTTTTTTTTTTTGAGATAATACATATTTTAGAACGAGTGAAATGAGAAGAACTGGTTGATTGTAGAAAGAGAAAAAACTTTTTTAGCTTTTTTTGAAGTTAAAGATTGGTTTCTGATATATATTTAGTGGTTCTAATATTTTATATGCTAAAGTTTTTGCTTCTTTTATGGGTTGTTATGTTAATATAATACATTGGAATGAGGAGTTGTGTTGAGACAATTTTGCTTCTTTTGGTTTTAATTTCTATTTATCTCTTACTTCTATTTAGCAGCAGAGAAAGAAGAAGAACAACTCGAGCATGGCACAAACGCTAGCGATGCCTATAGCTCCCTCTCTCGCCCTAATCTCAAACCCTAGACCTCTTTCCAGAGCCGTCTATTTCCCTGTTCTCAACCCTCCCAAGGTAACATAAAACAAACTCTACCTTACATTTCTGAAATTTGTTTGTTTACTTTCGAATTTATGTGCTCAGGTGAGAGAGTTAAGCATAGAGTGCGCTCAAGTTGGCGGAGTGGAGATTCCGAACAACAAGAGAATTGAGTTCTCGCTACAGTACATCCATGGAATTGGAAGGAGCAGAGCTCGCAAGATTCTCTGCGATATAAGCATGGACAACAAGGTCACTAAGGATCTCAGCGAAGAGGATCTCATCACTCTTAGAGATGAAGTCTCCAAATACGTCATTGAAGGTGATTTGGTTAGTTTCCTTTCGCTTAAACCATTCAATTAATTAAGAAGAAAGTTTAATTTATTGATGTGTTTATTGATTTTCTCAGAGGAGGTTTAATGCGCTGAATATAAGGAGATTGAATTATGACAATGTTAAGTTGTATGTGATTATGACAATGTTATTCTCCACTTATGTTGATATGTGGATGCCAATTAACTTTTTTTATAATGTGATTTCTTCGTGGATAAAGATGTATAAGAGAGCGATTGAGGAGGTTGTTGGTTTCGGTTCTCAAATTGCAAAACAGTTTTACTTAACATGGAAATGTGGTCAGAAAATTTTCAAGAAAGTTAAGGTAAAAATTTTTCCCTTTGACCTCTTTGTGTATAAACTGTGATAAATTGTGATCTCTTTGTGTATGGAGTTTATATTTCATTTCCAAATAATCCATTCAGTTTGTTGGATGTCTGAACTTCTTTGATTAATATTTTTGGATGAAATTTACTTTTATTGTCACATTGGACCTGTAAAATGTGTATTTTTAACATGGTCTCTGACAGATAAAATTTGTAACTTTAATAAAAAAAAAACCAGATATTTATTTCTTTCAGTGATGATACTAAATCATTTTTTAATCTTTGGATTACTGATCCCATATTCCTTAATTTTGACTCTTATATTTCTCAATCTTAAAAGATATAATTTATGCACCTGAATGATAAAGTTATTTTGTTTTAAAATGTGGAAAAACCTATAAAATTCGATATGGTTCAATTTCAACTGTTGGCTTCCTCATTTACTTCAGATTGGAGCTATTTATCTCTTATATTTCTCATTTTTCCACCATTTGGTTCGCACTGGAACTCTTAACTTTTACTTTTTAACTCTTAAATGGTTAATTTTTATGCATTTATATTTAAAAAACTTCTGTACTAAAACGTAGAAAATTCTATAAAAATCAATCCAATGCACTTTGTTTCTATTGAATCTGTAATCACCAAATATCTAACCTGTTCTGGTGAGCGAACATTTGGAATTAAAGAACTTCTGTTGTGTTTGGCCCACTTTTCCAATCCCTCATCCGAGGTCTACCATTTCAGTCGCGAACTCGCCATAATGGTTTCCGCCGTGGCCTCTGCAATGCCTCTGGACACTGTTCTGAGGGGTCATTGGCGGCAAAAAATAGTAACATTTGCCTTTAGGGCTTCCGTCGCCACCCTCTCGCTTTGACTGGACCAGATTCCGATTCCGTTGGGCATATATCGGCATTTTTAGTCATTAAAGAAATTGCTTCTTCCTCTTCATAGATGTTGTCGGTGTCACTGCAGCCATTTATGGAATCCATCCACAATGTTCTTAGAGAGATATCGCAGAGCAGCATTGACAGAATAGCCAGATTTGAAGAGAAACCCGAACTAAAGGGAGGAAAATGGAGTTGAAGGGCTAGGGTTGCAGAGTGAGAAAAACATCGAGAGAGAAGGAGAGTGTGTGTGTCTCAAGCAAAAGCAAGGGATGATTGATAAATCCCATTTGTAGGGTTTTTCTTGTGTTGAATCTAGAGGGTTTTATCATCTTTTCCCACATTTATTCAATGACATAGCATGGTTTTGTAAATTCTCCTTTAATTGTGCTTAAGAGTGAAAACATGCTTTTTAGGCCCTTAATTGTTTAATCTTAATTCACCTTGATTCTATTAGATGCTTTGATATGTTTGTTAAGTGATTTCAGATTTAGGAGGCAAAGATTGGATCAAGGGAATGAAGGAAAAGCATGTAAAAATGGAGAACTCATGAAGAAATGAAGGAATCGCAAAAGCTGTCAAGCCGACCTCTTCGCACTTAAACAACCATAACTTGAGCTACAAAAATTCAAATGATGCGGTTCTAGTTGTGTTGGAAAGCTAACATCTGGGGCTTCGAAACGATATAATATTTGCCATTATTGCTACACGTATGGTGACCGTACGCGCACTGTATGTGCACGCATTGTTGCTTCCATATGACCCACTTAAAGCAATACGTGGCCAGCGAATTCTAAAGCCTTGTGGGCCCAATCCAACTCATTTCTGATGCTATTTAAGCCAAGGATTGAAGGGAAATCAACATACTTTAGATACTTTCACACTTTAGTTTAGTTTAGTTTAATTTTTGGAGGGAAAGTTAGTTTTAGAGAGAGAAGCTCTCACTTCTCTCTAGGATTAGAATTAGAATTAGGTTTAGATCTAGATCTACTTCTTCTTCTTCTCTCTTAAGTTTCCTTTTCCTTCCTTAATTGTTCTCTTGTAGTTGTAGAATTCTTCTTCTCTTGTAATTCATTTGTATTGTTAGTTGTAGTTTATGAACTTTCTTTTGTAGATCTACATTTCTTCTTCAATGCAATTGGTAAGTTCTTTGTTGTTTCATAATTGTATTCCTTTTTCTATTGTTGATCTCTTGCTATTCTAGTTAGATCTCTCTTTAATTCTTGCAATTCATGTTGTTTACTTTTATTGCCTTCTATATGTTTGATGAAATGCTTCTTCTAGTTGTTAGTTAGATTTTGTTCCTTTAATTCTTGCAATTAATAATGTTTACCTTTAATGTCTTCTATGTGTTTGTTGAAATGCCTCTTCTAGATATGAGTTAGATTTTGTACCTCTTGGCTTTGGTGGAGTAATTAGTGACGCTTGAGTTATCTAATTCCTTTGTTGATTGATAATTAGAAGTTGCTAATTGATTTGGATACCACTAAAGCTAGTCTTTCCCTTGGGAGTTGGCTAGGACTTGTGGAATCAAGTTGATTCATCCACTTGACTTTCCTCCATGATTAGAGGTTAACTAAGTGGTAGCAATGAACAATTTATGATCACAATTGAGGAGGATAACTAGGATAGGACTTCTAGTTCTCATACCTTGTCAAGAGCCGTTGATCGGTGTGAACCCGAAGTCAATTCACCGACTCTGGGGGTAAAAAAATCATGATCGGGCTAGCGGGCTTAACATAAATCGGTTACACACTAAAGGAAGGATAGATTGACGACTGCACATCACTGAAGATATTGTCAGATCTCACATCAAGGTGACAGGATTCAAACCTATGGCCCTCTGTACCCAAAACAGATGCGCTGACCAGACTGCGCCAAACGGAGGCGTGAATGCAAGATGCCAGCGGAATGATCGGCCAGGCCAGCAAACCATCGCGGATTCGATCGCAGGCGTCTATGCTGTAGCAACTAGAAAACAAGGATTATCTAGGTTTCTACATGCGGTAGCTCCTTCCCTATCTGCGGGTCATCCAAGCCATCCATCATTCGCTCAATCTCACAAATGGAAAGTCTAGCCTACGGAATTTCCTCTAGGTGCTAAAGGAGAATCTTCATTTAGTTAGTTTATTTTCATTGCCATTTACATTTCATATGTCTTATCCCATAAACCCCAAACAATACCTCATAACCAATAACAAGAACACTTTATTGCAATTCCTAGGGAGAACGACCCGAGGTTCAATACTTCGGTTTATAAATTTAGGGGTTTGTACTTGTGACAAACAAATTTTTGTATGAAAGGACTAATGTTGGTTTAGAAACTATATTACAACGAGACTTATTGTGAATTCTAAACCGTCAAAAGTCCAGTCATCAAAAATGGCGCCGTTGCCGGGAAGTTGCAATGGTGTTGTGTTATTGGTTATTGTATATATGTGAATATTGTGAATAGCTTTATTTTTTTGGATTGTTTATTAGTTTTTGTTAGTTTTCGGACTCTATTAGTTATGTTTTTATTTGTCACTATGAATTCTCGTCCTTGTGGTTTTGGATATGGTTATGACTATATTGTAGGTGATGGAAACTTGAATGATGACTCACATTATGGGAGAAATGAATTTTTGAGAAGGGAGCCACATCCGTATGAGCACTCACCATGGCAACCTCCTCATTCAAGCTACTATGATGGTAATCCCTCCTATAATGCATATCATTCCAATGGATATGATGGTTCTTATCATGAATATTCCACTCAACCACCAACGTTCCATGCACCATACCCTCAATATAGTCCTCAAACACCGTCATTCCAACCACCATATTCTCAATCCACGTCCTATTTCCACCAATTGCCTCCACACAATCCTAATCCATATTCCCCCTATGCATATCCTTGTGATAATTATGAACAAGCAACCATTGAATCACCACCACTCCAACATCTTTACCCTTCAAACCAAGTTTCCATGGATGATACACTTGGTATCATTCCTCAAGAGCAAGAAGAGCTCCAAACCGCACTCACTAGTTTCACCTCTACCCTCCAAGAACTTATGTCCCGTATAATTCCACCTTCTACCAACAACCAAAACACCTTCCAACCTCCAAGATTTGGTGAACCTCCTTTCCAACCACATGATGAATTTTCCTTTCCTTCACAACCCTCCATGGAAGAATATCCATGTCCATCAATCCAAGAGCCATATGATCCTACATATGTTAGTGAAGAGGAACAAGATTCAAAGGATCATCTCAAGGAAGAAATGGGTCGGCTTCAAGCAACCATCCGTCAAAAGTTTGACTCGTGGGATTCATGCCACAAGCATAATATGTCCACGGATGATTGTGAAAAAGCAACCGAAGAGGGAAGTATACGGGAAATTTTAGAGTCTCAAGTTGAGCACAAGGAAATGGAGCGTGTCTTGCAACAAGTGGAAGAGATGGAGATTGTTGAAGAAGAAGAAGTGGAAGAAGACCTAGGGGAGGTTGAACGAGAAGAAAACTCCATCATTGAAGACAACGCTACACCAAGCGACAATGGTGATCTTGTTGAAGCTTCTTCCATGGGATGTGAAACCGATGTTGAGGAGGCGTGTGCACAACCTCCAATGCATGTTTTGATCAATAAGGAAGGGTTGGAAGAAGTTAGCAAACAAGAGAAAGTTGAAGAGAGTTGTCAAAAGATGGAAATCATCAAGGAGGAGCCAAAGGAAGTGGAGCCTACAATGTCAAGCCCATTAGATATCTTCCTTGCTAAGTCACCACCCAAATCACAAATTGAGTGGGTAATCATCTCATCCTTTAATTTTCTTGGCCCATATCAATATGCATCGTTAGAAACGGATGGTCAACTTAGAACTATTTGTGGGTTAGAAAGTAGAAAAGAGTTGGATGTTGGTTGGCAACAAGAAGCAAGGTACATAGTGGGTAGAAACTCAAATTTTTGGATTCAAAGGTGGAGTGGTACTCAAGTCAATGGAATTAGGATGATGACTAGGAGTCACAAAGAGAACTCAATAAGTTTGTCACTCTATTGGAAACATGAAGATAAAAAATAAAGGGGGTTGACAAACAAAGTATGGGATCCCGGAATATACATAGACAACCATCAACTTTGGGGCCTTGTCGCTTGCTTAAGCCTCCTTGAAGGCCTTGTACGCTTAATTTGGGATCCTGGAGGCTACTGGAAATGCAAGCATTGGTGGAGATTTAAGGAAAAGTTCAAGCATAAGCCACTCTAGCAAGGACTCCACCAAATGTCCAACTTAAGGACCTTAAATAAAAGTGCTAGGTGGGAGACACCCCACCATGGTAAACTCTTTCCACTCCCTTGTAGCTTTGAATAATAAGTGATTTGAGTTGTCATTATAGGTAGTTTCTCTTCTCTCATATATAATTGTCTTAATAATTTGGTTGTTAGTTACTTGTGATGCAAGTCTCCTTGTTTATATTTGAAAACTCTTCAACAACCAAAAAGAATTTTATAATTTTGTATTTGTAGTTGATTTTGGAGTTGTAGGTAATGTTAGGGAGATTTTTAGCTGTTTATAGGATTTTTGAAAAAAAAAAAGAGTCAAGGACGCGTACGCACGCTGTGCGCATGCGCGTCCATACGCATTATTCAGGCCCATACTTTTTCTAGAGAGTTGGGCCAATCTCATGCAATAGCTGGGCCAATTGCACAACTGTGTGTACGCGTGCGGGCACTGCGTGCTTACGCGTCGATGTCCTTATTTTGCATATGCGTGCGCCCGCGCACATGCCGCGTTCGCGCCGATTCGCTAAAGTGGTTCCCAGGCCAATGTCCCGAGAGTTGTGCCAGCTCTATGCCAGCATTATGTGTTTGGCCCAACCTCACCCATGCATGCGCGCAACTGGCGCGTACGCGTCCTTAGGCCAAAATGCACATCGGCGCCAAAGCGTGCCTGACGCGTGCGCGCCGCTTAAAAAAAGAATTTTTTTCTCATCTTCCATTTTGTTTTGTCCATTGCATTCGTATACTTCTCTTCTTTGCATTTTCATTTTATTTTTATAGCCTGTTTTTACTTTTTTTTTCGAGTTTCTTATTTTAATAATGGTGTTGAAAATTCTTATACGCAATTGTTGAGAATGTCTTGCATTATTTTGGTGCCTCTTGACTTGTTTGATATTGTTGGGTGATGAAACTTTTAAATCAATGCTTAATCTTGTATGACTCTTGTGTCTTTGTGCATTGATATGACCTAATATTGTTTTTCATGACCCACTCTTTCTTATTTGAACTTGATGCTCACTATGCTCTTCATGCTTTGACTTTACTCTTGCATCAAGTGTTAGTTCATATGCCCTTTGGCTATATTGTTTTCTCACTCACATGTTGTAGCTACCATGTAGTGAGAACCTTACCCTTATTTGGCATTAGCCCCCGCCTATGTTCTCTTTGCCTTGATATCTTTGTTATAGGCTTAATTTTCTTTCTTTTTCTCTTCCTTTAGGTTGGCCACCAAGAAAGGAGGAAAGGGAAAAGCTTCGAGATGGGGCAACGAACAAGTCATCTGCACAACCTTTCGGAGAAGCTCATCAATTGTATCAACCCATCCACCTTGCTCTTCTTTGCATGCACCGAGGACGGTGCAATCTTCAAGTGTGGGGAGGTCGTTCGACCGATTTCCATGGGTAACAATTTCTTTTTCAACACCAAAGTTAGATAGTTGTTGCATTGCATGATAGGTTGCATGTTAGTTAGAATTTGTACATATTTTTACCACTTCTTTCCTATTAGGACTACTTGGTTAGGGTGATGATTTCTTTTCCAATAAATTATTTTTAGGACAACCTACCAATTTGAAAAAACTTTTCATTGAACTTGCTTGAAAGAATTTATTTTGGAACATGGTTTTTGAGCTAAGAACACAAGCTTGTGAGATTGGAGCCTAATGGCGTGGTTACATCTTATAACCACTTATTTTTCCTTCTTATGTGCAATTGTTCTCTTTCTATGATTGTGATCTTTGATTTGTTTGATTCTTTCTGTCCATTATTTTGTGTATTCATGCATTTATATGATTGAAGCCATTGTCTCATTAGCTCACTTACCCAAATAGTCTTATCTCTTATCATCCATTGTTAGCCAATTTGAGCCTACAATTAACCCACTTGTTCTTTAATTTAGCACATTACAAGCCTTAAAGCGAAAAACAATAAATGTACTTTATTTGGATCTTTGATTAGCTTAGGCTAGTGAGTGTGAGTATCATTCAAGTGTGGGAAAACATGGGACATTGGTTGGGATAAAAGGGTAGTTTTGTATTTTTGTTGAAAATATTGGGAATTGGGTACATGCTCATGTGTAATGAATGTAAAATCTTATGCATTGATGATCTTGTATATAGAAAAAAAAGAGAAAAAGGAAAAGGAAAAGAAAAAAAAATAATATGGAAAAGAAAAGAAAAAAATAGAAAAAGAAAGAAAAAAAAGGGGACGAAATGCCCCAAGCAAAGCTCAATAAGGGTCAATGCATAAGTGTTGTGAAATGAAAAGGAAAGGCATGAGTATGTGAAAAAAAAGGTGGAAAAATGGATAGTTAGGTTAGCTTTAAAATTGTATAGGATGTCATAGCTTAGGTGGGAAGTTTAAGCTTATCAAAGATTCAAATTTCAAGCTCACTTAACCAAATATGCATCCTACCTTGACCCTAGTCCCATTACAACCTAAGAGAAAGACCTCATGATAATTGTATGCATGCATGAAATATATGTTGATTGTTAGAAGAAAAAAAATCTTAGAAAGCATGATTAGGGGAGAATTGAGAGAATCGACCCTACACACTTGAGCGACTAGAGTGCAAACACTTCCGGTGAGGGTTCGATGCTCAATTCCTTGATTTCCGGCTTTCAAGAGCATTCTTCTTGCAAGTCTACTTGAACTTCATTTTGATATTTAAATTGGTAGGATTCATGAGCCGTCATGGGACCTTAGCCTTACTTGTGCATGTATGTCTTGGAGGATTGATTTATTTTTAACCAAGTAGGTAGAATCATTTTGCATTTAGTTGCATTCATATAGATAGTTGCATATAGGTAGGTTGCATTTAGATTAGTTTACATTGAATAAATGTTGACGCCCTTTGCTTTCTCTTGGTTTAAGCATGAGGACATGCTTGGTTTAAGTGTGGGGAGGTTGATAAACCCTATTTGTAGGGTTTATCTTGTGTTGAATCTAGAGGGTTTTATCATCTTTTCCCACATTTATTCAATGAAATAGCATGGTTTTGTAAATTCTCCTTTAATTGTGCTTAAGAGTGAAAACATGCTTTTTAGGCCCTTAATTGTTTAATCTTAATTCACCTTGATTCCATTAGGTGCCTTGATATGTTTGTTAAGTGATTTCAGATTTAGGAGGCAAAGATTGGATCAAGGGAATGAAGGAAAAGCATGTAAAAATGGAGAACTCATGAAGAAATGAAGGAATAGCAAAAGCTGTCAAGCCGACCTCTTCGCACTTAAAACGACCATAACTTGAGCTACAAAAATCCAAATGATGCGGTTTCAGTTGCGTTGGAAAGCTAACATCTAGGGCTTCGAAAATAAGATTTGCAATGGTTGCTACATGTATGGTGACGCGTATGCGCACTAAACGCGCACGCGTTGTTGCTGCCATATGACCCACTTAAAGCAATACGTGGCCAGCGAATTCTAAAGCCTTGTGGGCCCAATCCAACTCATTTCTGATGCTATTTAAGCCAAGGATTGAAGGAGAATCAACATACTTTAGATACTTTCACACTTTAGTTTAGTTCAGTTTAATTTTTGGAGGGAAAGTTAGTTTTAGAGAGAGAAGCTCTCACTTCTCTCTAGGATTAGAATTAGGATTAAGTTTAGATCTAGATCTACTTCTTCTTCTTCTCTCTTAATTTTCCTTTTCCTTCCTTAATTGTTCTCTTGTAGTTGTAGAATTATTCTTCTCTTGTAATTCATTTGTATTGTTAGTTGTAGTTTATGAACTTTCTTTTGTAGATCTACATTTCTTCTTCAATGCAATTGGTAAGTTCTTTGTTGTTTCATAATTGTATTCCTTTTTCTATTGTTGATCTCTTGCTATTCTAGTTAGATCCCTCTTTAATTCTTGCAATTCATGTTGTTTACTTTTATTGCCTTCTATATGTTTGATGTAATGCTTCTTCTAGTTGTTAGTTAGATTTTGTTCCTTTAATTCTTGCAATTAATAATGTTTACCTTTAATGTCTTCTATGTGTTTGTTGAAATGCCTCTTCTAGATATGAGTTAGATTTTGTACCTCTTGGCTTTGGTAGAGTAATTAGTGACGCTTGAGTTATCTAATTCCTTTGTTGATTGATAATTAGAAGTTGCTAATTGATTTGGATACCACTAAAGCTAGTCTTTCCCTTGGGAGTTGGCTAGGACTTGTGGAATCAAGTTGATTCATCCACTTGACTTTCTTCCATGATTAGAGGTTAACTAAGTGGTAGCAATGAACAATTTATGATCACAATTGAGGAGGATAACTAGGATAGGACTTCTAGTTCTCATACCTTGTCAAGAGCCTCTTTTAGTTGTTAGTTTATTTTCATTGCCATTTACATTTCATGTCTCTTATCCCATAAACCCCAAACAATACCTCATAACCAATAACAAGAACACTTTATTGCAATTCCTAGGGAGAACGACCCGAGGTTCAATACTTCGGTTTATAAATTTAGGGGTTTGTACTTGTGACAAACAAATTTTTGTATGAAAGGACTAATGTTGGTTTAGAAACTATATTACAACGAGACTTATTGTGAATTCTAAACCGTCAAAAGTCCAATCATCAAAAATGGCGCCGTTGCCGGGGAGTTGCAATGGTGTTGTGTTATTGGTTATTGTATATATGTGAATATTGTGAATAGCTTTATTTTTTGGATTGTTTGTTAGTTTTTGTTAGTTTTCGGACTCTATTAGTTTTGTTTTTATTTGTCACTATGAATTCTCGTCCTTGTGGTTTTGGATATGGTTATGACTATGTTGTAGGTGATGGAAACTTGAATGATGGCTCACATTATGGGAGAGATAAATTTTTGAGAAGGGAGCCACATCCGTATGAGCACTCACCATGGCAACCTCCTCATTCAAGCTACTATGATGGTAATCCCTCCTATAATGCATATCATTCCAATGGATATGATGGTTCTTATCATGATTATTCCACTCAACCACCATCGTTCCATGCACCATACCCTCAATATAGTCCTCAAACACCGTTATTCCAACCACCATATTCTCAATCCACATCCTATTTCCACCAATTGCCTCCACACAATCCTAATCCATATTCCCCCTATGCATATCCTTGTGATAATTTTGAACAAGCAACCATTGAATCACCACCACTCCAACATCTTTACCCTTCAAACCAAGTTTCCATGGATGATACACTTGGTATCATTCCTCAAAAGCAAGAAGAGCTCCAAACCGCACTCATTAGTTTCACCACTACCCTCTAAGAACTTATGTCCCGTATAATTCCACCTTCTACCAATAACCAAAACACCTTCCAACCTCCAAGATTTGGTGAACCTCCTTTCCAACCACATGATGAATATTCCTTTCTATCACGACTCTCCATGGAAGAATATCCATGTCCATCAATCCAAGAGCCATATGATCCTACTTATGTTAGTGAAGAGGAACAAGATTCAAAGGATCATCTCAAGGAAGTAATAGATCGGCTTCAAGCAACCATCCGTCAAAAGTTAGACTCATGGGATTCATGCCACAAGCATAATATGTCCACGGATGATTGTGAAAAAGCAACTGAAGAGGGAAGTATAAGGGAAATTTTAGAGTCTCAAGTTGAGCACAAGGAAATGGAGCGTGTCTTGCAACAAGTGGAAGAGATGGAGATTGTTGAAGAAGAAGAAGTGGAAGAAGACCTAGAGGAGGTTGAACGAGAAGAAAACTCCATCATTGAAGACAACGCTACACCAAGCGACAATGGTGATCTTGTTGAAGCTTCTTCCATGGGATGTGAAACCGATGTTGAGGAGGCGTGTGCACAACCTCCAATGCATGTTTTGATCAATAAGGAAGGGTTGGAAGAAGTTAGCAAACAAGAGAAAGTTGAAGAGAGTTGTCAAAAGATGGAAATCATCAAGGAGGAGCCAAAGGAAGTGGAGCCTACAATGTCAAGCCCATTAGATATCTTCCTTGCTAAGTCACCATCCAAATCACAAATTGAGTGGGTAATCATCTCATCCTTTAATTTTCTTGGCCCATATCAATATGCATCGTTAGAAACGGATGGTCAACTTAGAACTATTTATGGGTTAGAAAGTAGAAAAGAGTTGGATGTTGGTTGGCAACAAGAAGCAAGGTACATAGTGGGTAGAAACTCAAATTTTTGGATTCAAAGGTGGAGTGGTACTCAAGTTAATGGAATTAGAATGATGACTAGGAGTCACAAAGAGAACTCAATAAGTTTTTCACCCTATTGGAAACATGAAGATAAAAAAGAAAGGGGGTTGACAAACAAAGTATGGGATCCCGGAATATACATAGACAACCATCAACTTTGGGGCCTTGTCGCTTGCTTAAGCCTCCTTGAAGGCCTTGTACGCTTAATTTGGGATATCGGAGGCTACTGGAAATGCAAGCATTGGTGGAGATTTAAGGAAGAGTTCAAGCATAAGCCACCCTAGCAAGGACTCCACCAAATGTCCAACTTAAGGACCTTAAATAAAAGTGCTAGGTGGGAGACACTCCACCATGGTAAACTCTTTCCACTCCCTTGTAGCTTTGAATAATAAGTGATTTGAGTTGTCATTATAGGTAGTTTCTCTTCTCTCATATATAGTTGTCTTAATAATTTGGTTGTTAGTTACTTGTGATGCAAGTCTCCTTGTTTATATTTGAAAACTCTTCAACAACCAAAAAGAATTTTATAATTTTGTATTTGTAGTTGATTTTGGAGTTGTAGGTAATGTTAGACTTTTAGCTGTTTATAGTATTTTTGAAAAAAAAAAGAGTCAAGGACGCGTACGCACGCTGTGCGCGTGCGCGTCCATACGCATTATTCAGGCCCATACTTTTTCCAGAGAGTTGGGCCAATCTCGCGCAATAGCTGGGCCAATTGCACAACTGTGTGTACGCGTGCGCCCACTGCGTGCTTACGCGTCGATGTCCTTATTTTGCATATGCACACGCCCGCGCACATGCCGCGTGCGCCCCGATTCGCTAAAGTGGTTCCCAGGCAAATGTCCCGAGAGTTGTGCCAGCTCTGGACCAGCATTATGCGTTTGGCCCAACCTCACCCACGCATGCGCGCACCTACCGCGTACGCGTCCTTACGCCAAAATGCACATCGGCGCGTAAGCGTGCCTGACGCGTGTGCGTCGGTAAAAAAAAAGAGTTTTTTTTCTCATCTTCCATTTTGTTTTGTCCATTGCATTCATATACTTCTCTTATTTGCATTTTCATTTTATTTTTATAGCCTGTTTTTACTTTATTTTTTTTCGAGTTTCTTATTTTAATAATGGTGTTGAATTCTTATACGCAATTGTTGAGAATGTCTTGCATTATTTTGGTGCCTCTTGACTTGTTTGATATTGTTGGGTGATAAAACTTTTAAATCAATGCTTAATCTTGTATGACTCTTGTGTCTTTGTGCATTGATATGACCTAATATTATTTTTCATGACCCACTCTTTCTTATTTGAACTTGATGCTCACTATGCTCTTCATGCTTTGACTTTACTCTTGCATCAAGTGTTAGTTCATATGCCCTTTGCCTATATTGTTTTCTCACTCACATGTTGTAGCTACCATGGAGTGAGAACCTTACCCTTATTTGGCATTAGCCCCCGCCTATGTTCTCTTTGCCTTGATATCTTTGTTATAGGCTTAATTTTCTTTCTTTTTCTCTTCCTTTAGGTTGGCCACCAAGAAAGGAGAAAAAGGAAAAGCTTCGAGATGGGGCAACGAACAAGTCATCCGCACAACCTTTCGGAGAAGCTCATCAATTGTAGCAACTCATCCACCTTGCTCTTCTTTGCATGCACCGAGGACGGTGCAATCTTCAAGTGTGGGGAGGTCGTTCGACCGATCTCCATGGGTAACAATTTCTTTTTCAACACCAAAGTTAGATAGTTGTTGCTTTGCATGATAGCTTGCATGTTAGTTAGAATTTGTACATATTTTTACCACTTCTTTCCTATTAGGGCTACTTGGTTAGGGTGATAATTTCTTTTCCAAGAAATTATTTTTAGGGCAACCTACCAATTTGAAAAAACTTTTCATTGAACTTGCTTGAAAGAATTTATTTTGGAACATGGTTTTTGAGCTAAGAACACAAGCTTGTGAGATTGGAGCCTAATGGCGTGGTTACATCTTATAACCACTTATTTTTCCTTCTTGTGTGCAATTGTTCTCTTTCTATGATTGTGATCTTTGATTTGTTTGATTCTTTATGTCCATTATTTTGTGTATTCATGCATTTATATGATTGAGGCCATTGTTTCATTAGCTCACTTACCCAAATAGCCTTACCTCTTATCATCCATTGTTAGCCAATTTGAGCCTACGATTAACCCACTTGTTCTTTAATTTAGCATATTACAAGCCTTAAAGCGAAAAATAATAAATGTCCTTTATTTGGATCTTTGATTAGCTTAGGCTAGTGAGTGTGAGTATCATTCAAGTGTGAGAAAACATGGGACATTGGTTGGGATAAAAGGGTAGTTTTGTATTTTTGTTGAAAATATTGGAAATTGGGTACATGCTCATGTGTAATGAATGTAAAACCTTATGCATTGATGATCTTGTATATAGAAAAAAAATGAGAAAAAGGAAAAGGAAAAGAAAAAAAACAATATGGAAAAGAAAAAAAATAGAAAAAGAAAGAAACAAAGAAAAAGAAAGAAAAAAAAGGGGATGAAATGCCCCAAGCAAAGCTCAATAAGGGTCAATGCATAAGTGTTGTGAAATGAAAAGGAAAGGCATGAGTATGTGAAAAAAAAAAGGTGAGAAAAATGGGTAGTTAGGTTATCTTTTAAATTGTATAGGATGTCATAGGTTAGGTGGGAAATTTAAGCTTATCAAAGATTCAAATTTCAAGCTCACTTAACCAAATATGCATCCTACCTTGACCCTAGCCCCATTACAACCTAAGAGAAAGACCTCATGATAATTGTATGCATGCATGAAATATATGTTGATTGTTAGAAGAAAAACAAATCTTAGAAAGCATGATTAGGGGAGAATTGAGAGAATCGACCCTACACACTTGAGCGACTAGAGTGCAAACACTTCCGGTGTGGGTTCGATGCTCAATTCCTTGATTCCCGGCTTTCAAGAGCATTCTTCTTGCAAGTCTACTTGAACTTTATTTTGATATTTAAATTGGTAGGATTCATGAGCTGTCAGCCTTACTTGTGCATGTATGTCTTGGAGGATTGATTTATTTTTAACCAAGTAGGTAGAATCATTTTGCATTTAGTTGCATTCATATAGATAGTTGCATATAGGTAGGTTGCATTTAGATTAGTTTACATTGAATAAATGTTGACGCCCTTTGCTTTCTCTTGGTTTAAGCATGAGGACATGCTTGGTTTAAGTGTGGGGAGGTTGATAAACCTCATTTGTAGGGTTTATCTTGTGTTGAATCTAGAGGGTTTTATCATCTTTTCCCACATTTATTCAATGAAATAGCATGGTTTTGTAAATTCTCCTTTAATTGTGCTTAAGAGTGAAAACATGCTTTTTAGGCCCTTAATTGTTTAATCTTAATTCACCTTGATTCCATTAGATGCCTTGATATGTTTGTTAAGTGATTTAAGATTTAGGAGGCAAAGATTAGATCAAGGGAATGAAAGAAAAGCATGTAAAAATGGAGAACTCATGAAGAAATGAAGGAATCGCAAAAGCTGTCAAGCCGACCTCTACGCACTTAAACAACCATAACTTGAGCTACAAAAATCCAAATGATGCTGTTCCAGTTGCGTTGGAAAGCTAACATCTAGGGCTTCGAAACGATATAAGATTTATCATGGTTGCTACACGTATGGTGACACGTACATGCACTGTACACGCACGCGTCGTTGCTGGCATATGACCCACTTAAAGCAATACGTGGCCAGCGAATTCTAAAGCCTTGTGGGCCCAATCCAACTCATTTTTGATGCTATTTAAGCCAAGGATTGAAGGAGAATTAACATACTTTAGATCATTTCACACTTTAGTTTAGTTTAGTTTAATTTTTGGAGGGAAAGTTAGTTTTAGAGAGAGAAGCTATCACTTCTCTCTAGGATTAGAATTAGGATTAGGTTTAGATCTAGATCTACTTCTTCTTCTTCTCTCTTAATTTTCCTTTTCCTTCCTTAATTGTTCTCTTGTAGTTGTAGAATTCTTCTTCTCTTGTAATTCATTTGTATTGTTAGTTGTAGTTTATGAACTTTCTTTTGTAGATCTACATTTCTTCTTCAATGCAATTGGTAAGTTCTTTGTTGTTTCATAATTGTATTCCTTTTTCTATTGTTGATCTCTTGCTATTCTAGTTAGATCTCTCTTTAATTCTTGCAATTCATGTTGTTTACTTTTATTGCCTTCTATATGTTTGATGAAATACTTCTTCTAGTTGTTAGTTAGATTTTGTTCCTTTAATTCTTGCAATTAATAATGTTTACCTTTAATGTCTTCTATGTATTTTTTGAAATGCCTCTTCTAGATATGAGTTATATTTTGTACCTCTTGGCTTTGGTGGAGTAATTAGTGACGCTTGAGTTATCTAATTCCTTTGTTGATTGATAATTAGAAGTTGCTAATTAATTTGGATACCACTAAAGCTAGTCTTTCCCTTGGGAGTTGGCTAGGACTTGTGGAATCAAGTTGATTCATCCACTTGACTTTTCTCCATGATTAGAGGTTAACTAAGTGGTAGCAATGAACAATTTATGATCACAATTGAGGAGGATAACTAGGATAGGACTTCTAGTTCTCATACCTTGTCAAGAGCCTCTTTTAGTTGTTAGTTTATTTTCATTGCCATTTACATTTCATGTCTCTTATCCTATAAACCCCAAACAATACCTCATAACCAATAACAAGAACACTTTATTGCAATTTCTAGGGAGAACGACCCGAGGTTCAATACTTCGGTTTATAAATTTAGGGGTTTGTACTTGTGACAAACAAATTTTTGTATGAAAGGACTAATGTTGGTTTAGAAACTATATTACAACGAGACTTATTGTGAATTCTAAACCGTCAAAAGTCCAATCATCAATGGTAGAATGCAAAAAAGATCAAGAAGCAGAGAACTGAGTTTGAGAGTGAGAGAAACACCGTGAGAGAGAGAATGAGAAAATGAGAGAGAAAGAGAGTGTCACACAGAGAAGATGGAAGGATCGAGGTCACAATACCGACGAAAATGATCCAGGCCAGAAAGAGAGAATAGCCAATCCAGGAGAGAACGAAGGGAATGAGGGGATTAGGGTTTTTGAGAGAGATAGAGAGAGGAGAGACAGCATCAAATGGAAGACACCGTTCTCTATCTTTCATTTGACGATGTCTCTCATCTCTCTATCTCTCTCAAAAACCCTAATCCCCTCATTTCCTTCGTTCTCTCTTGGATCGGCTATTCTCTCCTTCTGGCCTGGATCCTTTTCGTCGGTGTTGTGACCTCGATCCTTCCCTCTCCTCTGTGTCACACTCTCTTTCTCTCTCATTTTCTCGTTCTCTCTCTCACGGTGTTGCTCTCACTCTCAAACCCAGTTCTCTGCTTCTCGATCCTTTTTTGCATTCTACCATCCCTTGCTTTTGCTTGAGACACCCACTCTCTCCTTCTCTCTCGATGTTTTTCTCACTCTGAAATCCTAGCCCTTCAACTCCTTTTCCTCCCTTCAGTTTGGGTTTCTCTTCAAATCTGGCTATTCTCTCAATACTGCTCTGCGATATCTCTCTAAAAGCATTGTGGACGGATGCTGTAAATGGCTGAGTGACACTGACAGCATCTATGAAGAGGAAGAGGCGATTTCTTTAATTACTCAAAATGCCGGTATATGCCCAGTGAAATCGGGATCTAGTCCAGTCAAAGCCGTGGGGAGTGGCGACGGAAGCCCTAAACGTTACTGTTTTTTGCCACCAATGACCCCTCAGAACAGTGTCCGGAGGCATTGCGGAGGCCACGGTGGAAACCATTATAAGAGAGCAATTGAGGTGGTTGTTGGTTTCGGTTCTCAGCAATACAATTTTACTGCATATGGAAATGGGGTCAGAAAATTTTCAGGAAAGTTAAGGTAAAAATTTTTCCCTTTGACCTCTTTGTGTATAAACTATGATAAATTGTGATCTCTTTGTGTATGGAGTTTATATTTCATTTCCAAATAATCCATTGAGTTTGTTGGATGTCTGAACTTCTTTGATTAATATTTTTGGATGAAATTTACTTTTATTGTCACATTGGACCTGTAAAACGTGTATTTTTAAGATGGTATCTGATAGATAAAATTTTTAACTTTAATAAAAAACCATATATTTATTTTTTTCAGTGATGATACTAAATCATTTTTTTAATCTTTGGATTACTGATACCATATTCCTTAATTTTGACTCTTATATTTCTCAATCTTAAAAGATATCATTTATGCACTTGAATGATAAAGTTCTTTTCTTTTAAAAAGTGGAAAAACATAAAATTCGATATGGTTCAATTTCAACTGTTGGCTTCCTCATTTGCTTCAGATTGGAGCTATTTATCTCTTATATTTCTCATTTTTCCACCATTTGGTTCGCACTGGATCTCTTAACTTTTATTATTTTAACTGTTAAATTATTAATTTTTATGCATTTATATTTAAAAAATTTGTACTAAAAAGTAGAAAATTCTATAAAAACCAATCCAATGCACTTTCTTTCTATTGAATCTGTAACCACCAAATATCTCTTCTTTACCTTTTCATATTCTCCTTTTATATTATTTACTTTTTTATTATTTCATTCGTTATTATTATTACTAAATGCCGTTTAACAAGTTTCGATCTTATTTTGCCACAGTCATTGACTAATCCTTGGTATGTTTGTGCATTTACTAAATGCCATTTTTTTAGTGTTCTCTTTTTAGGGACCAAAAAAAAATAAAAAATAAGCATTATCTTATGGCATATGTAAATTTTTACTCTAATATAACTTTATTAAGATATTATTATAGCTTTTTTGCACTTTATCCACTTGGATGTGTTTATAAACAGATTCAGTTTCCTTTGGTTTAATCACAGCTGTCTAAGTTCTTTCTACTTCCTTGGTGTTGTTAATTTAAAAAGTTTGTTAGTGTTTTAGCAATTGTTAGTTTACCAATTCTCTTTGTCCCTTAACTTAGACGAGAACATACATACCAAAACTGAAAACATATTATTCTTTTAAATAAAAAAATTACTACCTTGAATTTCAGTTGCCTAATAATTTTTTTATAAGCAATGACGTGATCTTTTATTATTTCATTCACTATTATCATTATAAACTTTTTTTTGTTTGGTTTGTTTTTTCATTTGTTAATTGGTAGGTGAAAAAAGTTTTTGATTGTTTTTACCTCTATATATTGCTGGAGGTTGAGGTGAGTTTCATTATTTTTTATTTTTTAATTTTTTCCAAAATTTTATTCTGTTTAGATGGGAGCGAATTTCTAATTTTTTACTTTTGCATATATCTGAATTTTATTTTATTATTTGATAAACAAAATCTTGTGAGAGTTTGCTTTGATTGAATTTTTGGTATCGTGGTGTTATTTATTTTATTTTTATTTATGATGCTAAATTAGCTTTTCATCTTTGAATTATTGATGCTCTATTTCTTTTTCGGTCTTTAACTAAATAATTAGTGTTGCTGTTCTGCTTTTTTTTTTCACCATTTGCTTCGCAATGAAACTCTTAACTCTTTTGTTTTAACTCTTAAAATGATATATTTTAGACATTTAATTTTATGAAGCTTCTATGGTAGGGGCGGCTATTTACTGCATATTTCTAGATTTATATCTATTGTTCTTAGTTTAGTATCTATAGAGAGGATTACTTATTGGGGGCCTTGAATATCTTTCACTAGATGTCTAGATATCTGAGGTCACTAATTATCTTTTAAATTTCCATGTTACTTACTTCGTCTCCCCCTACACCCCAAAGTAAAGATTCTATGTATTTCAAAAGTCAAATCTCTTAATTGATATATGTTTATACATAAAGCCATAACCCATTTGTTGATTCATAGTTTTTTCACATTTCTTTGGCCTATTGTATTACTTTTTTACATAGTTTGTTTTATTAACTGAACTCTATTTTTTCTTTCACCCTTTTAAGTGTATATCTTTTTTTCTTTTGAGCTCAATTTTTGAACTTTATTGATGGCCACTTTGTTTTTGGTATTTCATTACATAGATAGATAGTTATCTTGTGTGTAACTTTATTGGGAATATGATATATTTGCCATTGGAAATATAATTATATAGGAAGCCTAATCAAATAATGATATCTATACTAAAAGCTGTCATCATCTAGGTCTACCCCTCCTAAATCTATGCATAGGTTTTCTTTTTATTTTTAGTTCTCGCTTTTCTCTAGGTGTTACCTCATGTTGTCTTTGTTATCTGTCTCTTCTCTCTCATCTTCTTCTCATCCCATCCCCTCTTCTCCTATTAACTTAGGGTTAATATAGCTTACCATTTATACACCTTATTTGTGTATCAATTGTTGTTTGCTTTTAGGTCCTATATATAGGATTATTTAGTGGGCCCGCAAATATCTTTCGATTGATATCCAATGTCAATCAACACTAATATCTTTCAAATGTCTATGTTGCTTCTTTTTTTCCCTCCCAAAATAAGGGTTCTATCGATTTCGAAATTCAAATTACTAAATTGATTTGTGTTTATAAATAAAGGCAGAACCCATTGATCATGGCAGATTTTTCTCACATTCATGTTGCTGTTGTATGTGTTTCTTAGTTGCTGTTTGATTTACTAAAATCTGTTCCCTCTTTCATCCCTCTAATTGCATTTCAATATGACAACTGCCATGGATATGGTTAATGAGATTAATCCTGAGAAGGAAGCATGGAACCTCAAAGTTAGGGTGATTAGGCTTTGGACTGTTCCAACTTTCACTGGTCAGCTTCTCCCAAATTCCATGGAGATGATTTTGGTTGATGAATCTGTGAGTTATAGTGGTCTAAATCTATTAAAATTTTTTGACTGTTTTTTTGTTTTGTATTTAGATGTGTTTCTCCTTGCTTTTTTTATATCGAGGTCTGAAATTTTGTTTCATTTAAATTTATTTTTCTCTGTGTTTGATTTGTCATTTATCATATTTTTAGTATAATTTATGTTGATTGGTAGGGGTGCAAGATACAAGTAACTGTTCGGAAGACTATGATTTACAGATTCAAACAACTTCTCTCCGAGGGTCGAGTATATGTAATGAAGCTCTTCTCTGTTGTGCCAAACCAAGGATCTTATAGGGCCACTAGGCATCAGTTTAAGTTGATTTTTCAGTTCAGGACCACTGTTAAGGATGCTATCTGTGATTTTATTCCAAAATCTGCTCTTACAATCTCTCCATTCACTGAACTTTTGGAAACCAAAGAGGATTCCGATTTCTTAGTTGATATGTTGTGCTATTTGCTCATACTTTTTTTTGGCTAGAATGATTGCAGTCTTGTTTCTTTGTGATTTGTAGAATGTTGCTTTGTTGTCATTATTTCCTAGTAGTTTTTTTTTAATATTTATTTGAGATGTGGTGGGTCTGATGGTCTCTATGTCGGAAGAGAAAGAATATGATAAAGATGGAAAGAAGATGAAGATGGCTGTGATAGAACTTGCTGAAAATGAGTTAGCGTTATTTAATTTCTACATCTTCCTCTTATTGAGATTCTTTTTTGTTTTCAGTGTGTTTGTATAGTCAAGTTTCTAATAGTGTAGGTGATTTTGTTGGTCGTTTTCAGTCACAAGATTCGGTGTGCCTTATTTGGTGAATATGTTGACGAACTTAATCAATTTCTGTCTTTTGGGTATGCTGAACAGCCAGTTGTGGTTTTACAGCTTGCCAAAGTTAAGGTTTTTAGAGGTTTGTATCATGTAAATTTTCATTTCAGGTGTGTCAGTTATCCAAGTTCACTTGGTTTTACCACTATATTCCTGTAACCAATGTATATATATATATATTTTTTAGGTAAAGTTGGACTTCAGAATGTTATGTTTGCATCAAAGCTAGGATTTAATCTTGACATCCCAGAGGTGGCAGCTTTTAGGAAAAGGTATTTTTTTACATGTAGTTTCTGTTATGTTTTTTGTTGTTGCTATCATGGTTTACTTATTTAAGTTGGTGCTGTATTTGTTAACAGTTCTATTCCACATGGAGTTAGTACATCCCAACCTATTGCCTTTGTTGGATCTAGAAAAAATATCAGAATAGAAGAAGATTTTATGAAGCTCACACCTAGGTGTACTGTGAAGTCGCTTGATGATAACAACCGGGTTGGAACCAGTTTAATTTTTTTTTTAATCATGTTTACTCTTGATAATTTGTGTTAAATTTTCTTTTTCTATTCGTTAGTAAAAACTGCTTTGTTTTTGTAACCATGTTAATGCTTTTTTCCTTCTTTGTACTTGAAAATACTATGATGTTAGTATTTATTTTAGTTTTTCAGTTTTAGTTTGTATTACAACTATCTTTGGTTATAATGTCTTAACATTTATAGACCTGGTCTTATATTTTTAGGCTGGAACTTTTGTTGTACTAGCGAAGATAGCTGAAATAGTTGAGGATGGTCCTTGGTGGTACTCTACTTGTGTGTGTGGCAGAGGTGTTCAGGCAGAATCTGAGATTTACTTTTGTCAGTTTTGCAACATCCATGTTACAAATGTGACTCCTAGGTATAAATATTTTACAATGCTTCTTCTGTGCTTCGTTAAATAGTGAATTATTTCTGCGTAGTTGTTAACCTTAGGCCAGTATTTATGTGCATCTTAAAAAAAATCCAGGTTTAGAGTGAAGGTGTTGGTTGAGGATTTCACGGTGTTTCTATTTTTGTCCTCTTTGATCGTGAGGCAAGTTACCTACTGAATAAGATTTGTTCCCAGGTGTTTGAACAACATCTTAAGGATGTTGATGTAAGTCACTCGAATGCTATGTTCTTTTTATGCGCTGATTTTATTGTTAAAGAGTTTTCTTATCCTTCGGTTTCTACCCATTCATTTTTTCTATTGTCTCTGTTTTATATTGTTCGTAGGTTGTGTTTAGCATACAGTCTCCTCCTATATTCCAAGAAATTGTTGGAAAAACTATGCTTTTCAAGGTTCTTAGTAGGCCTGTTGGGATGGAGAAATTCAAAGGGACTTATCCAGTGAGGTGTGTTTGTGATCATGCTGCAATACTTGGAATGTTTGAACTCTCTGGTTCAGATTTGAGTCCTGAAAAGGTATAAAATGGAATTTGCACTTATTGTTTTATTTTAATAAATTCTTTCTTAAATTTTTCATTCTTTGGTTGTTCCACCTTTATTCATGTCTTATATCGGATGTGCTTTGTATTATCTAAGGCTGGGTTTGTACCAAAAGGAGAGAGATCATTTAGGGAACCCTCTAAGGTTACCGAATCACCGAAATTGGGATTGACTCCTTCCAGCTGCTCTGAGCTCTTTGCTGGTTCGCCTAAATGTACCGAACCAAAATCAAGTGTTGTTAACTTGGGAGTTGATGAAGATGCTAAGGTTCCATACTTCCAGTTTCTTCTATTATTTTTTCTGTATTACTTTTCACCCTTTTTTTAGTCGTGTTTAAATTGAACCTAATATGTTGTGTCATTTAATAGTGTCCTCTCCTCAAGAGAAAGTCTACTGATGCTGTGGTGGATAAGTTAAATGAAGTGGATAGTTCTGAAAATTCATGTGATGAAGTTGATGAAAGTGAAGAGGTGAGTGGTGTTGCCAATTTATTTTTTTTTTTGACAATGCACTTAATTTTCTGATCAAGTTCCTTTGACTAGAACTTATTAATTATCCCTCTAATTAGGTTTATATTTTCATGCAATTGTTTACACTAGGAGTATGTGGTTGGCCTTAATCGAGGCTCTCTTGATTTTGAGAAAGATGTGAAGCCTTCGTTGAAGAGGTTGAGAAGATCCTTGAGGCTGCAATTTGATGAAGCTGAGGAGTCTCGTGGCTCGGGGAATGATGGCTCCTCTGGACATGGGGTTAATTGAGGTGGCTGCCCATGGCAGTTAACTAGAGCTACTGATTAGGACTAATCTAGGGCATTAGGTATTTTGGTTGTGTCCATGTAATAGCATTTGATGCATTGGATTCTAGTAGATGAGAATATGTGTGTGTTGTCATGTTTTGTATAAGTTGTTTGGATTGTTTTTTGGGCATCTTTCTTATGTAATAGATTAAGTGCTAGGGTGTGGACACAATATCCTTAGCCACTAGGCAAATTAGCTATTTAGCCCTTTATGTTTGAACTTATTTCTTTGAAATTCAATAAAATGCAGTAGCTCTTTTATGATATAAAAATCTCTCCTTCCACAATTTAGTTTATTCCTTAACTTATGTGGTTTTGCCAAGTGAATGCTTTATGGAATTTAGATGACTGAATATTCATTTGTTGTTGAATTGATTTGTATTTTCTTGATATATCTGTATTGAACAGGTTGGAAGTGATCTTTTGGCCATTTCTTTTGTTTTGATAGATTTCTTAGGTGCATTTTGCCTATAATGGCTAATATAGCTTAGGTATTAAAAAAGTTCATTCTTTGTTAAAATGATGACAATGATATATGTACACCACAAAGTCACTCATGATTTTTTATTTGACTGATTTATTTTTATTAGATAAAGTAATTTCAAAAATATTTGGATTTTATTGGCTCTATCTCATGTCAATTTGAGACTCAAATACCCAGTTCTCTGAATACACAATTTTGACGTTAGTGGCACAAAATTTTGATTAGTTGATTTACTGTAGAGTAAGTTTAACTATATATTTTATAATAATAATTCTGTTTTCATTGTGACTGTACATGGGCACTATTTTTTTGAATATAATGAATGGTGTATTCACTATATTTTATCCAATTATTGCTGAATCCATTTTTTTCAATATATGGTGAATATGTAAATTGTAAATAGGTAAACAAATTTTGCGTCATGTTATAATGTAAAGATCAGCAGCAGTGGCATGCTGATGAGCGGATATTTTATACGCTTTTTGGGGTTAATTTCATATAGTTTTGAATATGTTTTAGTTAGTTTCTAGTTTATTTCCAGTAGTTTTTAGGAAAAATTCATATTTCTGGACTTTACTATGGGTCGTGTGGTTTTCTGTAATTCCAGGTATTTTTCTAGCTGAAATTGA